>NW_006408543.1:7940148-7941039 GCF_000296735.1 Chrysochloris asiatica
CCCGCCGCCTTCCTCCCTCAGCCTTCCTTCCCCGCGGCCGCCTGCAGCCCAGCAGCGAGGCCGCCGCGGCCGTGGCGGCGGAGCCCGCAGCCATGGCCTCGGGCGACACCCTGTACATCGCCACGGACGGCTCGGAGATGCCGGCCGAGATCGTGGAGCTGCACGAGATCGAGGTGGAGACCATCCCGGTGGAGACCATCGAGACCACGGTGGTGGGCGAGGAGGACGACGACGACGAAGACGACGAGGACGGCGGCGAGCAGGGCGGCCACGGGCACGCCGGCCACCACCACCACCACCACCACCACCACCATCACCACCACCCGCCCATGATCGCGCTGCAGCCGCTGGTCACTGACGACCCGAGCCAGGTGCACCACCACCAGGAGGTGATCCTGGTGCAGACGCGCGAGGAGGTGGTGGGCGGCGACGACTCGGACGGGCTGCGAGCCGACGACGGCTTCGAGGACCAGATCCTGATCCCGGTGCCCGCGCCCGCCGGCGGCGACGACGACTACATCGAGCAGACGCTCGTCACCGTGGCGGCGGCTGGCAAGAGCGGCGGCGGCGGCGCGTCGTCGGCGGGCGGCGGCCGCGTCAAGAAGGGCGGCGGCAAGAAGAGCGGCAAGAAGAGTTACCTGGGCGGCGGGGCCGGGGCGGCGGGCGGCGGCGGCGGCGACCCGGGCAACAAGAAGTGGGAGCAGAAGCAGGTGCAGATCAAGACGCTGGAGGGCGAGTTCTCCGTCACCATGTGGTCGTCAGGTGAGCACCAGCCGCGCGCCCCGGGCCCCGGCTGTTTTTGTTTTGAAGGGAAGCCATGTTTTATGTGTGCGATGGGCGCCGCCATCTTCTTCGCAGGGCAAGTATGGCGGCCCCGAAAGATGGCGGGCC
>NW_006408543.1:7941392-7981380 GCF_000296735.1 Chrysochloris asiatica
GGCCCCGCCCCCGGCGCTCGGCTCCGCACACGGGCGGCGCGTGCGTCGGGCGGCCGTTGGAGCCTGTCACCGGCGCCGCGGGCGCGCTCCCGGGGAGGAGGAGCGTGTGCGTTTCCGTAATGAGGCGCTGCGTGGTCAGTTACACAACCCCGGACGTTGGCGGCCGAGCTCGCGAAAGCCGGTGTCCAGGTTCTAAGTCTGTCTCGGAGACGTCGCTGACTGTTTGCCTGGGGAGCCAGGCCGGGGAGACTGGAGGGCAGAAGGGATTTAAAATCTACACTTGCCGAGCGTCTGTAATTCAGAACTGTCGGTCAGTGCCGCTTTCCCTGACAGCCTAGGCCAGCACAAAGCATCCTGCTACCTTGAGCAGGTAATCCGACACCTGGTAACTGGCCCCCGAGTTTGTCTGAAAGGATTTCATAAAAACTCCGCGTTGGATGCATCCTAAAGTAGAGTGACCTTTGAGTTTTATTAAAGGTGGCTCCGAGTCAGAAGAATGAATGACATGGGAGAAGGGATTGGAAAGCTGGTCCCCAAACTGCTATCACCGAAGTGTTTGGACCCTTGACTTGGAAAGCTGAGCATAGGGCTCCAAACCTCCGAGCAAGTGCTATCAGACACGGTGCTGAATTTGCCCCAATTAAGTAGTTGGAGCGTCTGCAGAAGCCATGTGTTTACATGAACAGAAAGCGTGTTGTTTTAAGTCCAGTCAATTCCAACTCAGTGAAGCTGTGTAGGTTTTCTGAGGAGCAGCTGGTGGATTTGAACTGCCAGCCTTGTGGTTCACAGCCCCTTGCTCATCCTACAGTTACACACCAGGAGTCCATTTAGCTATATTTAGGTATTTTGACTACCTAAAACAAAATTTCCTTTTTATCATGGTGATTTTAGGGAGTATGTTTTGCAACTTGTAAGAGGGAGCTTTGCATGATGATCAAGACTGTTTGTCGCCGTGGCCCGGGAAGTGAGGGACTTGGCTAATGAGAATTCATTTACCATTAAAGTCATTCATTTCCCTGAACACAAGACAGCTTACTGAATGGCCTTGGTTGGAGGTTATTTTAAAGAGTTTGTTCTCTAGTATGTCACAGCACTTCATGCATAAAAGCCGTTATAAATATTTGATGGTAGGATGGCCTGTTTCCTCAGACTTGTTTTGTGGTCAACTCTCCCCCTTCCTTGTGCTTGTGGTTTGAACTCATTACCAAAGACAAGCTAAATAGTGTGTGGTCAACTCTGCATGTCCCAAGTTCAAATTTGAAATAAATTTGCATCCTCAGAACTGACAGAACACCAGGTTGATTCTACCATGTGAAGAAATCAGGGCAGGTTCATTGCTAAAATGAGTTCGTGTTTAAGTGTGTGGACTGTGGTAGATAGCCCATTCGGTGTTTTCTCTGATTTGACCCTGGCCATGAAAGTGTACACTGCAGTTTCGCTCCCACGGCCCTTGGCTTGGAAGAAGCTGCGAGGCCTCTGCTGTGCCTGAGCCCCAGGCTATTACCTGAAGTTCTTATAAAAGTGTGCAGAGTTCTGCTTCCTTGTTAGTGGAGCTTAGTTGTTAAGTGCCGTCGAGTTGGTTCCTACCCATAGCGACCCTGTGTAAGCTGGTGACCTTGCAGTTCAAACGGCTTTGCAATCTGATGCATTAACCCACAGCGCCACACCAGGACTCTAGTTTAGCTGGGGCCAACTTAGATTTTATGTGTTCCTTTTGCTTGTATGCCATCTTCCTTTCATTTCTAACCATAACATTATGGTGGGCATCTTTTCAATGGAACAACAGCTAGGGCAATTTATGGAGTAGTATGTAAAGTAAAATCCTTCTGTGTGTGAAGTCTTATTAGACACAAAAGAGTCCAGAGTCACAGCTGAACCGGCTTTTTGCTTTTTTTTTTTTTTTTGAGATACAGGTTCACCCTTGTTGAGTGTGCGGTTCGCTGGCTTCAGCTCTGGTAGGCAGCACCACTCTGTTTCCAGAACCTTTTCATTGCTGTGAAAAGTAGCCCTGTACCTGAGAGTAGTCACTTTCCCCTCCCCCTCTGTCCAGCCCCTGGCCGTCATTGGAATCAGACATCATGTGACCTTTTGTGACTTGTTTCTTGCATTTTGTTGGGTTTTCCAGGCTCATCCGTATTGCTGCATCTCTTCATTCCTTTTTATGGCTGAATAGTACAGATACTACCCTTCTAGGTTTTCTTTTTGGCCAGTCAGAAAAGTAAGGTCTAAATAAGTTGAACATGTTCTTAATTCATCACCTTACCTTTTGAATATTTTCCTTGGATATTGTTGTCTAGTCAGTTCCTACTCATAGCAACCCTGTATATGGTTTCCAAGGCTTTAAATCTTCGAGGGAGCGAGAAAACCTCACCTGTCTCCCACACAGCGGTTGGCAGGCTTGAACTGTGGTTCGCAGTCCAGTGCTTTAGTATGGAGCCACGTGCTTCCTCTCCCTAATTAATAGTTTTTCTGTGTTAGAACATGCAAATTCAGAGTTGTTCTCCATAGAAGAAAGATGACACTTTCTGCTCCTACCTACAAAAGATTTAAAACTTCAGAGACCCGGGTCCCTATGAATTGGAACCAACTGCTCACCACTTAACTAAGTGGTGGTGGTGGTGTGCCGTGGAGTTGGTTCTGACTCATAGCGACCCTGCACAGGGTTTCCAAGGCTGTAAAGCCATATCTTTCTCCCATGAAACGGCTGGTAGTTGCAAACTGCTGACCTTGACGTTAGCAGACCGATTTGTAACCACTACACTACCAGAGCTCTTTCCAACTGTTAAGTAGGGATGCTGATAATAAAAGCAAAGCAATTAAAATTAATTTTGAGAGGAATTGTTAAGTGCTGTAGAGTTGGTTCAAACTCACAGTGACCCTATATAGGGTTTCTGAGGCTTTACAGTGACTGGTGGGCTCAAACTGCTAACCTTGTGATTTGCAGTTCCACAAAGGCTTTAAAATCTTGGGTTTCATGTAGCTAAAAATTGTAACCTTCACTCTTGCTGTTGACATATTTATTATAGTCTGTTAGACTGTCTACAAAAGTACTTTGTGCTGGACTGAGCAAAACATCTCTAGAAAACCATTGTTGGTAAGTGCCGTCGAGTCGATTGCAACCCTGTATAGGGTTTCTGAGGAGCAGCTGATTAAAATCATAAATTGGAAAAAAGCAGGCTAAAAATTTTCTTAGTTGTGTAGATTTATAAAGTTCAGGCTCAACAAAACTTGTCAGTCCTGACCATGTTTTACTCCTCTCTGGGCTTTTCAGTTCTTCCGTTTGTACCATTGAGGTCAACTTCCAAAAATGTAGTCACTGAAAACCCTAAACCCTATGGAAGCACAGTTCAGTTTTTACATACATGGGGTCACCATGAGTTAAGTTGACTTGATGACAGTTGGCTTTTGTCACTTAATTAGATGACTCCTCAGTTTGTTATACTGTTGGGGCTTGTATGTTGCTTTGGTGCTAGAAGCTTTGCTTCCACTCTTTGAACACTCAGGGCTGCCCAGGGTGGACAGGCTTCACTGGCACTTTCAGACTCATGTAGACTATGAAGAAGGACTTGGTGATCTGCTTTAGAAAAAAAATGGATACGTGGAAGGAAACCTTATGATTGGCAGAGGGACTTGGTCTGCTAACGCCTCCAAAGATGAGCCCCTCTTACTGAAAGGCATTGCAATACCACTGGGGAAGGAAGAGGAGCCGATCATAATGAGGTGGATGAAGTCAAGTTTTCAGGACCTTTATTTGCATGTGTGGCATGAGTCAAATGAGAAGAAACAACTGCAGACATCTGTTAATATTTGGAATGTATGAAGTATAAATTTAGGAAAACTGGAAGTTCTCAAAACTGCAGTGGGATGCTTGTGGGTAAATGTATCCTAGGGTTGGCATTGGCCATTTAGTAGGAAGGCTAGATTGAGGAAGGGGGTGGTCATATTCGTTGTCCAAAAGAGCGAGCGTTTCAAGACCTAACACCCATGCAGTGGTAGGAGAATATCCATACACCTGCAAGGAAGACCAGGTAATAGGGCTGTTGTTACGTGCCGTCGAGTCAGTTCTGACTCATAGCTAACCTGTATAGGGTTTCCAAGGAGTGCCTGGTGCCATACCAGAACTCCAAATATGGCTATTAGGCCATTTTATATATTAATCGTTTATACCAAAGATGAAGACATTTGAAGATTTTCCCAGCTTCTGCAATCTGAAATCGTTCAAACATGCAATCAAGATGCATTGGTAATTACAGGTGATTGGAATGTGAATGTTGGAAACAAAGAAGGATCAGCTGTTGGAAAATAATGGCCTTTGTGGTAGAAGTGACGCCAGGGATCACAGGTTACAATCTTGCAAGGTGAATGACCTAGACAGTAGAAATGCCTTTCTCAACAACGTAAATGCAACTAGATACACTCACCTCACTAGATGGAATACCCAGGAATCAAATGGGCTACATCTGCGGAAAGAAATTATAGAGAAGCTCAATCATCACCAGTCAGAACAAGACCAGGGGCCAACTGCAGGGACTGGGGAGGGTGGGAGACCAAACTGGATCGGAGTGGAGTCTGGAGCTTGATCTTGGGCTAATAGATTGGTTGATGTACAGTCATCTCAAGAGGTAGTCTGTGATCAAGAACCAGTGGCACTGAAGGAGGAAGTCCAAAGAGTACTGACGCTGCACTGCCTGGCCAGCCGCCTAGAGGAGATCGTCTTTGTGCCCGTTCCAAAGCAAGGAGATCCAGCAGAATGTGGGGAATAACAAAAAATAGCATTGCTATCACACGCAGATGATTTTGCAGAAAATAATGCAAAAATGGATGTAACCGTGCAGTGATGGGGAACTGCCAGAAATTCACCCCAGATTCTGGGGTAAGTTACTAGACTGCTAACCACAAGTCAACTGTTCGAGCCCACCAGCCGCTCCTCGGAAAATCCTGTATAGGGTCGCTATGAGGCGGAACCAACCTGGTGACACTTACCAGTAACATCAGATGGATCTAGGTTGAAAGCAGAGAATACCAGAAAGATGTTTACCTATGTTTTATTGACTATGCAAAGGCATTTGACTGTGTGGATAACAAGCTGAATAATATTACAAAGAATGGGAATTCCAGAATCCTTTAATTGTGCTCATGTGGAACCTGTACACAGACCAAGAGTAATTGTTCAAACAGAACAAGGGAATACTGCGTGGTTTCTAATCAGAAAAAGTGTGCGTCATGATTGTGTGCTGAGCAAATAACCCAAGACGACACGAAGAAGAACCTGGCTTCAAGATTAGAGAAAGCCTCACTAACAACCTGTGCTGTGCAGCTAACACAACTTTGTACGCTAAAACAATGAGAACTTGAAGCGCTTGATCAAAGCCCACAGCCTGCAGTATGGATTGTACCTCAGTGTAAAGAAAACAGTCCTCACAACTGGACCAATAAACAGAGAAAAGATTAAAGTCAAGGCTTTCATTTTACTTCATTCCACAGCCAACATCTGTGCAAACGTCAGTCATTAAATGTAGTGCAATGATCAAATCTGCTGCAAAGGATCTCTTTAAAAGTCACTGGCGGGCGGGTGGGGAACTAAAGTGTGCCTGACCCACAGTATGGTATTTGTGTGTGTGTACCTTGTCTTTGTGCAAAAACTAGGAAACAAAGGATACAGAAGAATTGATGCCTTTGAGTTCTTCCATGGACTATCAGAAATCATAACAAGTCTGAAAGATGTGCAGCTAGAATGCTCCTTAGAAGTGTGGATGGCGAGGCTTCCTCTCCTATACTTTGGATCTAGAAGGACCAGTCCCTGGAGGAAGGACACCATGTGTGGTAAAGTAGGTCAGCAAAAGAGAGGAAGATGCACACGGAGTTGGATTCACACCGTGGCTGCAATAATGAACTCCTCAGACATAGCAACAATTCTAAGGTTGCTGCTGGACTGGGAAGTTGTACACAGGTTGGTAGGAGTTTGAATCAACTCAGTGGTACCTCACAGATTAAAACAAAACCAAAAAAGACTTGCCATAGTGGTCCCATTGTGTCAGTGGAGGACTTTGTTCTGAGGGATTTTCAGTGGCTGGTTTTTGTAAGTAGGTCTGCCAAGCCTGCCTTCCAAGCTTCCTCGCAGGGGAAGCAAACTTCAAGCCTTTTCTTAATTAGCCAATCATGTTAATGGTTTTGCAGCATCCAGGGCTCTGCCTTGAGTCCAAGTGAACTTGTCAGCAACTGAACAAGAGAAATGCCACAAGGATCGATTCCCATCACGCTACAGCTGAGAAGGCCCCCGAGGGGTCTTGGCAGCCATGTCCCTGATGGAGCCTATAGTGCTGCCTGGGGCTCGGCTCCAGCCAGACCAGACAGAATCCTAGTCATGTTATAGCCTCTTTAATCATTGATATGTGACCCCTAGAGCTGTAAATTGATCGTGCAACATGTTTTAGATTTTATGGCTACTTTGGAGTCCTAGTGTGGCACTATAGGATAAGCACTGGACTGCTATCCACAAGGTCATTGGTTGAAACCCACCAGCCACTCCTCAGAAACACTCTGTACAGGCTTGCTATGAGTCAGAGCCAACTCCTTCAGTCTCAAAAAAATTCATTTGATGTCAATTTGTTGTGTGCCATCAACTCGGTTCCGACTCATAACAACCCTGTGTAGGGTTTCTGAGAGCGGCTGGGAGGGTGGAACTGCTGACCTTGCAGTTGGTTACCAGTCTGGTGTTTATCCACAGCAGTATTTATCCTTACAGCAATACTGCAGCTAAACACTGAAGAATTTGGCAAAGCTAGTGACTATAACATCACTGGCAGCGTGAAAACAACAGTGCGTACTTGTTGCACAGGCAGTGTGTCATTGCAGTTGGATAATCTGGCAGCCCTGAGGTGAGGGGATGGGGGTGGCACAGAGCGGTAAACCACACTGTTGTGGACTCTCTTGGGACTCACTGCGCCCCGTAGAAGACAAAGTTAGAGCTAGCTATTCCATGGGGTTTCCAAAGCTGTCAGTCTTTACGGAAGTACAGCTCTTTCTCTGGGACAGGAAATACTGCCCTGTCCTGTGCTGTCCATTATTCTGCTTGAGCCTGGCCCCGCTGCCGCTGTGCCTGCCCATGTCATTGGGGGTCTTGCTGACTCTCCACTTTAGGAAGCATGGTAGCCTTCTCCAGGGACTTGTGATGTGCCATGGAGTCGGTTCCGACTCATAATGACCCTGTACAGGGTTTCTGAGGCTATAAATCTTTACAGGATCAGAAAGCCTCATCTTTCTCCCACGGAACAGCTGGTAGTTTCAAACTGCTGACCTTGCGGTTCGCAGCCCAATTCGTAACCACTAGGCTACCAGAGCTCCTTCTCCAGTGACTAGAAGGTTCAAAAAGGAAATTAGCATCGAGTTTTAGTCTTTTAGATGGTATTGATAAATGTAAGCTGGGCTTTTGAAAATTTGTTTTTGTTGTTATAACTACAGGGGTATTATTAATAAAAATAATATACTTCTGCTGAAATGCACACAGATTTTTAAGACAGTCATTTGGTGTCACCTCTGAGGGTTCACCGTCCTCCCTAGTGATGCCACTGCCCCCTAGTGGCAAAATCTGCTTCTGAAGGTCAGCTCTTCTGCCCTACCTGCAAGTGCTGTTAGGTGTCTCTGAATTGGTTCTGACCCATTAGGACCCTGTGTTCAACAGAACAAAACAAAGGCATGTGCCGGATTCCTAGCGAGTAGGTCCATGTTTGTAGAAAGCATTTCTGTTGCTTGCTTTTTGAAGCCTGCTTAAATTAAGGTCAGGGTGTTTGAAGACTGGGACACTTAGGGTCATAATTAACACAGATGGTTAAACGTTCTGGTGCTAGCCAAAAGGTTGATGGTTCAAACCCACCCAACAGCTTTGTGGAAGACAGCAAGAAAACCCCATGGGGCAGTCTCTCTGTCACATGAGGTTTCTATGAATTGAAATTGACTAGAACAGCCCCTGACAACTGAAACCCTTAACAGACTGAGGTTAGCAAAACTGATGGCAGCAAACCTTTATCTTTTACTTAACTCCTGCGCTGTGTCTCCCAACCTCACAGCATCTTCTTACAAAATCAAAGCCTCTTCAGATTTCTAATCCTAGACAGGAGGAGGAACCCAGTAAGTGAAGTACGTACAGTGTCAACGTTTTCCACCACAGAAACTGTGAGACCCATATGAAATTCCATGCCGATTAATAAGTAAGCCTGTGCTTATTTTGCATATGGGGTAATGCACCCCTACTCCCGTTAACTATTTTGTTCTTTCTCAACTCACTTTTGCTACTACCTGTGGGTGAGCAAGAGTGATCATTTATCATGGTAAAATATCAAGAATTTGAACAAAATATTTGCCAGTGAGTTGTATTTTATTTGATGGCACAGTGGGTTGAACATTGATCTGCTAACCGAAAGGTTGATAGTTGAAGCCTACCGGCCACTCTGTGGGAGAAAGACATGGCTGTCTGGCAGTGGGTCTATGTGGAATCTATAAAATGAGTTGTTGGCATAGGGGATCCCTAAAATCATTTTCCACTCCTTGTAGCTGTAGGGTTCCTTAGTGTGTGTGGCACTATAGAATAAGCACTGGACTGCTAACCACAAGGTATGTGGCCCAAGCCCACCACCTGCTCCTCAGAAACCCTACACAAGATTGCTTGAGACGGAAACGACTAGATTGCAGTGGGTGTGTGCAAAAATACAGACTGTTTGAAAGCTGTGAATGAATTGATCGTCCTATTACAATGATTCATAGCGCATGCCCTGTTTTGAGTGCGTTTGTTAGAATTTGTGTGCTCGAGTTTGGGCCATTTGGTCTGATGGTTCTTGTGCGTCCAGCAAGAATGTTCATGAGCTCTGGACTCACCAGATGACAGCTTTGGTTAGAAGTCCCCAACACAGCCACGCAAGTACAATGCTATGTATTCTTAGCTCTGTTACAAACCAGAATTCTGAGATTTGCATTTAATTGCCTTGCCTCGCTCAGGTGTGTGATAATCATGATCATAAACTTAATAGCATTGCTTTAGAAGAACCTTTTTCACTGGAACTTGTCATATGGCTTGTGTGTCCCTTTGAAATCATCAAGAGATGTCATCATTACCTGTTGCTGTAGGATACCATAGAGTTGATTCCAACTCACAGTGACCCTGGAGGACAGACAACTGTCAATTGTTGTGTCACCGAGCCCCTTTCCTTAGTTACTTAGTGCCGCTCTCCTAGAAATGCTGGGGGGGGACATGATAATGAACAGACACGTATTTTCTCATAGTTTAGACCAGTGGAGTCTTGGTATGGCACCGTATGATAAGCACTGGACTTCTAACCTGAAGGTTGGCAGTTCAAATCCACCAGCTGTTTGTGGAAAACCCTATTCAGGTTAGCCATGAATCGGATCGGACTCAATAGCACCTTACTAACTAACTAACAAGGAGAGCCCTGTGAACTCAGGGCTGCTTACGGAGGCTGCTCTGTGGACCTGGGCCTTGTCGCTTCAGCTCCTGTTTCTGAGAGCTGGCGATCTTCATGTGGTGTGGCTTCCTCCCCATCGGCTTGCTTTAAAACCCAAGCGGATATGACCTCGCTAGCATCAGAAACACTGTTCCCAAATGGAATAGAGTGTGCTAAGAACTTTTAAGAAAACAGCATTACAAAAGTGAAACGCACATGAATGAATACTTTTCATTACTATGGGGTTTTTGTTGTTGATTTTTAACAAAAATAGCAAAAGGGAAAACTCATTCATACATACTGGTCTAGAATGGAATGAATTACAATCACTGTTCTGTTGTCAGGTCCATTTTCCACTCAGTTTGGTCTGCCCTGGGTGACAGTAGAACTGACCCGTAGGGTTTCCTAGGCTGTTGTCGTTGCGACAAATTATTAGCTCTTCCATGGAGCCAGTGGGTGGATTTGAACTGCCAACCTTTCAGTTTATCGGTAAGTGCTCAACCATTGTACCACCCAAACTCCTTATTTGTCTTGTTGTTATTAAGTGCCGTCAAGTTGGTTCTAAGTCATAGCAACCCCAAATAGGGCTTCAAAGGAAGTGGCTGGCGGGTTTGAACCCCTGCCCCCTATGGTTAGTGGCATAACTGGGACACCATACAGTTCTGTCCTGTTTGATTGAAACTTCTGAAGGTGTGTCCTTTTATGGAATTCAGACAAAATGGCCAGGAGCATTGGGTGCTTGGTGACCTTGTCCCTTTGGCTCCTTCCGGCAGTGGGGCTGAGTTTTTCTCTGTCGGTGTTTATTTCCTGACGTTTTGTTGTTGCATACTTCATGACCCTCTTCATAGTGGCTATGCCCTGGTTTAAGTTCTCCCTGCAGTTGTGTTACAGTTTTTAAAGTCTGTCCACACCATGCCCTTATTGTCTCTACTCTCTCCCACCCTTTAAAGTCCGCTGAGTAAGATTCTGACAAGACAGACTGGCTTTCTCCTGTCATCTAGACAATCTCTTCTTTGCAAAGTGTTTCTCATTCTCTAAATATGGGACTTGTCCACATTTTGGTTTCAGACCCATCTTCTGTCTCTACTTACTTAATTTCCTATACTGTGTATCTGGCTACCTCCTGAGAAAATGTCTCACAAATATCTCATATCAAATGGAACTCTACCTAGGGCTTCCCTGCTAGTCATCCCTTCCCTCGCTGTCTTTCATCAGCAGATGACACCACTCACATCTAAGCCAGCAGGAAATGTAGATGGCATCCTTGACAATGCTGTCCTTCTCTGGCCCCCAGCCTAATCCATTACCCAGCCATAAAGACCTACTGGAAAAGGCCACCTTATTTAGTAGCAAATCCCATTGTTCAGTAATCTCACTTGTGTCCGAATTTGTTTCTTGTTTCAAATAATTTCTAGGAGAGCATAATCCTGTTTTCTTTTAGTAAAATCCCGTCAAAGAATAGAAAACTGTGTGTGAAGGCCAGGTGGAAACTCTTAGATTTCCTGCACCACACTGTCTTCTTAGCTGCAGCTACTCAACTCCTCCAGGCAAAATTCGAGCCTCAGGCCCTCACTAAACAAACAAGCGTGGCTGTCCACTAAAGCTTGATGCACAGAAAATGAGTAGCTGACCTCTGATGAATTGTGTTACTGTTGTTGTTGAGTGCCGGCGAGTCGGTTCTCATCCATAGCGAACCCTGTAGAGGGTTTCCAAGGAGCAGCTGGGTGAGCTTGTAACCACCGTCGGTGTGACTCAAATGACCTTGCAGTCCAGCGCATTAACCCACAGCGCCACCCTTTTACTTAACGTCTAAGTCTTCATCATCTTAATGCCTCTCTGCGCCTTTGACTTTTGCACATGCTGGTACTAGAAGTGAGAATATTCCCTGTCTGCCTGCCCTCCATAGAATGTAAGCTACTCGAGGGCAGGGGCTTTGCTGCTGCCAGTTACACTCGCTCCTAGAACACACAGTTCATGCCTGCTGGACACCACGAGATGGACTCTCACTTGTGCCTTCTTTGTGACATATCACCATGGCGGCCTGCTCAGCACCAGTGATTATCAGCATTGGAGGAGAAATGGGGGAGGGCAGGGAACCCTGAGAAGAAATCAGCTGATTACAGAATAGTTGTAATTGATGGTCTCCTTTTTTTATTAACATGTCTAGCTATTTTGTCTTAATGCCTCTTTATCCATCTGTGTATAGTTATTGTTCATCTATAAATGGATAACCTTGGATGTTTTAGGTCTCATTTCTTTCTCGTGTCAAACAAGAAGAGGCAGCAGAGTTTAACAGTTAAGCTTCACAGACCTTGGAGTCAGACTTCTTGAGTCCACACCTAACCAGTTACAAGCTCGTTAACCCTCAACAAGTCTCTTGACCTCCATTGTGCATTGTTTTTTTTTCTCCTCTGTAAAAGTAGCCCACTTCATGGGGTGGTAGTGAGGATTTGATGACATGTGCAGTGATGTTAAATGCCTGTGTTGTCCGTATTCAGTAAAATATTTACTGTTATTTTGTGATTCATTGTAGTGACTATAGCGTTTTCTTGACTGAAGATAGGGAAGAAGTCTATTCAATATTGTTCACCAGCACATCAATTCAAGGCATCAATTCGAGGGTCTTCCTTATTCATTGCCAGCTCTAGTATGCATGTGGTGGTGGTTGTGTGCCACCGAGTCAGTTCCAACTCATAGCAACCCTGTATCGGGTTTCCAAGACTGTACATCTATCTTCCTGCCAGCAGAAAGCCTCATTTTTCTCCTCCAGTGTGGCTGGTAGATTAGAATTCCTGGCCTCTTGGTTAGCAGCCCCACTCATAATCCACGACACTGTCATTGCATAGGTCAGGCCCACCTTAGTCCTCAGAGTGACACCTTTGCCCTTTGAGAAGAACGCATATCATTCTGTTTGCAGGACATTTGCCTAATACAGTTGATTTCTTGGCTGCTGCTTCCATGAATAATGGTTGTGGATCCAAGTAAAATTAAATCTGTAATAATTTAAATATTGTTTTACGTTTATGATGATATTGCTAATTGGTGCAGTTGTGAAGGGTTCGGTTCCTTTTGTTGAGTTGTAATCCAGACTGAAGGCTTCAAATTATCTTCACTTCAGCGAGCAGAGTTGTGGCGTATGCATATCACAGGTGGTTAATGAGTCTTCCTCCAGTTTTCTGATGTGTGGTTTCAGCTGAGATTTGTCTGCAGTGATGATCCCTCATTCCACATCTTCTCAATCTGGCTTGAATCTGCAACCATATTTGAGTTATCTTCTGAAAGCTTTTACTTGCTGTGATGTTCATTAGTGTTGTTGTTGATGTTAAGTGTCATCAAGTTAGTTCCACCTCACAGCCACCCTGTATAGGGTTTCTGAGGAGCGGCTAGTGAGTTTGAACTATTGCTCTATGGTACCACACCAGGACTCCATATTAATGATACTGTTCTTTAATTTCCACATCCTCTTGGATCCCCTTTCTTTGAAATGGACATAAGTATGAATCTCTTCCCGTCAGTTGGCTGTGTCCAACTTTCTTGGCATAGACGAGTAAGCATTTCTAGCATTGCCCTAGTTTATTTTGAAATAGCCCTTCCTGGAGCCTTGGTTTTTTTTGTGTTTTGTTTTGTTTTTTTTGGCAATTCCTTCAATTCGATACAATTCGTTTTTGGTCGTATGCTGTCTCTTAAGATGATTTGAGTGTTAGCCATTTCTTTTTGGTATGGTGACAGTGTTGTGTGTACCTTCCATCTCCTTCTTATCTCATTGTGATGCTTCCTGCATTGTTCAATTGCTTGAAGACGGAATTTTTTTCTTCAGTACTTAGTCTTTAGTATGTTAAATCTGTTGTTGAGATGGTCTCTAAATTCTCAAGATTATACTTAGGTTCTTGTGAACTTGTTTTAATTTTCTTCATGTTCAATTTGAACTTGCGTTCAGTCACTGGCCTTTTTCAAACATGTCGAACATCTCCATCATCTCTTTCCACAGATAGAATGAAATTGATTCCTGTGTGTTCTATCTGGTGAGATCCACATGTATAATTATAATTGCATTGTAATGTTATTGAAAAATGTATTTGCAATGAATAAGTAGTTGATCTTGCAAAATTCTCTCATGCATTCCTCTGACATGGTTTCTATCACCAAGGCCGTATTTCCCAATTGCACCTATTATACTTTGTTTGCAGTTTTTGCATTTGCAATCAGCAGTAATGCTAGTGCATCTTGACTGCATGTTGTATCAGTTTCCAACTGCAGAAGTGGGTAAATTTAAGAACATCAGTTGCATTCTATTTGGCATTAGTGGTTGGTACATAAATGTGAGTGATAGGCTCATTAACTGGTCTTGCTTGTTGGAGTATATTATCTCCAGCAGTGTTGTGCTTCAGGATAGATCTTGAAATACTCTTTCTGACAGTATGATGCCTTTCCTCTTCAGTTTGTCATTCCCAACATGGTTGTTTTGTTAATTGCCATCAATGCCGGCCGACTCAAAGCAATCCTGTATAGTGTTTCCAAGGCATTAAGTCTTCACAGGAGAAGAAAGCCTCATCTTTCTTCCACAGGACTACTAGTGAGCTCAAACGGCTGACCGTGTCCGCAGTCCAGTGCAACAATACAGATTTGAAATGGCCAATGTCAGCTCACTAATGCCTAGAAGGTATGCGGGGGTGGGTGGGGGGTTCAAAATGTTCATGAAAAGGCAATGGAATTTTTCCATGAACTTTTTGAAGCCCTTTCATATTTATCTTTAATTCAAATTGAATCTTTATCTGTGGAAAGAGATGATAAGAGAATCTCAGTATCATCAGAATGATGCCAGTGGCTGAATGCACACTAGATAGACCATGTTTCACTTTTAACAACTTCCAGTTTTCCTAGATTCATCATTTACACAGCCCTCATTCAAATTATTGATGGTCATATTTTGAGTGCCTTCCAGTCTGAGGGGTTCATCTTCCAGCAATCCATCAGACAGTGTGTGCTGCTGCTATTCCGAAGGCTTGTCACTGACCAGTTGTTTTAGAAGTAGAGTGCCTGGTCTTTCTTCCTGTCACTCTTATTCTGCAAGTGCTCCAGAAACCTGTCCATGGAGGTGAACCTGAAATACCCGTGTCAGTAGCTTCTTCCAGCATCGTAGCAACGGTGCAGCCACCACAGGAAAGCAAACAGCGGACAAGTAGTGGAGTAGAAGAAGAGAAGGGCATAAAGTTGGAAAGGCTTGTATTTTCTCTTTTTCTTTGCTGAGAATGACTGGCTGCATATTGGCCGCTGGAATGAAGGACCGTACATATGGCCTCTGTCTTTCCGTTGGGTTCTCGGTGACTCTCCGCTCAGAATACACGCAAACAGAAATACCGTTTTTTTTTTGGGTAGGATTTTGATTTATGTTTGTGTTTTTGTTTAAACACTGGTGGAAAGGTGTGTAAAAATGGTTTGGGGGTGACATCTGACCTCCTAACTTCACATGAGGGAAAGAAAGTAAAGACCAACAGCCCAAGACTGTTTCCTTCCTAAAGGTGGAGATCACATGCCTCCATCATCCAATCTTGGCAGTGGCCACGCAGAACTCACAGACAATACTCACAGTTATGGGGGTGGGGGGTGGGGATGGAGGACCAGCTATAGTTCAGGATCAGAAAAAAATCAGGACAGCTTGTTTTCAGCAGTACCTTTAGGCAGCTCTCTCTGGCCTCTGCCCGGCAAGTGTCCCCAGTGAATGCCAGGAGGTTACCATACACACACACACACACACTCACACACACACACACACCACGAGCAGCAAGCCTCCTGCCCACAGACACTCAGCTCTCTCGCTCCACACCGTCTCCAGTACAGCAGCTGTGCACTGTCTCCTGAGGTGAGAAGGTTCTCGGTGCAGGGATCCTGAGTCCCAAGGATGGGCTCCATCCTTGGCGCTTCTTTCTTGATGGTCATGAGGGTCTCCTTTCCCCCTATGAGGTGGCCCATTTTATGCCAAGCAGGATGGCAGAAATGTCCGCTCTTCTTGTTAGGGTTCTGTCTGCCTTGTTGACAAGCTCTTCATTTGCACAGTCCCACACAGTCATTTGGTGGTTGTGACTAGAAGGGCCATGTTCAGTAACTCATTCCACCACCAAACAATGGGAGTAAGGGCTGGACGAGCCAGGCTGCTTAATGTTATGATGTCACTTCTCTTTTTGTTACATAACTTGGGTGTCAAGTAGTGAAATGCTGTTGCCCCTAGGCATTTTCCCTCTAGGGTAAGAGACAAGAACAGCACATTCAGAACCTAACAATAGATAGCATCAAGAACCCGACTTTGGGCCCAGGCTCCTCAGAGAATAGACTGGATTAAAAGGAGGAGGAAGGGAGGAAGCTCATGCTTACTAAATAGTTCCCTCCAGGCACTCTCGGGGAGTCCTGGTGTGACGCTGTGGGTCAGTGCTCCAGACTGCAAAGCCGTTTGAACTGCAAGGTCAGTGGTTCAAGCTCACCAGCTACTCCTTGGAAACCCTATTACAGGGTTGCTATGGGTCAGAATTGACTCGACGGCACTTTACAAGAAGGCACTCGGGCTAAACAGACTGGTTGGGAAATAGAGGACATGTGCAAAGGGAACAAGACTGGGTCTGTTCAAATGGGACCCCGAAGATCCAGTTGGAGTGAAGTGCACTGCCCTTGAAAGGTCTGCCCCCGGGTGAAATGATAAGCACATGTTTTCTGTGCTTTTTCTCCTTGCAGCATTACTGGACAGGGAACAGAGTTGTTGTGGTCTTTTAGATTTGAAATATTAATGCGAAGACTAAGTTGATGGCCCTAACATTAAGGGAAGTGGGATACAGGAGATGGATCCTGGAGCTCAATCTTCATGTTTGTTAACCTGCTGGATTTGCGATGCTATAAAGCATACGAGAATGCTGTACATTCTTTAGACAGCTGTTCATTGAGAGCTAACCAGGTGCAGACTTTAACACATCTCTGGGGTACATACAGAGATCAAAGTTGACCAGCCTCCCTGTCTTCGTATGGCTTGCATTCTGCTGGGAGAGGCTGGCAGGAATCATATCGCTGTATTTGTCCATTGTAGTGAGAAGAAATTGCATGAGTAAGGGCCATCAGGGATAGGGTCGGTGGGCTATGGAGCCTGGAGGCAATAGCATTGTGACGAACAAGAAGACCGGCCAGGTAGAAACTAGATAGGACTATGGGAGGCCGAATCAGCATGGTGTTCCTGGGGGGCTCACCAGGAAGGTCCACTGGGTTTGGCATGGGCATTTGTGGTGACCTTCAAGAAGAAATGGGATTTCTTCAGATTTTAAGAGATTAAGGAGGAAGAGGGTGGGGGGCTGTGAGGAAGTTGAGGTGTGGGAGCTATTAAATGCCCTGTTCAGAAGCTTATCCTGAAAACAGTGTTGGTTGTTTCAGTGGACATTGTTACTCAGCTAAGACAATCAATCTTATGACCTGTTTCAGATGAAAAGAAAGATATTGAACATGAGACGGTGGTTGAAGAGCAGATCATTGGGGAGAACTCCCCTCCGGACTACTCCGAGTACATGACAGGAAAAAAGCTCCCTCCTGGGGGGATCCCGGGCATCGACCTCTCAGATCCCAAACAACTGGCAGAATTCGCTCGGTAAGTTTTAAGAATGATTTCTTCCTGTTGGAAAACGTGAGTTTGAGCCACCGGTAGAGAATTTTGGGCACCCAAGTCACAGTGGTGGTTTGTATTTCTGAAAATCAAAGTGGTCCCCTGTCTTTTAGTAGTAATTATGCTATTCATGTGACCACAAGCTGAAGGAAAATACTCTCTTAATTTCGTAATTGGCATAACTTGTGGATGGATAAACTGGCACATCATTTTTTTTGAAATGGGTCCTCCTGTCAACCACAGGATGGGTTTCCTTGTTTCCTGTTTCAGCCTGTCTTCTATCAAGCTCTGGGGGGTCATTCATAAAAGGTGGCATAACAGGATGAGACTAAACTCTCGTGGCTGGGAGCCTGTGACTGTCCACGGTGTGCCGTCAGGACCCTTTCTGTCTTGGCAGTGAGGTCTCACCATGAGGTGGGATGATCTACACGTTGTTTTGTCTTAACGTGACTTAACAAAAACATTGATGGCCCTGTCCAGCTAAGAAAAGTTTTTGAATAGTAGGCAAGAGTCTGTGTGATCAGAGCTTTAAGTCGAGAGACTTGCTTCTCTCGGTTTCCTGAGCTGGACTGGTGAGGCTATACCCAGAGGTGGGAGAGAGCTAGAGCTATTGAACCAAAGTTACTGAAGGTCCGAGCTGCAATTGTGGTACCAAGGTGGTGAAGGATTGGATGTGATAGAGATTACAGAAGGTAGATGGGAGGTTTAGAGTGGAACTGGCTGACTAGAAGGAGAGGAGACAATAGGTGGAATCAGAAACGGCACTAGAAGCTTCATTCCCTGGGCGGTGAGGCGAACTTGGAGAAGGTGCTGTTTAGGGGTCAGAAAGGCTGTGTTTGGTTTTAGATGATAGTAGAAGACCTGAGTTGGAATTTGAGGTGTTTTTGTTAGGAAATGAAATAGGGCTAAAGTCATATGGTGAGGGGCAGTTAATTCCATGGAAGTGGTAAAATCTTTTCATGGGAAGGTTATGGAGAGAAAAGCCACTTGTATTCTGAGAGGAAGAGCATCCCCAAACCACAAAGGCCCAAGAGAGAAGGAATACAGCTCTCGTGATTTCGACGGTGGAGCCAAGGGTTAAGGAAAGCTACTGAAGAGAGCAGGGACTGGTGTATGAGCCTGAGATGTCTTGGCCCTTGGCATGGCTCACCTTCACTGGAGGGGGCAAGGGGGCAGCTGATAAGAGAGCTTGTCCCCAATTCCTCTGCACAGGAAGTTTGGGGTGTTTCAGCCCTGACCTCAGGGCACATGTCACTGGTGTATACTAGGAACCTCTGTTTATTTCCTAAGTGATCTTCTTTCTCTAGATCCAGGGCTTCCTTAGCCCGTCCTCCTGAGGAAGTGGACCATACACACATACACACACACACACCATATACAGGGACTGGGACCAGGGGCCAGAGGTCATTTGTAAAATTTCAAAACAACCAAGGATGAAGAACATAAAAGCTGTCAGGCTGAAACTTCTTGGATAGCAGTGCAGGGAGGGGCTTCAAAAAGTTCATGGGAAAATGGACCTCGCAGATTCAAAAAATATGGTGTGCTCCATTAAGATTTCAGAGGAAAAAATACTGTACACAAAGAATTCTGTCTGCAGCAACGCGATCAGTCCAGTCAATTCAAAGGTAAACTAAGGATAATTTTAAGACACCCAAGGTGTGGCGCTTTGGGATAATGCACTAGACTGAAAGGTCGGCATTTCAAACTCAACATTTGTTCCTCAGAAACCCTGTGAGTCAGAATTGGCTCACCAGCATTTAACTACAGAAGGCACTGTAGGGTCAGCACTAGACTGTGAACCACCAGGTCAGCAGTTCAAACCCACCAGCTCCTCAGAAACCAGGGTCGTCTTTGAGTTAGAAACAACTCCATGACACCTAACAACAAACACAGTGCCTTAGGAAATGCATTCAACCACACGGTCAGTGGTCCAAACTTACTAGCTGCTCCCCAGAAACCCTACATAGGGTAGCTATGAGTCGGAACCAATTCGAGGACACTTAATAACAGCAGGGATTTATTTTACATTGCATACACCCCTTCCAAGGAGCTTGCTTCAGATACCCCGAAAAAACGATGTGCATCCACAGGAAATCCTCCTGAGTCTTACAGAGCAAAGAAACCAAGAAGCCAGGCATGCAGCAAGCTGGGAAGGCCGTTAGAGCCTCTGGGCCTGGCAGGGTTCTCCCAGAAGTCAGTTTTACTCTGTAGTGAGTAGATGAGTGCAAAGTTAGAAGATCTTGATGGCATGGACACTATCTAAAAAAGCAAAGGCAGTCACAGGTGAGTCATGATTTGGGGCAGTGTTTAAAGAGAGAAATCTCATTTGGCCGGACTCTGGAAAATGTTCTTTTTGGTTGTTGTTCAGTGCTGTGGAGTTGGTTCTGACTCATGGTGACCCTGTATAGGGTTTCCAAGGTGGGTTTGAACTGGCTAGTAGTCCAATACGTGTCCTACAGTGCCACGCCAAGACATCATTTAAAATAAATGTAAGATAGCATATTGTAGGGGGGACCCTGTTCTGGTGGCGTTTCCACATTTGACCTCCTGGGCCCCAAATGTGAGCATCAAGTTGGGTGGAACAGGGGAAAGGTCTCTGAGAATGTGAAAGTTGGGTGTTTGCACCTACCCTGTACCTTTGAATTTTCACAAACAATTGTGAAGCCATTTCCACAGCCAACCATGTGTAGCACGTTTCAGTGGGCTCTTCACTGTGAAATAACAGTTCTTAATTGGCCAGATTGCAATTTGGTTTTTTGATTTGTAAATTGTTATTTGAGTGGATATGTATACTATATAAATATATGAAATGCCATGATTGTTTTTCAAACTCTGATCCAGCCTCCAGGTGGCGCAGTGTCACCATGATTCTTGACCTACCTAGAATCTGTGAGCGCAGACCAAAACTCTAGGATGTCTTGGTATTTAAGATAACAGGAGCTAGTTTCAGAGCACTGTATGCAGTAAGTGCTTAGAAAATATTTGCTAACTGATGTAGTGGTCCTCCAATTACAAGAAAGACAAGAGTGTCTTCGGGGTTGGGGTGGGAGAGGATACCAGATTGAAAATACTGTTAGAAAATTTAGACTCGAAAACCAGGAGTGTCTCAACTGCCCTTTATAGGGGTCAGGTAGAGCAAGCCAAGGACACGCGAAGTCTGTTTCAGAGATTGCTTCTTGATGTTGTTGTCATTTTTTAATAGTTTTCCTAGGAACTCTTAATTTCTCACCCCTCTTTCTTTTAAAGAACAAATTCTCTTTGTCTCTCTCCCCCCGTACTCCCCTCTCTGCCAAAAACTGTTATAAGGATGAAACAGTATGAAATTGAAAAGGGTGGAATAGAGCCCCTGGCCCTCCTCCCCAAACCAGTGCTGACAGTGTCTTGTGATCCTTTGTAGAGAAATTTTATACTTCTGGGGCCAAAAGTATCGCTACTAGGATTCCTGTCTATACATGCCCAGGTTTATGCCAGACAAAACATGTGTGGCCTATCTTGGTACTCAGTGGATTGTTGGAGATAATGAACCTGTTTTCATCTCCTAAGGGTGTCTTTCTCCCCCCCCCCCCAAAAATAAATAAATAAATAAAAACCGTTCCAATCAAAACTGGCTTCCCAGGGACTCTGCTGGGCCAGCTCAAGGCACAGAGATCAGCTCAAACGTTTTGTTTTTTGTTTTTGTTTTGGGGGGAGAGGGAAGTAGCACTCCAAAAGTCATCTTAATAGATTTTCTTGATGGATGTGAGACTTATCACATGGCTTTATTATGAAGAAATTTTTATGATTGAAAAATGCATTAGTGAGAAAAGGGCCAGAAATGTTGCACCAAGATTTGTTTTCTCTCCCCATCACAAGCATGCACTTACTCATTCTTTCCAGGTGACTGTCCTGTGCCTGTTTCATTGGGAAACTCTCTAACCCCTGATCTTGCCCCTACAGATTTCTTTTTTTTTTTTTTAAAAAAAGCTTTTATTGTGAATTGAGTGATAGTTTACATTGGAGAACATCGAATTTACACTCATCCTATCGTATTTTGTTTCAATGCAATGATGACCATTCCCTCCATGCATCATCTTTCAACAGTATTTGCTTCTATTCCCTTTGTTTTTTGCTCTGTGTATGTGTGTGTGATGTACACAAAAAGACTCAAGAATATGTAATTATTTAAACAACCCAAGGACACATTCTGCAGTTCTGCCTCCAGGCTGCCAGCACACAGCCTTTCTGTTTCCAAGAGTCTGGAGTTCTTAGCTACTCTCTCCTTATCATCTCTGGTGTTACTGCTTCTCCAGTTAGGGTCCCACAGTCTGCTCATGCTCTTCTCCCTTGATGGTCCTAGGGTCCTCTGTTCCTGGGATGTAAGTTTAACTACTCCCCCCTAGATGTTACAAAACTTCTACAATTACAGTTGTCACAACACAATTAGGCACGATAACAATTACTCACTACTGAATATTCAGATTTCTTTTTGTTTCCAAAACTAAGAGAATATTAAAAGTTAATACAACTGCCCAAATTGCTCTTTTGAAGTGGTGTGAATGGAAGAGCACAGGATTCTTTGGGGAAAGGGTTAGAGAGATGGAAATGCTGCCTTTCAGAAGGGAAATGATCTAGATAAAGGAGATGTGGAGAAATAGAGTCTTTGTGTTTTGATACATTTGTGTAATAAAGGTTTCTATGATTTTGTAGTGATACTTTTTGGTTTACTTTCATTTACCAATACATCTCTTTTTTAAAAACCCTGTCCTGTATCTTGTTTTCGAATAGTATGTCTTAAAGAGCCTTTTCAGTATGAACTGGAGCCGTATTTTTGGTCTCTTTTTTAAACTGCTCTCTAGGAATAGTTTGTCGCTGTGGGTTAATGTGCTGGATTGCCAAGTAGGTTTCAATTGCAAGGTTGGTGGTTCAAGCCCACTAGCCACTCCTTGAAAACCCGATACAGGGTTGCTATGGGTCAGAAACGACTCAGCGACCCTAAACTACAACATAGGAATACCTTGCCTTGCTCCAGTCTAAGAGACTCATTGGTGGTTTGGGTGACAGAGTTTGCATTGGAATCTCATAGCTAGCTCACAGTGTCCTCTAGGATACACTGATGTACTCCTCTGAGACTAGACAGCCTGTCTGAGCATCAGGGGCCTCATCTGTGAAATGGGAAGCACAGGCCACACTCCTAGGTTCTCGGTGAGCGCTAGTTGTCACATCCTCCCCCCCCCCCTTTATAAAATAGTTGATTTATGCCCATTAAGTCTGCCCACTCCTACAAACCTACAAATCCATCTCTCTCTCTCTCTCTTTTTTTTGGTAAGAATGAAGCCAAGAAAAATTAAAGAAGACGATGCTCCAAGGACAATCGCTTGCCCTCACAAAGTAAGTCATGCGGGGTCCAATGCTGACTACACTGATAATGGATGCAGTCTTAGGATCATAATAAGAAACTTGCATTTTTATTTCCATCTTCATAATTGAGATATAAAGTAAGGAACTTAAATCTTTGGTCTCCTAAGTCAAGAGACTGCATTCTGCCATGTAATGTTTGTTGTTTTGCAAAGATCACTTAAATGCAAATGATGTGACATTGAATTGCTCTAGTAAGTGTGTTATGATCACTGTGTAAGTCAGTCTTGTGACTTTGGATATGTCTTTGCTGTGAACTCTATGGGGCTGTAGATGTTGCTCAAACAATCCTCATGAGATGCTAGCATTTTCTTCACCGTGTTCTTAATTTACCCTGTTAATTGTATAGGAAGAGCAGTGAACTGTTTTCAAATGTGGGTCATCTACATTGAAGGTATTGATTGAGATCTGTTTTCAAACTTAGTTGGATTTAAAAAAAACAAAGTACCGCCTACATGCGAAGACAGAAAAGGGGTGGGGGGTGCGGCACTGTGAAGGGACTGCAGACTGTTCCGAATCCCCTTGGGAGAGGGTAAACTTAGATGGCTGATCTCATGTCCCATGACTGTGATGACTGTGCACTTGCCGGCTGTCGTGTGGCGGCGATCTTGGACTGGCCCACAGTAAATAAGCATTTGAAAACAGTTCCTCCTCCTGTTAGTGCCTGTCCTCTGGCTGCTCCGTCTCTTGTTGTTTGTTTGTTTCAATTCCATTTGCCAAATGGAAGCTCCGGCTAGAGGTCAGGGTGAAAAGCCTGTGAACCTGTCCGTGGTTGGCTTGTGCTGTCCTGCTGTGCGATCATCCCCCGGTCACTCCATTTCTGGGCAACAACTGCAGAAGAAATTGAGGCCCTGCTCCTCTGGTACCACCTCCATCTGCCTCGGTCCACTCTGCATAAAGAGTCAGCTGGCTGCTGCTTCCTTTCCTAGTGTCTCACAAAATCAATTTCTTCTGTAGTTGCCATTCCTTGGAGACCCTCTTGCTTCTTTCTCTGTCAAGAAGGGGAAAGAGGCAGAGAAGAGGGAGCACTGGGCGATGGAGAGTGACAGCCCAGAGTGTGGGCCCACCTAAGGTAGTGGTGGCCTCAGCCTTTTAACTCCATTTCTGTATCGGTGCTTCTGCTACTGCATTTGGGGGACATACTGGGGTGAGGCAGCCGGGGTGTAGCTGGGAGCCAGCGTGTGTGGGGTTCTAATCCTGGTAGGTGTGACCTTGGGCAGATCTACAGAAAGCCGTCTTGAAGCCTCAGTTTTCTCATCTGTAAACAAGGGGTGTGCATTGAATGATAGGACCTGGCTCAGCTGTCTGGTGGTGGTTGTGTTAAATCATCATATCTCAAGATGTTCACTGCACAGGGAAAATGGGATTGAGCAGGTCAGGTCCCGGAGCTACCGGAGGGGAACTGTATGGAGCTGCAGGGGTTGGGTGGGCCCGGGAGGGGGTGTAAGGGTTTGTGCGTGGTTAGTGTGCTGTCTGTCATGAGAGCCACTAAGCGTCTCTCTGTTTCAAGGGCTGCACAAAGATGTTCAGGGACAACTCGGCCATGAGGAAGCATCTGCATACCCACGGTCCCCGAGTCCACGTCTGTGCAGAATGTGGCAAAGCTTTTGTCGAGAGCTCAAAGCTAAAACGGCACCAACTGGTTCATACTGGAGAGAAGCCCTTTCAGGTAGAGCTGGACTCCCTCTCTCCCCTTGCAGCCCTTCGGGTGCCCACGCCCCACTGATGACAGTGGTAGGGCTGCTTTCCTTAGTGAGAGGCGGTGGGCTGGGAGAGCCAGGCGCTCCTCTTCTGTGTGTTGTCTCTGTTGGGGTGTTCATGGAGTGGGCTTTACCACACCAGCCGCGTGGCCCCTGCCAGTTCCCGTGTGGTTTGTTGTAGTTAATGAACCAAAAGCAAACCGCTGCTGTCAAGTCTGTCCCGACGTACAGCGACTCTTTAGGACAGACTCGAACAGCTCCTGGGGCAGACCTTTCCTGAGGTTAGCAGCCCAGTTAGCAGCTTAACCCACTGCGTCACAAACGGGGCCGTCCTTGAACCACCTTGTCGTTACTGAATTACCACTGTGTGCTAGACAGGGATTTCTGACAGTGTATCATGTCCTCCGAGTAAATAGAAATGATCTTTTACCTTGATTTTAGAAAACCCAAAAATAAAAGAACAGATAGTGAGGTGGCTAGTAAATCGAATGTTCTTTTGGGTAGCCAACATTAGAAAGCCTCTCCCAGCATATTTATATTGTACTATTAGGAACTCCTGATGTGGACCAGTTAGATAAGCCGTGGACTGTCAGTTCAAACCCACCAGCCACTCTTTGGAAACCCTATACAGGGTCACTGTGAGTCGGAACTGACCTTCATGAGTTTAGGGAAATCCTTGCCAGTTTGCCATGTTTCTCTTTTGTTGCATTTAAACAGTCCTTAAGGGCTTTCCACTGATTCTAGAATTTACCTTAGAAAGTTCACCCAGGGCAGGGAGGGACAGTGTTTGGACAGACCAGTAGGCCCTTCTCCATCTAGCAGGGGGTCCCAGCCCCTGGGGGTCTGTGGTAGTTGCCAAGTGGGTTGACCTGTGGTCTTTCCTCGACAGTGCACATTCGAAGGCTGTGGGAAGCGTTTCTCACTGGACTTCAATTTGCGCACGCACGTGCGAATCCACACCGGAGACAGGCCCTATGTGTGCCCCTTCGATGGTTGTAATAAGAAGTTTGCTCAGTCAACTAACCTGAAGTCTCACATCTTAACACATGCTAAGGCCAAAAACAACCAGTGAGCGGAAAAGAGGAGAGCAAGCCCCCTTCTCAGCCTCGAGAATCCTCTTGCAGAGCGTGGTTGGGAGTACAAACACCTCTCCTTTGTATAGTGTTTCTAGGAAAGAATTTTAAAAAAAAATGAATCCTACACACCTAAGGGACATGTTTTGATAAAGTAGTAAAAATTTAAAAACAGAAAACAAACTTTAATAAGATGACATTGCGGAGATGCTCTATCTTGCTCTGTAATCTCGTTTCCAAACCACGGTGTTTTTGTAAAGTGCGGTCCCACCAGGAGGACAATTCATGAACTTCGCATCAAAAGACAATTCTTTATACAACAGTGCTAAAAATGGGACTTCTTTTCACATTCTTATAAATATGAAGCTCACCTGTTGCTTACAATTTTTTTAATTTTGTATTTTCCAAGTGTGCATATTGTACACTTTTTGGGGATATGCTTAGTAATGCTATGTGTGATTTTTCTGGAGGTTGATAACTTTGCTTGCAGTAGATTTTCTTTAAAAGAATGGGCAGTTACATGCATACTTCAAAAGTATTTTTCCTGTACAAAAAAAAGTTATATAGGTTTTGTTTGCTATCTTAATTTTGGTTGTATTCTTTGATGTTAACACATTTTGTATAATTGTATCGTATAGCTGTATTGAATCATGTAGTATCAAATATTAGATGTGATTTAATAGTGTTAATCAATTTAAACCCATTCTAGTCACCTTTTTTTTTTTTCCCAAAAAATACTGCCAGATGCTGATGTTGAGTGTAATTTCTTTGCCTGTTCAGTTACAGAAAGTGGTGCTCAGTTGTAGAATGTATTGTACCTTTTAACACCTAATGTGTACATCGCGTGTAACAGAAAGGTCAACAATAAATCGGCGATCCTGAACAAGGAATATGGCAGAACAAGATATGTAAGCACAGTCTTACTTGCTTTTGTTGTCCAGAATAATTCTAATTCTTGAGCCTCCCAGAAATTGGAAGCTAAATAAAGCAACTCAAGTTTCCTTTATTTTGCACTCAATTACGGTGATTTGTGGCTAAAGTGATGCATGGATATGTGAATACTTCCCACGTAAGTTGAAAGAAAGTAGGGAACAGGGCTCCTGAGATAAAAGGATCTACCTCAGAGCACCCCACACTGGGTCCAGCCCATGATGAGCGGACGTGGTTCTGACGGGGCCTGTCTGCTCTCCAGGTAAGGCGTTGACTGGCAGTGGACTGAGCAGAGGGAAGACTGGGCCTTGCCAGCCCTCAGGCTGCCCTTTGTCTGACAGGACAGTGATTGGTTAGTTGGCTAGTGGGCCTCCGCCTAGCAGACTCTGAGGTACCAGCATGTGAGGCGGCTGAGCGCCACGTCAATACACGGTTTCTATGCTTCCCAAGGGACCCTGCATGCAGCTTGGCAAGGTAACTTGGGCGATCAGAAAAACTGTCCTCAGTGAGCACTTTTACCTCTCAACTGGAGGCCTCTTCTATGGACGACGCTAATTTTTGAATTTTACTTCGGGTCAAAAAATTAGACTCACTGAGAATCTTTTATAAACCGCCACGGTAACAGCAAAATCCCATCTGGTCCAAATGATGTGTGTCTTCCTGTGCTGGGCATCAGACTCTGAGGGACGTGGCATACAAATTCTCAGCCGATTGATTAATCGATGTCCAGGACACCATCCGGTCAAAGACACGGGCCCAGGTTTGGAACGCTTCCACCTCACTCCTGCCTCGGAGGATTGTTGGTAAGCTGGTGGCTCTGCAGAATTTTGAAGTGCCTTCTGAATCTTGAAGAATGTCATTTGAGACCCTTTTGGGTAGCCATTCAGAATCTGTAACCCGTTGAGTCATTGAAGGGAGTTGAGTGGACTGGAAACCCCGCTGTGCGGACAGGCCAAACTTTGCTGTGTTTGCAGGCAGTAGAGAGGTGAACCCCTGGGTGCAGGCTCCTTTGAAGCCAAGTGCCCAGTGTTAATGTTTCAGTGACTGACCGACCCCAGGTGCCCAGAGCCACCTTGACCATGCTCAGTGCCCTGCAGAAGCCAGACTCCTGTGGCGAGGGGGGAGGCCCCTCTTCCTCTGTGCCTTGACCCCTGGGGGAGACCTTTGGTCATCTCTTATGTCCTTGCTATCTCGGAGTGGAATGGTCACCTCCCCTCCCCCCCGCCCTATCCTTCGACTTCTCTGTCCATGTTTTCTCAGCATTTGCAGAGTCCCTGTCCGTAAGCAGTTTCCGGGGGGTTGGTGACGAAAACTTTCCATACAAACTCCTTTAGGACTCGGTACTACTCCCGGTTTACCACCATGTAGGAAACGAATGGACAAGCTGCGCTTTTAAAAGGAGAGGGTGGTAGTTCTCCTTCGGGTTGGCTTAAGCCCATCTTGTTTGTGGTTAGAATGTATCATTTTGCTGAAACTGTAATTTATTACACTTTGAAATGGTGTTTGAACAGTGAGCCCATTGTCTTGAGGATTGATCTGATTTATAAGTCATGCGGAAGACCTATTTTCTTACATCTAAACTGAACTCAATGCATGCTTCTAGCATCTGTAATATAAAAACGCCAGAGGGTAAGTTTACACTTAACAAGATGTTGTTTTCTATTTTTCGAATTTCTTCGCCTCCTCCCCCTTTTTGGTAGTGGGATGGGGCAGGGGTCGGGGGGAGCATAATATTTGTATAAAGAAATGTCACCTCTTGAGTGACTCTTATTTTCCCAGGGGACATGGAATTCATGCTGTTGATTTCATACGGTGTTTGTATGCTTTGTCTGAACTCAAGGCCTGAGGATTTGAGGAAAATCAAGACGTGTGTTCCTAGTGGGTCTTCACATATACATTCTTTGTACACATTCTTTGCAACGCCCTTCGTGTTGCTAAATTTGAGTCTGAAGACAGACCCGGGAGGCAGCCGCCGTGTCTGCAGCAGCGCTTGCTCGTTTCTCCCCAGTAGACAAGACTCCCTTAGACTCAGCTGCCCACACAGGTCTCTCCCTGCCCCACTATAGTGTGTAGACTGCTTGCTGAAACTTGGCTCTGGTGACTTACCTCCGATCTGTCCAAGGCCCTGGGAAACCTGGTCCCCTGATCTGTGGATTGGGAACGTGATGATTGCAACCCGCTGCTACACCATCCCTGCAATGACCGGCTCAGAGAACTGATGTCCCGTTTCCCATGTCCCCAGTTTCTGGTGTCATTTGAGATCACAGCAGCTTAGCAGGTCCATTCTGCTCCTGTTTTCCTCCACCGGCAAGAACAAGGCTCCCCGAGATGAGACTAGGTGAGTGGCTGCTGTTCCCAGCATCCACTTAGCATCCTGGCCAGCTCTCACCTTCCTTCCAGCTACTCTGATGACCACTGGAGCCCACTCTTGGCCGGTCACTGGATGGGATTGACTACAGGGCACCTGTCTGACCCATGTCTTTGTTGTAGCACTGGAAAGTCCAGGCCCCCTGGGTGCTGAGAGGTACAGGAGCAAGCCAAGAGCTTGCACGACCCTTCTGGCCTGCTCAGCCTTTGACCGAATGGCTGACTGGGTCCAAGACACCCCACAGACTGACCTTTGATTTTTTGTTTTTTTTCCTTGCCACTGCTCAGATGTCTGAGGAGCGTTTGAGCGTGGGCCTTTCTTTCAGAGCAGCAGCATCGGGCAGGGAGAGGGCTTGCCCACCTCAGTGAATGTGCGCGTGGACCCTGTCTGGACTTGCCACACATTCCCCACTCCCCTGGTAAAAACAGGAGGGCACTCCGGGATCAATGCAGGCATATGTCACCAGAAATGAAACGACTTCTTAGAAGCTCAGTCTGACCCCCCCCCAGCCCCCGGTTCTGGGCGCCTGCACAGAGTGTGTGGAGGTATCCTATTTGTGTGACACACTGTGATTGATTTTCCTCAAATTGCTTTTCAGACTCAGATGCCATAAGAAGCCACACTGGGACACTGTGGAGGGAGGGAGGCCACTGCTGGGCTACTCTCTGGGCCACGAGATGGTGTGCCTTGAAGGGAAAAAGGCATTTGGTGTACCAAACAGTAACCTTTTCTTCGCTAGCACCCTTAACTACTGTGAGAATGTTAACTGTGGCTGATTGGTGAACCCTTAGAGAGATTCTGTTCTCCTCGCCAGCTGGTCACTGCGGTAGGCCCTGGTGAAGGAATTGAGCTCATGTCCCATGTACATCTTTTTCTTAAGTGTTCTTTGCCATTTCTAGAACCGTCCTTGATTTCTCCTTAGCTCATAGATCATAGCAGCAGAAATATTCTAGTATTTAAGGCATCCGCCTCAAGCATCAGATGGCTTTGCATCCAGAAAAATAAAAACATTTAACACTAACTCCGTTTGAAGCACCACGCATGTATACATGGCTCTATAAACTAATAAATGCATCCTGTTAAGCTTTTTACTGTCTGTGCTTCTCATTTGTTCTTCATTCCTCCGAGCTGCCCTTCCTTCCCGTCATCCCTTAAACCTGGTGAGCAGCTGATGGCTACCGGAACCCCCAAACCGCCTAAGCTGCTGACCCCTCGGGTGTCATCTATTAAGAATCTTAACTGAATAAACAAAAGGAAATGTAAAAATCAGACCAACGTTATAAAAAGAAAACTAAAGGGGATTCTTAGACCGTGAATCAGTAACAGCAAACGTGCTGACGTTAGCGTACCTGACAGCAGCCCCTAGAACTCCACAGAGCTGCACAAGTCCTCAGAGTGAAACACAACTTGCAAGACTGAAAACGGAATCTGCGAGACCCATTTGCAGCAGCAAGAAGAAAAAACAAAGGTTTAAAAAATAAACGTAGTTACAGAACTTGCAAGTGAGGAAATCAAACCTTTCCAGAAGCTCAAACCCTAACTAACACTATATAAAGTGGTGCTGTGGTAAGCACTGGACTGTTGGACAGAAATGTTGGTTGTTTAGAGCCACCAGCCACTCATAGTGACCCTGTAATAGACTTTCCAGGGTTTTAAATCTACTGGAACAAGGAAGCCTTAGCCTTCTCCCCTGGAATAGCTAGTGGGCTCGAACTGCTGACCTTACGGTTTGTAGTCTAGTGATTAGCCTATAGGGCCACTACGCTCAATACTTTTATTCCTTGCTCCTCCCCCCCCAAATGTTTCTGGCCTAAAACTCGGATTTGCCAACACCAATAGACAAAAGGCTGTGTATGTATTTAAAGATGTTCACAGTATTAGGAAAATACATGAATATTAGGTGAGACCGAAGTTGAATCTAAAACGCTTGTTACCGCTATTTGAAAAGGAAAAACGAATCCGTAACAAGCCACTTCCTTCTCCTTGCTAACTGGGGGCAAGGTCTTGGGCAGAGTGCCGCTCAGGTGGTGTCCCAGAACTAAAGGGAAGTGTGGAGACTAGGGTGAAGACAGGAAACAATTGAGTTCATTGAAGGCATAGAAATTGTTGTGTATAACATGGCTCCCACTGTACCAAGAAACCACCGTACACAGAGCCACCACGCTCCACCTTTAGTTCTATAATCATCCTTTAAGGCCAATTATTGGCCCTTGGCTGCACTTCATCTTCCCAGGAAGCGCGGGTCCCAGTACATCAGCCTCTGGGAGACTCTAGGGTGGGGCCCATCACCACCCTGGGTCAGTCTCCCCGGGCCTGGAGTCTCTGACTGCCCACACCCAAACCTGGGGCTCTCCGTCCCTACTGCCTCTCGCCCACCCTCAAAGCTGCACGAAGGCCCAGACCTCCTGCTGGCAGTGGGCTGTGCTGTCCTGGCCCAACGTCATCCATCTTTGTAAAGTTTCCCTCTCCTTGCTTTTTCAAATTCATTGGTTCATTCAGTCAATGAGCATTGTTAGTACCTTCAAGTTGGTTGTGACTCACAGCGACCCTGTCTAGGGTTGATAGGAAAGCTTGGTGGATGTGAACCACTTATCTTACAAACCAATAACTTATCTTACAAACCAATAACCAGTACCAATAAGAGTCCTGGCATGGTACTACAGGATGAACACTCCACCTCAAGTTCGGTTTGAACCACAAGGTGGGCAGTTCAAATCCACCCTATTAAAGCAGGGATGGGGAATGGGGTTTTTGGCCAACATTTACATCATCATTGTGGGCCATACAAAATTATCAACTTAAAAATTAGCCTGCTGTATTTGGTGAATGGGGTCCAGGTATGGCGCTGTAGGATAAGCACTGGACTGCAAGGTCAATTTGAACCTTAAAGTCAGTAGTTCAAACTCACCAGCTGCTCTTTGGAAACCTTATAACAGGGTTGTGAGTCAGACTCACTCCACAGTACTTAAAAACAACATATTTGGGCAAATATTTAATGGTTAAGTGCCCTTGAGTTGGTTCCAACCCATTTGAGGACCAGTAGCTGGCCTTGATCTTGCAGTTCAAACCAACATTGTGGTCCAGTGCATTAACACCAGGATAACTCACTTTTTTTTTTTTTTCTTCATGTTTTATTGTGAATTATATGATATTTTACATAAGAGAACTTTAGTTTCATTCCACCATATATTGCTTCATTGCCATGGTTCCAATCCCCTCCATGCATCATCAACCGACCAAAGGATATACCCTATAAACCTGCCCCCTACACTCTCTCTACCTCCCCCCCCCAATTCTTCAGCACACAGTCCCTCTCCCTCTGGATCCAAAGTCCCCAGCCGCTTCATTACTCTACGTCATCGTCTCTGCCTCTATCTCGGGCCTCGCTGCTTCTCTGGGTAGGGTCCTGCTCTCGACTCTTCTCCGTTGATGGTCCTAGAGACCTCTGCTCCTAGACTGGAGAGTTAATCACTCCCTTCCTTGCTACAAAACGTCTAACTTTACATTTCCAACCCTCACAATCAGTCCTGATAACAATTATTCACTATTGAGGATAACTCACTCTTAATGAGCTGTGATTGCCTCGGCAAAGGCAGACCAAATGATTTTTCGGGCGTTGGCCGGACACTCACCACCCCAGCAAGGGTCGTCATGAGTCAGAACCTATTCAGCGGCACTATCAACAACAACAAAGGTAGACCTCAGTCAAAGCTGCATTAAGAGGTTTGAGAGGACGGAGTTGTGGACCTATCTGGGAGTGATCGTCAGCTATTTGTAGCCTATACTCAGACTTGACCCTAACTGGCGAAAGCCCTCAGTGGCCCCACCACCAGCTGCCATGGAGCTGTGGTGACCCCTAGTGTTTGAACTATGTTCCATCAAAGACTGATTTTTCTGAAGCTCATTGCCGGGTCTTTCTTCTGAGGTGCCTCTGGGGACTCAACCTCCTATTGCACTACTGGGACTCAAGAGCAGGACGTTGTACCTCCGCTTCCAGCCACCAGAGGGTGCTGTGCACCACGGACGGCCTTGGCGTCCAGAGCCCAGGGAAGAAAACCCCCTCTGAAAAAAACTCACAACGGCTGCCTATATCTCGATGCTCTGAGGGTGTGCTGAGAGCACTGGCCACCACTGGGCAGCCAGAAAGACCTGGAACATGGCCTGACAAGGAGCACAATGACCTTGGACCTGTCAACTCCCCGGAGGCAGGGAGAGAGCCTGAACCCCAGGAAAGGCTGTACGTGAAGGAGGGGGTCATAGTGCCTTACTAGGCAGTTTGGAGTCCCTGGAGCTGGACTCTGCCCCATACCTGCTCTGCTGGACAGAGAGCAGCCAGTGTCCCAGATGAAGTCAGGATGGGGAATAGGCAGATGTGAGAGAGGGCCAGTCTGGGGTCCTGAGTGGAGGCAGGGGTTGGGCATGGGTCTGGCAGGCAGGGGGGGCTGTGGGGGAGTTAACTTCACCCCAGGAACTCTTCAGCTGCGCTGCTCTCCCCAGCATCATCATCTTCTCGTGTCCACACCTGTCAGCAGCAGGCCCTCCCTTCTGTTCCCACAGCGCTCTCCTACCTCCCTGGTGACCCATGACCTCTTTCCCGTCTCCCTGAAACCCACATCTTCCATGGCCAGTGGCCCCTAGTGCTCCACCCAACACCTGTCCCTCCAACTTCACGGGGGCCCACCATCCGACTGGTCACCTGAGCAGCTTTGATTCATGTTCATCTTCCCAGTGTCACCCTCAACTGTCTCCTCTTCACTGTCACCACCCCATCAGGGTGGAGAATGCTTATCCAAAGCCAGGGCTCAGGCAGGGGCTTGAGAAACACCTGGTCTCAGGGCTGTGGTCCAGTCATCCCACTGCAGAATGGGGGTGCTCCTTGAGAGGATCTAAGGCGATTGTGTGCAAACGGCCGGGCTTCGGCTACTGTCCTTAGGGTCACACGTACCAGGTGTCTGAGGCTCTAAAAATAGCTCACTAAACAGCTAAGCAATTGTTCATGGGTCCTGAGAGAATATGGTTCCTTCAGTACTCTGCACCTGACTGAGGTCCAGACTTCAGGCCACCCCACGTGCGCCGGAACGGAACTGTGTTCCACAGGGTTTTCAATAGCTGAGTTTGTGGACTTCAATCACTAGGACTTTCTTTTGGGTGGATTCAAACCTCCCACCTTTCGGTTAGAGCCATTTGCACAACCCGGAGACTCCAAAGCTGCCTTTGAGCCGATTGTATATATGATTCATGGTTGGCCCCTGTGTGTCAGAGTACAACTGTGCTTCATAGAGTTTTTGGGGTTTTGTCCAGTAACTGAGTTTTCAGAAGCTTACCAGACCTTTCTTCTTGGAGGTGTCAGGTCTTTTACAAAGCTTGCTCAGATGCCCCCAACTGCTGAGGTCTGCTTTTATTGGCTCGTCAGATCTGGGTCTCTGCCACCTCTAGCTGCAAGGGAGTCTGGGAAGAAGGTGAGTATTTTCACTTGGGCACACTGACAGCCAAAAGAAAGTGGGGGTCTTCATAGAAATAAGGCAGAATGGGTATTAGGTATACACTAGGATGGTCAGGAGTCTTGAGGTGGCGCTGTAAGATAAGCACTGGACCACAAGGTCAGTTTGAACCACAGGTCGACAGCTCAAACTCATCGACTGCTCCTTGGAAACCCTATACAGTGTCGCTATAACTCCATGGAACCGACTTAACCCTAACTCTACCCCACAGGAGTCCTGGTGTGGCGCTGTGGTCTAATGCGTAAAACTGCAAAGTCATTTAAACTTCAAGGTCTGTGGTTCAAGCTCACCAGCTGCTCCTTTTGGAAACCCTACATGGGGTCGCTATGGGTCAGAATCGACTCGACGGCACTTAACAACAACCCCACTTAACAACAGGAGTGTCTATCCCTGTTCCCAAGATGTCCCCAACAGCTCCTTCAACCTCACATCCCACCCACATCTAGGCCCAGCCTTCACCTAGCCGTACACTTCCTTTACACTTCCCACTTCCCCATCTGGCTAATCCCTGGCCTACAGAGCCTAGCCGGGCCACCTCCGATTCTCTGCTCTCTTAGGCCTGACTGTATACAGAGATGAGCAGTGTCCACTCAGTGACAGGTCAGGCAGCTGCTAAGAAACTGGTCAGCCTGAAGGAACTGACAAAATGATGCTTCAGTGAAAAAAGGCAAAGAACAGAAAAATGCCCAGGCTGCACTGGGTGGGGTGTGAATGTCTGTGGGATAGGGCCTCGTCCAGAAGGTTCGGGAAGACTTGTAGAAACCAGAAATTGTTCAAGGATTCGGGGTAGAAAGGCAGGGTTTCATTTTGCATTGTGTTTGAGTTTTTTTGCGTACCACAGTCTTGTGTTCCCTTTTCCAATTAGAATTTTTTAAAATCCAAATCAGAAGGAAAATAAAATGTAAAATAAATTCATTAAGAAGCACACACACCCTTGACTTGGTGCCAGTTTTGCGTCAATCCTGGGGGACCCCACTTTGCAGCATTTGTTCCAACTGGTCCATGTGAAGTTACTCCCCTGAGTTACCCGCCTCCCCCTTTCCAGGTAACCCTTTGTTGCCTCCCTTCTGTGAGGGTTTCCAGTCTGGTTTTTGTTCCATGAGACATGTGCCCGGTGGGCAAGCAGCAGCTTGTCTGGGGGCTGCTGCCCACCTCAGACCAGGAGCAGAATGGGCTCTGTAAATACTTTTGTCTAAATGAATTCCTGAAAAGAGGTCGTGTTGGGACCTTTCTGGGAGACACAAGTTTGTGAAGAGGTCCAGGGAGGTAGAGACACCATGGCTGTATCTCTGCCTGGAAGGTGAGCAGTTCTCCAAACCAGGGAAATGGAGGACAGGCCACATTCTTGGGCTGACAGTGAGGGCTGGCTGCTGAAGATTTGAGCAGGGTGGTACCACTTTGCCCCTGTTACCTTGGAATTGCCACTGTGAGGCTCAAAGAGGTGACAGGCCTGTCCAAGGTCACCCAGCCGGGCAGCTGGAGTCAAGGGATGGTTGTATCTCACACCCCTCTTGGTCTCTTCAGACCCAAGAGAACCGGAGTGACAGGCCCGGGTACTGCTGTCTGCAACTCCAGGGAGGACTAACAACGCATGCTCGGCCAGGAGGCTCTCCCTGGCCTCCTGCCCCAGAAACCCAACTGACAGCATGGAGCGGAGCTTAGCCCTCCCTTGTCTGTCAGTCACAGGACCTCTTGCTTGGCAGTTGTGAAGGAAACTGCCCCATTCAAGGAGCCCAGGACTGACTCCGGAAGTGGTGGAGCACCCCCTTTGGCACACAAGGCCTCTTTCAGGTAACCCCCACTGACCTCTTTGTTGTTGTTGTTGTTAAGTGCTGTTGAGTCAGTTCCAATCCATATATAGAGTTTCCGAGGAGCAGCCGGTGAGGTTGAACTGCCGACCTTTCAGTGCAAATGGCTTTGTGGTCTGATGCATTAACCCACAACGCCACAGCAGGACTTCCACTGACCTCTTAGGGTGGGTCAAAGCTGACTCTAGGCAGTGGCCAGATGCCCCCTTCCTGGTTCATATGGACAGCTCTGTGCACCCTCAGAATTCCTCCAATCTCTAGCTCCAAGCCTTTACTAGCTCCTGCCTTGTCCTCCCTTTAGCTGGGAACCCCAAGAGCTCATCCCTCACGTCACTACCCTTGTCGACCCGCCAGAGCACAAGCTTCTGGAGGAATGAACAAGTCATCCAAACCAGGCCTCACAGTGTGTCAGAGTAGAACTGCGCTTCATGTCTGGGTGGACTTGGCCTTCCAACCTTTCTGTTTGCAGGTGAGGGCTTAACCATTTGTACCGTCCAGGGTTAGTGTTGACCTCCATGCCGAGCCCTGGCTCAATGGCCAACGTTCCACCCACACACTTTTCTCTCTCTCTCACTTGGGCCTCAAGCCCCCATTAGCACCACTTTGAAGTAACCTGCTCAAGATCAGGCTGGGCAGACCCCAGAGCCATATGGACTCCAGGACAGGGGTTGGGGAAGGACGCTCTCCTATAACACACAACAAAGTGCCACCCTCTTACAAAAGACAATTAAGTTTATTTGCCCTGCGGCTTTTGTATCATAATTGTGCTGCGCGGTATAGAGCTGGTTATACCTTGTGAAGGATTTGGCTTTCTGGAATAGCCAGTCACACTCCCCCAGACAGCAGTACCCAGGGCAAAGGTGGCCTGGAATCTGAGCCAGACCAGCCTTCATGCCCTTGAGCACTGGACAACCTGTACACACATCTGCCCCCCATCCATTCAGTCACATGACTGAAGCTCCAGTCCTCCAGGGATGGGCTCCTCTCACTCCCTCTGCTGCAGAGCTTTGTCTGTCCCTACTTTCCTGCCTTCTCAGAGTCGGGCACCGAGCACTCTCTGCCAGAAACACTATTTGCTAGGGATGGAGGAGGAAATGACCTTTGGTTTATTTGTGGCCCGGAGGGATGGGGGGAGCAGGGTGGGCAGGTCCCTTTCCTGAGGCCTCAGGACACTTTGAGACCCACTGACTTTCCCTGGTCACTACCGTATGGGCTCTCCTTTCTCCACTGCCCTGTGCCTGCCTCTCTCTCTTAAAGTGACCAGGATTTGCAGCTTCCTGGGGCCCTCAGTGGCCCTGACACCCACTCACCCTGCGGGCAGTGCTATATGGAGGTGAGGTGCATTGAAGACCTAGTCCTTTGACACCAGAGGCCCCCACCTGCCCCTCTGTCACTGACACAGACAAGTGACCAGAATGTCCCTGAGGCTCCGCTAGGGGGCGGCGTCTGAGTTGTGGCCTGGTCCATCCATGGGCTGGATGGAGGCAGGCAGTGTTGGTGGGTGGGGTTGGAGTGTGAGGCTGGGCTTCTGGAAACCTCTGAGGGGCAGAGACAGACATCCAGCTTCGTCCCAGATCTTCACAACTCTACAAGGCGGGTGGTGTGAGCATCCGCATTTGAGAGCCCAGAGAACTGAGATGGGCGTCTGTAGCCCAGCTGATGAGTGGAATTCAACTTAAGAGTGGTGGGCTCCTCAGTCCCTCCACCTGGGTGGGACCCTCTGGGTCGGGTCACAGGCTGGAGGGTTGGGCCAGGGCGGGTCCCGTTGGGGTGGCCCCAGGCACAGCCTCGCCATCGGGCCTGGCCTCCTCGCCGCGCGCATACGTGAGCACCACAGTGACGGTGGCGAAGGTGGCAGCGTTGACGGGGAAGGCGCGCAGCAGCGTGGATGTCAGCCCACGCGTAAAGACGCGCCAGCCCTCGGCCTGGTAGCTCTGGCGCATGCAGTCGAGGATGCCGCAGTAGCGTGGGTCGCCCCGCAGCCCGTCGGCCTGTAGCCGTGACTTGACCACGTCCATGGGGTAGGTGGAGAGCCAGGACAGGATGCCCGATGTGCCGCCTGCCAGCAGCAGCTTGGGCACCAGCAGACGGTCCCCTGGCTCGCAGCCCAGCGCGCGCGTCATTACGTCGTAGGTGAGGAAGTAGACGCCGAAGCTGGGGGTCTCGCGCAGCAGCGTGGACACCATGCCACGGTTGACGCCACGCAGGCCCTCATGCCGATAGATCTGCACCAGGCAGTCCAGGGAGCCCTTGTAGGTACGCGCCGGGCCCGCATCCTGCAGCTGTAGCCGCGTCTTGGCCAGCTCCATCGGGCAGCAGATGACACACTGGATGGCGCCCGCCGCAGCGCCTGCCAGGAACTGGTTCAGCGGCGTGTCACGGCCCAGGGCGCGAAGCGTATTACCCTGAACGCCGAACACCAGAGCGTTGATGAAGGTGAGGCCCATGAGCGGGGAGCCCAGGCCCTTGTACAGGCCCAGCACCTGTGGGCAGTGGACAGAGGCCATCAGGGTGGCAGGGGCTAGAGGGGCCCCACCCCCCACCCCCAAGGTGTTCACTTAGGAGGGAGCCGCTGAATTGGATAAAGACAAACGCCACGCACCATTTCCAAAGATCTGATTCATCAAATAGTCCACGGATTCCTCCCCCTCCCTTGGCCGGCCTGCCGCCCTCCTGCCAGGTCATCACTCACACTCTCCTGACGGATTATGGACTGGAAGCAGTGCAGAGTTCCTCGATACTGGAGTTTCTCCACGTTCTGTACCTGAAGCCGCACCTGCAAGGTGAGGTCTGGGCTGTGAGCCCTGTTTCAAACAATCATTGAGGCAGGGAGCCAAGGAGCTGTCTGTGGTTTTGGGGACCCCCAGGGAGGGAGGCCTAGGTCTACATGCACTTCTGGGAATGGGTTAGTGGGCGAGCAGACACAGGGACCACCAGTGGTCTGGGTAGCAGGCGGTGGGGGGTCTCCAACCACCTAGCCATCTGAGCTGATACAAGCTCCCATCTTCCCTGCTGCTGCTCAGTGTGCCAGCTTCAGGCAGCTTTAGCTCCTAACACCCTTCTGATCATCCTGTTGTTATGTGCCATCGAGTCAACCCACAGTGACCCTGTACAGGGTTTCCGAGGCTATAAATCTTTACGGGAACAGAAAGCCTCATCTTTCTCCCACAGAACAGCTGGTAGTTTTGAACTGCTAACCTTGCGGTTCGCAGCCAGATTTGTAACCACTCTGCTACCAGAATAGAGCAGCTATTGTCCTGAGCGCTCATCCAGGGGTTCCCAAAACAGCAACGGGCTCCCAGGAGCCTCTCCCAAGGACGGGGGTCATCAGTAAATAGAGTGCTGCTAGCCCAGCTGGCCATGAACGATTCTGGGGCTTGGGGACATGGGTCAGACCCAGCCTCCTTCTGAGAACCTTGGTCATGGCCAAGCTCTTGGTTTGCAAAGTGTGCTCGGAACCCCTGGAGCAGTAGGCCACTCCCAAACTAGAATCAGGATCCGGCGTCTGGGTGGGGTAGATTAGGTAAACCCCATTCTCAGGAGCTAGTTCCCAGCTCTGACTCTTAATCAATAACTATGTCGGTCAAAGGTGACCCTGAGTGCACAGGGGGCTTCACACCTGGGACCTGTCCAGAGTGTACTGTGCCCATTTCAAAGAGGGGAAGCCCGAGGTGCAGAGAGGCAGCATTTCCAGGATTGCAGCTCAGTGGAGTGGGAAGGTTGGTGGGTGAGAGCCAGACTTCAGCCTAGATTCAGGCACCTTTTCTTACTCTTCTCATTCATTGTTGCTGCCACTGTGCCAATCTGTCTCACTGGGGGGAGTAGGAAGGGGGGGTCTTCTTCTTTTTCTCTAGCCCTCAACTTTACCAAACTTGATATCCTTCTTTAGTGATTGGTCCATCCTGACAATATGTCTGATGTATGAGAGACAAAGTCTGGCCATCTTGGCTTCCAAGGAGCACTCTGGCTGCACTTCTTCCAAAACAGTCCTGCAGTCCATGGTACTTTCAGTATTCTCCTCCAACACCGTATCTCAAAAGCATCAGTTCTTCTACGATCTTCCTTATTCACTGTCCAGCTTTCGCATGCATATGAGGTTATTGAAAATACCATGGCTTGGGTCAGG
>NW_006408543.1:7982086-7987285 GCF_000296735.1 Chrysochloris asiatica
TACAGGGTCGCTATGGGTCGGAACCGACTCGATGGCACATAACAACAACAAAGGGAGAAAGCTATTCTCCAGCAACAAGGGAAGTGGGGTCCAGGTGCTTTCAAAAGTCAGCAGCACTTGTACTGACACGGTGGCCACAACAATGACCTCACATACAGCACTGATGATGAGGGTGAGGGGCTGGATACAGAACTGCCTCGATGGCACCAAACAACAACGTAAGACAACAATCACATGCAATGAATAAGCCTAGTTTGGATCCTAATTAAAACAAGCCAAGCCAACCATAACAAGGTATCTATTGACTATTGGAGATACTAACAAATTATCGTTCATTTTGTTAGATGTTACAGTGGCGTTGTAGTTATGTTTTTTTTTTTTTTAAAGTGAACATCACTTAACAACAACAGGGTCAAACAGATCCATGGTGGCACTGTGATTAAAGCACTTGGCTGCTAACCAAAAGGTCAGCAGTTTGAATCCACCAGCTGCTCTACAGGGGAAGGTGAGGCACTCTGCTTCTATAGAGAGGACAGCCTTGAACCCTATGAGGCAGTTCTCCTCTGTCCTAGAGAGTTACTAGGGGTCAGAATGGCGTCAACAGCAGCAGGTAGTGGGGTCGAGAGTCTCCCAGTTCAGGCGCTCAGAGGAAACCGGAGGCCCAGGACACTCCAATAGGTGGGAGAAAGCCTGGCCAGACAACTGAGTCACAGCCCAGAGGGGGCAGGCTCCGAGCAGCCAGCTGAGGAAGTGAGTGGAAGGTACTTGTTGGCTTGGCTGCTTCAAGGCACCTTGCAACACGTGACCACAAGATAGCACACAGCATCACGTGGGCACTGGGCTGCTCCCACCTGGGAAAAGAAAGGGCATGGATATGGCGGGGGGGGAGGGGACGAGGGCCGTGGGTAGGCTCTGCCAGGAGGAAGTTGGACCCTCTGCTACCAAGAAAGCCCAGCCCTTCTGCCTCCTCCTGAAATGTGCCTGCCTTCAGGAAGCACTCCATGCATTCAACCCAAGCCAACACACACCGTGGGACCCACAGAGCTTCCTTCCTCTGCCCCCTCACTTTGTCAGTGGGAACACTTGGCCAGGAGGTAAGGCACCTGGGTATGAAATCCTGGCCCCAACAACAAACACCTGGCTGAATGCGGCACCGGCTTTGCTTAGAGGCCCAACTCGGATGCCGTCTTTTGCCTTCAGGCTGTGGCCTCACCCCAGAGGGCAGCAGAGGCTTTGAGGAAAAATCCCAAATTCACATTTATAGGCGGCAGGAAGACCTGGCCCGGTGCCCAGCCACTTCCAGGTGCTCTGGGTGTCAGGTGAAGCCGGCAAGAAAGGATCCTGACTTGACTAGGTTAATAACATAAAATCCAACATGAGAGAGTATAGTTGAGGCCTGGGGTCTGCCAAGGAGGAACCAGCTGAGCCCCTGCCCCAAGGCCCCCAGCTTCTTAAAATGCGGGGGCCCACAAATCTCTCTCAGCTTCTCAATAATAAAACAGCCATCTCTGAGGTGGCTTCAAAGAACTCTCAGGAAGAACATTATCTTTGAATTCCATTTTCCCACCCCATTTTTGCAGCCTTGTCATTTGGAGACATTTTGACTTGTCTGTTTTTTCTCTGAACTGTTCTTTCTTTGAAGAAAACTTCTGGGAGAGTTTTACCTAAGGACAGTGTGGGAGTGCCCACGTGCTGGACAGGAGGAACCTCAGAGGCCAGGCCTGAGGACAGACTGACCATGAACTTGACCCACTGCTCGGCTCAGCCTGGAGATGGAAAAACAGACCGTGGGAGAGTAGCCGCCTGCCTGGGCATTTCTAAGAATTTGCATTTCTCCGAGTTCTAAACCCCCAGGCCGACCTGGCCCTGTTCCTCAGCAGGAAACTGGAGAGATCCCTAAACCCCCCAGGCTTCTCCACAGGAGAAAGGAACTGTGGCAAGTACTCACCTTGACCGTGTCAAACGGGTGTCCCACCAGAACGCCAGCTACACCTGGGGGAGGAATGGGCACTAGTGACTCAAACTGCCTTAGGCAGTGCAGGGTGGGGCCGGAGCTGCTGGAAGAAGGGGACATTCACTCAGCACCTGCATTTGCAGCCCCAACCCCAGGTTCAAGTCAGGGTCTGTGGGGCTCAGAGCTCTTCTAGGCAAAAGACCAGAAGTCCTCCCTGAAGTGGTCCCATTGTTCTGAATATTTTCTGACCCAGTGGGAGACTTGGACTGTGGGATCAGACCCTCACCGGTCCGGATTTGAGTATCTCTGATACCATTACCTGCTGGGTGAACTCTGGGCTCAGCATCTCTGAGCTTCACTTTCCCCAGCTGTCAAGGTGGTTGGCTGCCCCATAAGGTTTTCAAGGTTGTGACCTTTCAGAAGTGGATCACTAAGGCCTGTCTTTGAGGTGCCTCTGGGTGGCAGTAAGCCACCCAGCTTTCAGCTAGTAGTTGGGGGCTTAACCGTTTGCATCACCCAGCCTATGGTAGCACGTGGTTAAGTAATTGGCTGCTAAACAGAAAGGTTGGCGGGTCAAACCCACCTATTGGTCCATAGGAAAAAACACCTGGCAATTTGCTCCTAGAAAGATTTTAGCCTAGTAAACCCTATGGGGTAGTTCTACTATCATATGGGGTCACTATGATTCGATGGCATCCAACATCATCAAAAACAACTGTAGTTAATGACCACCTCCCCACTACCTAGGAGACACCAGACCCTTAGTATTGGCTGATGGCACTTCACCCTCCTCATGTGGGAGCCATCTTGAAGTCCAGGGTAGTGTCTTGTGACCCTGACATTATGTGGTTCCAATTCAGACCCTCTGGAAGGACAAAGGTTCTCCAGTCTTCCTCAGAGCACTATTCCCACCTGCCATGAGCACCCCATTTTACAGCATGGAAACTGAGTTTGAGGAAGGTGGTGTAACTGATATCAACTCACATGCTCTCCCACCCAGAACTCTGGATGTATCTTCCAGGCTCTTCCTTTTACCACCATGTCCATACCGGTCCCCCCAGGCAGCCAACAATAATAAGTATTCACTTTATGTGTAAACAGCTGACAACCAGGAGGAAGCAAACACCAGGGTTCCTACCTGCTGGCTAATGCTCTTGGCTTTACATGTAAATTAACTCTTCCTCCCATACATCTGTAAAGAAAGGACTTGGAACCTATTTTGTTGTTATTATTAAGTGCCAGTGTTGGTTCAGACTCCTAGCAATCCTGTATAGGGTTTCCCAGGAGCAACTGGTGGGTTTGAACCACTGACTTTGCAACTCAAACTGACCTTGCAGCACATTACCCCGCAGCACCACACTAGGACTCCAGGAACCTATTTTACAGATGAGGAAACTGAGGCCCAGAGAGGAAATTTGTCCACGCCACATAGCTAGTGAAAGTGGTAGAGCTGGGATTTGAACTCAGGCTTTCTGACACCAGAGCCTCTTTCCTCACCACTCATGTCTCCTGTTCCCTACTAGAGTTGGTTATGGAATTCACAGCTACCCAAAAATTACTGAGAATTCCACATATCTTCCTCACACATTATATCTTTTATCTTTACATGATGTCCCGCTCATTCCGGTGAATGCTCTGGACCTTAAAATCCCTTTTGTTTGATATCAACTTTGCAATGCTGGTTTCTTGTGGATTCTGAGTCTGGCCCAACTGTGAACTCCCACCTTTTCTTCAGACTTGGTTTCTTGTAAGCACCCTATAGCACGGTTGTGTTTTTTTGCCTACCTGCAGCCGCCTGGGTTTCCACCAGAACAACAGCCGAGTGTCATCAGATCTGCCAGGACCCCACATTTCCCAGGAAACCTTATTTTATGATGCTTTCTTCATTTTTGCTGGCTCAGGCAAAATGACTATTGATCCCGATGGTTAATTGGGAAATCCAGCTAAGCGTTACTTATTTCTAGCTTTTTTTCTCATCATTGTTGCTAAAGACCACCAAATCAGCTCTGACTCATAACTCTATAATACGGTGTTTCCATGGAGTCTTGGTGTAGTGCTGTAGGATCAGCACTGGACTGATAACCCTAAGGTCAGCAGTTCAAACCCACTAGCTGCTCCTTGGAAACCCTGTACAGGGTCCCTATGAGTTGGAACCGACTGGATGGCTCTTAATAAGATAGGGTTTCCAAGGAGCGGCTGATGTGTTTGAACCATGGACTTTGCGGTAAGCCATGTTCATTCTACAGTGCCACACCAGGACGCCTGTCCTAATTAGTTAGTGCTGTAGGGTATTGGAAACCGTATACAGTGTTGCTCTGAGTTGAAAATGACTAGATGACACACAAGAGCATTATTGCTATTAAGTGTCGTAGAGTCAGTTCCAACCCGTACTGACCCCGTATAGAGTTTCCAAGGGGCAGCTGGTGAGCTTGAACCGCCAACCTTGTAGATCAAAACAACTTTACAGTTCAGCACATTAACCCACAATGCCATACCACAATAATAGAGGTCAGAAACAGGGTAGGAATTTACCCCTCCAAGACTGTCTGTCCACTGTTCCCTGCCCCCACCCCCCATCCTCAGGAAGGCTGACCTTGATTGCTCCTCTGCTATCTGGAGGCCCTGGAGACTTGGGGACTGACATGGATTGAACTGTGTCCCTCAAAAATATGCCTCAGCCTGGCTGGGCCATGATGCTCAATAGTTTGACAGAATGTAGTAATATAGTATGGCCAGGAAGTGATGCTCCCCATAATGTGGTAACAAACCAGTAAGAGATTGGCCATCCTTAACCCTGTCACAGCCCAGATGTGATGTAAGGGGAGTTTCCCTGGGCAGTAGCCTGCATCCCCTTTAATGGTTCAAGAGAGAGAAGTGAGCAGAGAAAGTGGGACCTATTACCATAAGAAAGGAGAGTTAGGAGTGGAATTCATCCTTCAGACCTGGGAAGCTCCTAGAACCAGGGAAAGACTGATGCCAAAGACACATGGCGTTCTCCAAGAAATGCTGGGGGTACAGATGCTGGGAGAAACCAAGGACCTTTCTCCAGGTGGTGCTCTGAATTTGGACTTTAAGCCTCCTAAACTGTGAGAGCTCTGGTGGTTATGAATCAGGCTGCGAACCACAAGGTCAGCAGTTCGAAACTATCAGCTGTTCCGCAGGAGAAAGATGAGGCTTTCTGCTCCTGTAAAGATTTACAGTCTCGGAAACCCTGTACAGGGTCACTATGAGTTGGAACCGACTCC
>NW_006408543.1:7987385-8017438 GCF_000296735.1 Chrysochloris asiatica
CAGCTGTTCCGCAGGAGAAAGATGAGGCTTTCTGCTCCTGTAAAGATGTACAGCCTCAGAAACCCTGTACAGGGTCGCTATGGGTCGGAACCGACTCCACGGCACATAACCACCACCACCACCAAACTGTGAGAAAATAACATTTCTGTTGTGGTGTGTCTGTAAGGCAGCACAGGTGGTGTGCCGTGGAGTTGTTTCCGAATCATAGCAACCCTGTACAGGGTTTCCGAGGTTGTAAATCTTTATGGGAGCAGAAAGCCTCATCTTTCTCCCACGGAACAGCTGCACTAGAGGAAAGAATTTGGTGCTGGAGGAGTAGGATGCTGCTCTACCAAACACCTAAAACATGGAAGCAGTTTGGGCACTGGGTAATGATGGAGTGGAAGTGTACTAAGGTACCTAACAGTGGAAACCTAAATTGCCTTGAAGAAGCTGTTGGTGGAATTATGGATGTCAGAGGCAATTCCAGCAAGAGCTCAGAAGAAATCAGTGCTGTTACCACTGGAGATGGCTCAGATGCAAAGAAATTGCAGCAGCAGAACCAGGAGACTGCTGCAAGATGGCAGGGGGTGTTGAGCCATGGAGCCTGAGACCCGGAGACCTGCTGAAGCACAACTACCCCAAACCTTGCGTGTGTACAAAAACCCAGTATCTCTGAAATACAATGAAAAGAAATCTGGGGCAGTTCGGCCCTTGGATCACTCCATGGGAGAAAGATGAGGCTTTCACTTTCCACAAAGGTTTACAGCCACAGAAACCCTACACAAGGTCAATATGAGTCAACAGTGGGTGGGTTTTGGCCAGTACCTTTGCAGGTGATTGCATTTTAAATTGGGTTTTCTTTGTTATGTTAACAAAGCTTTACCCTGGAAGGTGTGTCGTATAAACACTCTTTTGGATGATAAAATGTAGAATAACCTCAGGAGCAAGCAAAAAAAAAGGGAGAGTAGATGGCACCTCAAGATGACTTAGGCTCTTCCCCCAGGGGATAAAAAAGACACCAAACTCCTGCCCTAGGGGACTGAGGAGAATTGCTCCCCAGGGGTTCTGAAGCTGTCAACCTCTACTGAAGCAGTCTACCTCAGATTTCTCCCCAAGGATCAGCTGGTGGATTTGAACCACTGGCCTTTAGGCTAGCAGTCTAGTACTCAGGTGCCCTGAGCCATCCCTAAATTCAGGCTGCTAGCCTCCTGAATAAGAAAATAAATTTATGTTCTTTAAAGCCACCTGTTTGTGAAAAATTTGTTACCATAAGAAACTAAAACACCATCTTGGGGTCTCTATTTTGATCAACTGCCGTTTAGTTGAAGTCTTTCTTGATGACTGGCCATCTCAGATGGGACACAAAGGGCAAATGCCTTCTGTGAAATAGATTTAAGTTCCTGGGCCAGTACCGTCCTGGGGTGAGGATTCTAAGCCCAGCCCAGTGAGTCTGCAGGTGCTAAGGATGAGAAGTGTGTTTCTGCTGCTTTATCAGTAACTCGTTTATTTTGTCTGGAAGCTGCTAAGATCTTGTCTTTATCAGCAATTTCACTGAGAGATGCCAAAGGCGTGTCCCTTTCTCTTTCTGGAACCCCACCCATATTTCACATTTTCAGACCAGGGAAAATTCCCATCGTACTTATTCATCTCCAGACCTGCTTATGTTCTCTGGAGGCCTGGCACTTTTGACAGGTCTTCCAGCCACCTAGCCTGTCTCTGCTCTCTAAACTTCCATCTCTGTATCTTGGACCACATTTTGTCTCTTCCCTTGCACCACCTTCTCATCTCCACTTCATGGCTTGGGTTTTCTAAATTTGAACCTCTTTTCTTGGACTGGGCTGGAAATGACATGTGCTCAGGATGTCCTCTTGGTCCCTCTTGTCCCCAAGCCAGTCTCCTGCAAGGTCAGTGAGTTCTAGTCAGAGCACCTTGTCTGACTCCCAACTCTAAAGCCAGTGTCCACCTCCTGCCTACACTGGATTCTCAGGGGCAGCCCACATGATATTCAGGGCAGGAGGGGCTAGACAACAGTGCCATCACCTCAGAGACATCATGGGGTGGAGGGGAGCTCCTGATCCCCACCTAATGATTGCGGTGTCTACGCTTCTTCCTATCCATGCCCTGAACCAGGGAGCACCCCATCTGAAGCCCAAGACAGGTTTGGGGGCTGCATTCCAACCTGGCCATCACCTGAGACTTCAGAGGTGCTATCCATCAAGTGCGGCCCTACCTCAAGGGTGAGGCTTAAAGGTAAACACTGAAACACACACACACCTTCAGCTTTCCCCAGCACCAGAACCAGTCCTCATCCCCAGCCTCCAGTGAGGGGCCCAAACTACAGGGAGCTCCATTCCTGAATGACCTTTAAGGGTAGGGATCCCCTGGAGGGCAGGCTATGAGACACAGTAAGGTCACTGCCCCATGGGCTGGGCTGACCCAGCACCTTGAGGTGATACAGCACCCACTTTCAACCCCAACAACCACCAGGCATGGACCTCAGCTCATAGTGGGCATTGGGCCCTACCTGGCCTGGCCATTGAGGATGGACAGGCAGAGCCCCAAGTGACCTGTGTTGGAGGGACAGGCCTGGCTTTAGGATGAGGTTCCTCCCCCCAAATTCTAGGTTCCCAGGACACTGGACACACCTTTAACATTCTGAGGTTAGACCCCATACTCCCTCTCTGGGCCACTGCTGAGGTGGGTGGAGGAGGGTTTGGGGCCCAGCAGAAACCAGTAGATGTGGGGACAGGACCTAAGGGGAAGTTGGTGGCTGCCGTGGGAGAACGGGGGCTCCCTCCTCACTCTTCAGTTCTGGATTTGGGAGAAATTGCTCACCATTTGCAGAAGTTCTTGGGAGCCAGGCCCAATGTGGTAATAGGCTGAGATACAGTAAGACCTCAGTACACATCTCTTCACTGGACACCCTCCTCCCAACCTGCCCCTTGGTACAGCAGGAAGGAGCGGAGATCTCACAAGCTGAATGGCCAAAGCCACCGTGGGTCACATCTTTTCCCCCAGGGCTCCCTGCAGGGCTTTATTAGATGACCAAACAGGTGAGATAAAGGAGGTCTGAACCAGGTTTGCAAGAGGACCTGTTGGCTACATTAACCCTTGTCTTTCCACAGAGGAGCCCAGGCCCAGACCGGAAAGAGACTTGACTGCTCCCCACCGTAGGTTCACAGAGCCCCGACTCAGGCCCTCCGGGATCACAGCTGCGGCCTCCGAGGAGATGCCATCACGCCAGTGCCACGCGCGAGGAAGCGGGAGGGCTTTCCTATGTGGGCGCTAGCTCCCCTGTCCCCACCCGCGGCGGAGATGCCATCATGTCCGTCCTCCAGCTGCCCGGAATGAGGTAGAGGGGTCTCCCTGAGGCCTCTGCTCCTTCCAGACGGGTGTGGGGGAGGGTGGGGTTGGTCCCTAATGTCTCGAGCCTCCCAGGTTGCTGTTCTGCACCCTAGGCGCAACGAGGCGGGCTCCGGGGGCATCTTTCCTGCATCCTTAATCCGCCAAGTCCGACTCTCAACTCGCATACCCAGGCACCTGGAGCTAGTGCCTGCGCACCCCGAAGGCCTTAAAGACAAGCCCCGTGGACAGGGTGTCACGCAGGCCAAGGGACAAGGGACATAGGCACCCCCATTTTACAGCTGGGACGCCTAACCGGGGGTGGCGCTGAGCCCAGAGCCCGCAGGTGAGTTGGTCTGGCCTCCACGCGCCCCAGCGGGCCGGCCCCTTTCCTTACCCCCGGCGCATCCAGCCAGGAAGTCGAGCGCCATTGCCCGATGCCCGGCGCGGCCGCCTTCCCCTAGTTCTGCACCTCGTCCGGACTGGGTGGCCGTCGGAGCCCCGATTGGTGGTGTTAGGGCTCGGTCCGGCCGCCGCCTCCGTGCGCTGAGCTTTGGGCGCGCCGGGATCGGCGGCGACGGAGGCGGCTCGGTGCGCTACTCCTCGCCGGACTCGGCCCCGCTGCCTCGCTCACTGCCCTCCCGCACACCCGCAGACAGCGGTCCCTCACCTCGGGCCGGGCCGGCGCGGCCCCAGCGGGCACGCAGCGCAGCCAATGGGCGGGCAGGGCAAGGACAACACCCCGGGCTCTGTGCCCCGCTGCCGCGCCTCATTGGCTGGGCTCGCGCGGAGTGGGCGGAGCTCCGGCGACGTGGCTGGTGGGCGGGTAGGCGGGGGAGGTGCAGCGGCGCAGCAAACAAAGAGTGTGCTTAGTGCGCCCGCCCGCGCCGGCCCGGGCGGGAGAGGTAGCTCCGAGCTAAGCGGCGGACGGTGTGGCCCGAAGTCCGCTTATGAGCGTGGTCGGTGCGGGCCCGGAAACGCCCGCGTGCGCCTTGCGGGGCCGGCTGGGCTGGGCTGGGCTGGGCTGGAACGGCGCTCTCTCCAATGGGTCCGGGAGCCCGAGATCCGGTTGCAGATCCCGACACCGTCGCTGGGCCTCAAGTGTCCTGACCTGTAGAATGGGGCCACGTGCCACGGTAACGGGCACGAAGCTCGAGAATCCCGGAGGTTGCAAGCACGATTCGTCATAAAACTCCTTGGCAGCGAACAACACTCCGGAAGGATGCGGGGGCCTGGGAAGGCTTTGGAGTCAGGGAATTTCTAGGTGGAGGTGGAGAGCTGCAAAGCCGAATTGGCATGCAGGCGCGACCCTGTGGGAGAGGGTGGCCAGCGGACACCGGGAAGGGGCTTCGGCTGGAAGTGGTCCCCACGACAATGACAAGAGGGAGAGCTGGACTCCGGGTAACCGTGGGGACTGGGCTCAGGGGGTGAGGGTAAGGAGGATCCCAGTCTGACCCGGCCTCCCTGGACTCCTTGGCACTGGCCATGATGAGGAACCTCCGGCCTCTGTGAGGGGTCCAGTCAGCATTCGGCATCCTCATTACCACAGAGATCCGTCTGTCCTGGCATGGGACCGGTTCCGAGCAGCCCGAGGACGGTTTCTCCACATTGAAGTCAAGACCACCGCTTGGACAGTGTTTGGAGCGCCCAGTTTTGTTCAGATTTTACCGTTTCTGAAATTGGGATGAGAATTACAGTGATTAGAATGCTCCTGGGCAGGTTAGGAAGATTACATAAAGTTTGGTTGTTGTGAAGTGCAGTAGAGTCGGTTCCCACCCATAGCGACCCTGTATAGGGTTTCCAGGGAGCAGTGGGTACGTTTGAACCATCGACCTTACAGTTCAAACGACTTTGCAGTCCAGCACATTAATCCAGAGCACCAGGAATATATGGCAGTGGTATGTAAACCCAGAAGTATGGTGACCATCTGGGAACCCAACCATCCTTTCTTCTTAAAATCGAATTAGAATATTCACTAAGCAGAGACCCAAAGCCAGGTCTGCTGACCTCCATGAGTCCAGTGTTCATGATGGTGGTTGGGCCCTGAACTAGGGGTCTGGAGTCCTGGGTTTGAAATCACCATCCTCTGATTCAACCCTCAGTGGAAGGGTTAGGGTTAGGAGGAAGGCGGGGCCGGGCAGAGACCCCTGGGCCAGCAGAAGCCCAAACCTGAAATGAGGGCAGACGTTGATTGGGGGTGGGGTGCTCAGGTGTCAGGAGTCCTCCCCAGGGCATGACAGTCAAACTGGACAATTTCTGTGTGGTCAACTCTCCCTAGGATCAGGGTGTCCCTGGGGTTCCCCATGCCTCAAGGGGTAATGCACTAGACCCAGGTGAGTTCCTGGTTTTCATGGTTCGGGAAGAAAATCAAGCTAGAGAATCATTGAGGGAAAAATTCTAAGGAGATGAGGTCAACGTGTGCCTTTACTTTGTTTTTTTAAAGAAAAAGGACATGCCTTAAGTTAAGTCTGTCTTAGAGCTAGTGGCACTGAGCCCTGACTCCCTGATGGTCTTTGGGGAGGGGCCCTGCAGCCTGGTGCATGGTGGGTACTCAGTAATTAAGCTTCCAGAAAGCTCCTTGAATGGCAGCTCTGGTTGGAGGACTCAGGAGACCCAGTAGAGGAGGTGTGAGGTCTCCGGCTAGGACTCTCACGGGAGAAACTTGAAGGTAGGGCAGGTTTAGGGGGACCACCTGAGGCTTGTTGGGTTTAAGAACAAAGACTCATCCAGTATGGGAGTGGGAAAGGGCAGGTCTGGGACAGGTGAATGCCTCCACCAGGGCACCTTGACGTGTTCCTAGCTCATGTCCTCAGTCTCTGCTCAAATGAGCACTTGTTTAGGGAAGTGGAAATGAAGGCAAACCCTGGGAGGGGCTGGTGTCACCAGGAATGAAGACAGTTGACTGTCTCATACCCCTAATGCTGCTGTAATGGAAATGTGAACGGGAATGAATTTTCTCACCTCAGGAGGTTCTGGTAGCATAGTGGTTGTGAATCGGGCTGCTAACTTCAGGGACAGCAGTTTGAAACTACCAACTGTTCCACGGGAGAAAGATGAGGCTTTCTGCTCCTGTAAAGAGTTACAGCCTCGGAAACCCTGTACAGGGTCGCTATGAGTCAGAACTGACTCCACGGCACATAACCACCACACCACTAGGAGGTTAGAAGTCTGAATTCAGGGTGCTGTTGGCTGTAGAGTTAACTCCTTGTCTCAGCTTCCCTAGAGTTCTTGGTGGTTGGTCCTTGGAGATTTCCACATGGCATCTCTCTTTTCCCCATTGTGCTCATCTCTCTGTCTCATATCTCCAGAGTCATTAAGGGTTCAGGTACCTCCTACACTGCTATTGCCTTATTAGCATAACAAAGAAACCCCTATTCTCAAATGGGATTACATCCCATTTAAATAACAATAATTTTTAAAATAATATTTTTACATAATAATAGATAATAATAATAAACCCAAACCCATTGTCTTGGAGGAAATTCTAGCTCATAATCACCCTATACCAAAACAAAAAACACCCCACTGTCTTTGAGTCAATTCTGATTAATAGCAATCCTACAGGACAAAATAGAACTTTATAGGGAATAGGATTTACAACAAATATTTTGGGGCGGGGAACACAGTTTAGTTCATAACAGTGACTGACTAACCGTTTTAAAACCTTGTCCTGCCTGGAAACCACATCTCCTAAAATAAGGGAATGTTATTGGTTGGCTGTCAAAGTGTACGGGTTTTCATTGGAAGCCTGGAGACCAATCGGACACCTGACCTTCCAGGGGATTTCACAGCCACTGGGAGAGACCAGCAAGGAGAAGAAAAGTCGAGGCCAAGTACATGAGCACGTGATGCCTGTGTCTTCTCGGAACCCCTGTTACATCAGCATTTTGTCTGTTTCGTTTCATTTCCTGAGGATGGAATTACAGTACAGAATGTACCTTTTCAAAGTCCCCATGTTCCACAGCGCCTCATTTCCCCTACAGGGCTCAAGGGCAGGGCAATAGGAGAGCGGGGGTGGGGGTGGAGGTGGGGGGTGGGGGGTGGTTGGAGGAGGAGGGGCCCTCACAGAGGACTAAGAGTTCAAGCCAGCCCACTGCAAAGCGTCCTGCACTTACGACTTTGTGCAGAGGTAGATCACTGAGAAGCAGATCCTGCCCTCCAAGTGCTGAACTCACTAACAGGAGGCTGTGGTCAGTCACTGTGTGGATGAGAGGCTGGAGTTCAGGGTGCCACGGGGGCAGGGGAAGAGAGACAGCAGGTGTAGTTATAAAAGGGGAACGGCCTGCTGGCGGTCAATTCCTGTTCCTCTTGGAGTAGAATCCAAGCTCCTTGCTGGGTCTGTGAGGCCCAAGGAAATCTGGCTGTGACTTCCTGTATCCTCTGCTCCCCTTGTTCCTTCACGACAGGACCACATTTGGGGATGCTGGTGGAAACTGTCCTTAAGGGCAGACTCAGGAAGGAGAAAGCTTGGTGGCATTTTCCCAACCATTTCCCTTTTAAATCTCAGCTCCTGACTGGGTGACCCTTGGAATCTTCTTTGCCTCAAGTTTATCATTTGTAAAATGGGATCGTGAGGACTCCAGGGTATGGGGCAAGTGAAGGACAGCTCACAGAGCTTAGCACTGCTTTGTTCTTCCAGCGTAAAGTACAATGGCCTTCAACTGTGGTCACCTCAGCAGCAGGCAGGAGCAGGACATAAAATGTCCTCCAGCATTTCCTAAGGGCATCTTCAGCTATAAGAAAGGGTGAGGGAAATGGGACTGATCTCTCTCTGGGGAGGTCCACTAATGCTGTGTGAATCTCCTAGGGCTCACCAACAAGGTGGATCATGTTGTTAGAGGACATCAAGTCAGTTCCGACTCATAGTAGTCTATGTATTTGTACGTTGTTGCTGGTAAGTGCCAGGCTCCCAAATTTCTTGGCTACTCATCTGTCAGGTTGTCATACTGTGGTGGCTTGTGTGTTGCTGTGATGTTGGAAGCTATACCACCGATATTTCAAATTCCAGGAGGATCACGCATGGTGGACAGGTTTCGGTGGAGCATCCAGACAAAGACAGACTAGGAAGAAGGACCTAGGGATCTATTTCTGAAAAACTAGCCAGTGAAAAGCTTACAAATAGTGAGTAGATAGAGGCACAATGATGTTCACAGCACTATTCACAATATCAAAAAGATGGAGATAGCCTAAGTGCCCATCAGAAGAAGAATGGATCAACAAACTTTGGTACATACACACAATGGAATACTATGCAACCTTGAAGAATAACACAGAAGCTGCAAAACAATACACTGCCTGGTCCTGGACCAATCTTAAATGATCGCTACGCTTGAGCCCATTGCGCCTGCTACTGTGCCAATCCATCTTGTTGGCAGTCTACCTCTTTTTGCTGACTCTCGATTGTCCATCTCTTGAAACTGGTCCCTCATGATAATATATCTGAAGTATGAGAGACAAAGTCTGGCCATCCTGGCTTCCAAGGAACATTCTGGCTCTACTTACAACACAGATTTGTTTGTTCTTTTGGCAGTCTGTGGCACTTTCAATATTCTCTTCCAACACCATAACTCTAATGCATCAGTTCATCTACGGTCTTCCTTATACGTTGTCCAACTTTCACACGCATATGAGGTTATTGAAAATATCATGGCTTGGGTCAGGCGCACCTTAGTCCTCAAACTGACATCTTTGCTTTTGAAAGAGGGAGGGTGGCAGATGAATAATGAAGACAGGTGAAGACACAGGAAGATATGTATGTGTTAAAGGGATTGTGGTAAATAGTGATATTTACCACTTGGAACAACAGTGTTCTGTGCGTAGATACATGGATTGAGACACAGGCTGAATGGGTAAGGGAGGAAGAGTGGGATATACCTCCCACTAATATTTGAGTTTGAAAGAGGATTGTGGTACATGAGTATTTACCTTTTCTGCAAACACAAACTATGAATGTGGTGGAGCATACGGCGGGCAAAATGATGAAAACTTCCTAGATATTATCAAGCATCTTAAGGCAATAGGCCTGGGGGCTCAAGGGAAACCATGGTCAATTTGCATAACATCATCCACAAAGGCAATGTTCTAGATCCTGCCTGGGTGAGTAGCATCTGGGATCTTGAAAGCTCATGAACAGCTGTCTAAGGTGCAGCTATTGGTCTCTCCATGTGTGGAAGAAGGAGAGTGATGAGAACTGAAGAGGTTTGGAATCAATTAGTCCAATAGACTCATGGACCATGTGACCATCAGTCTCCATGACTCTGAGACCAAAAGAACTAGATGGTGCCCAGCTACCACCAAGTGCCCTGAAAGAGAGCACATTAGAGGATCCCAGATAGCCTAGGAGAAAATGTGGAACAAAACTCAAAATTGTTTAATAACTTAAAAACAACACTATGTTTACTGGTCAGAAAGAGATTGGAGCAATTTGAATGTATGGTCTTTGACCACCCTTCAGGTCTGAAAAGGAATTCATCTTTGTGGCTCAATTTTCAGCCAAGCAGCAGGTAGACTTGGAAGGAGGGATAGCCACACTAGCAAGGTATGCTCACCTTGGAATGGTCCATCATTCAAAATCAAGAGGGCAGCACATGTCTAAGGACAAAGTTGAGAAGGGATAGGAAGGTGGGTGGAATATAAATAGGAACCACAGGGAGGGAGCAGGATGACTTTTGTTGCGTGGAGGGATTGTAATCACTGAGATGAAACAGTGTTGAATATAAAGCTGATGATCTTGTCTCTAAACTTTCACTCAGTTAACAATAAAAAGTTAAAAACAACAAAAACAAAAAATAACCTTATGAATAGCAGAATACAGTATGATATAGTGTCAGAAGATGAGCCTCTCAGGTTGGAAGGCACTCAAAATGTGACTGGGGAAGAGCTGCCTCCTCAAAGTAGAGTTGACCGGGACGATGCGAATGGAATAAAGCCCTCAGGACCTTTACTTGCTGATGGGACACAACTCAAAATGAGGAGAAACGGCTGTAAACATCCATTAATAATCAGAACATGGATGTATGGAGTATTAATCTAGGAAAATTGGAAATGGTCAAAAGACTAAACGGAATGCATAAACATCGATATCCTAGGCATGTTGTTGTTGTTAAGTGCTGTAGAGTCACAACCCTGTACAGGGTTTCCGAGTTTGTAAATCTTTACAGGAGCAGAAAGCCTCATCTTTCTCCCATGGAACAACTGGTAGTTTTGAACTGCTGACCTTAAGGTTCGCAGTCCAATTTGTAACCACTACGCTACCAGAGCTCCTTATCCTAGGCATAAGTGATACTGAAATGGACTAGTGTTGGCCATTTTGAATATGACAATCACATGATTTATGATGCTTTAAATGACAATTAAAAAGGAAAGGTGTTGCATTCATCATCAAAAAGAATATTTCAAGATCTTGCAGGACAAAGCTGTCTTAAGAGTCGAGCTGCAAGCTCAAGGTCAGAAGTTTGAAACTACCAGCTGTTCCATGGGAGAAAGATGAGGCTTTCTGCTCCCGTAAGGATTTACAGCCTTGGAAACCCTGTACAGGGTCGCTATGAGTCAGAACCAACTCCACAGCACATCACCACAAGAAAGACCAGTTCATACAACTAATATTCATACTTATACACCAACCATTTAAGCCAATGATGATGAAATTGAAGAATTCTACCAAATTCTTCAGTCTGATATTGATCAAACATGCAATCAAGATACATTAATAATTACTGGTGATTGGAATTCAAAGGTTGGAAACAAAGAGGAAGGATCGGTAGTTGGAAAATATGGCTTTGGTGACAGAACCAATGCTGGAGATCACATGATAGAGAATTTTGTAAGGCTAATGATATCTTTAAAGGAGCTCTGGTAGCGTAGTGGTTACGAATCGGGCTGTGAACCTTAAGGTCAGCAGTTCGAAACTACCAGCCGCTCCACGGGAGAAAGATGAGGCTTTCTACTCCTGTAAAGATTTACACCCTCGGAAACCCTGTACAGGGTCACTATGGGTTGGACCCGACTCGATGGCACTTAACAACAACAACAACAATGATATCTTTATTGCAAGTACCTTCCCCCCCCCCCCAAAAAAAAAAGACTGGGATTCTTTATTTAAATCAGCAAATTCACATTCCTTTAGTCCCAGAGCATGGTGGGCAGCCCTCCCCTCCTCTGTCCCCTCACCAGCACCCGTTAGTCACAGCAAGGGGAATGGAAAATGAGAGGCCGAGGGCCTCTCCTAGGGAAGGCTGCCCCAGATGTGTGGTGAACGAAGTCCAGCTGTGGCTTGGAGTGGCAGCCACCATAGCCCCTCCCTATAAATTAAAGCTCTGCAGTCACAGCTGGTGGAAGGAAGGCCAGTCTAACGTCAGGAGGCCAGGAGGCAGCACCCCTGTAACCCCCCGGCCCAGGAATCGGTTGAGGGCAAAGCCCAGGGGGAAGAGAGATCATAGGGAAAGACAAGAGGAATTGGGGGAGAACCCACAAATTTTGGTCCCAGGGGAAAAAAAAAAAAAAACAGTCCAGTTTGCGGGAATTTGGGGAAGGGAATGGGAATGTATCAGTAAGTCTGGCAGAGGCCACTTTTGGGGACCCTCCAGAGGAGACAGACCAGGCTAGACCCCAACCTTGGTAGAGGTGTACAGGGGTACTCAAGGAATGTCAGTGCTTGTAAAAAAAATATATTTATACATATTAACCATTCAAAGAGGGCAGAGCATTGAGGGTGAGGTCAGGATCAAAGGATCTGGAGTGGCGTCCCATAGCCCGTCATGCCTACCTGAGATGCCCCACGGTTAGTGGCCATCTGCAACCCTATCACATTCTGGCCCTCTTGCAGCTGGTTGAGAAGTTCTGAGGGTTCTCCTTGGATTTCTTAGGAAAACAATTGGGGTCCCCAGAAAAGAGTTCATCATCTTGAGCTACTGCCAGACTGAAGACCAGAAGAATTGTGGAATGCTATCAAGAACATCATATGGGAAGAAAGCAAAAGGTCATTAAAATGATAAGAAAGAAGAAAAAGACCAAAATGGATGTCAGAAGAGATTCTGAAACGTGCTCTCCAGTGTAGAGATGCTAAAGCAAATAGAAGAAATGAGGCGGTAAAAGAGCTAAGCAGAAAATTTCAGCTCGAGAAGAAAAAGTCGAATATTATAACTAAATGTGCAAAGATTTGGAGTCAGAAAACCAAAAGGGAAGAGGACGCTTAGCATTTCTCAAGCTGAGGAAACAAGAAAAAATTCAAGCTTTGACTTGCAATATTGAAGGATTCTCTGGGCAAAATGTTGAGTGATGCAGAAAGCATCAAATGAAGATGGAAGGAACATACAGAGTCACTGTACCAAAAAGAAATGGTCAACTTTCAACCATTTAAAGAGGTAACACATGATCAAGAGCCAATGATCCTGAAGGAAAAAGTCCAAGATTCATTGAAGGCCTTGGCAAAGAACAAGGTACCAGGAATTGATGGAATACAAATTCGAGTATTTCAACAAACTCATCCAGCACTGGAGGCACTCACTCATTTATGTCAAGAAATTTGGAAGACAGCTACCTGACTAACTGATTGGAAAAGATCCATATTTGTGCCTATTCCAAAGAGAGGTGACCCAACGAAATGCTGAAATAATTGGACAATATCATTAATATCACATGCAAGTAAAATTTTGCTAAAGATAATTCAAAACTGCTGTTAACAGTACACTGACAGAGAACTGCCAGAGGTTCAAGCTGGATTCAGATGAGGATGTGGAACAAGGGATATCATTGCTGATCCCAGATGGGTCTTGGCTGAAAGTAGAGAATACCAGAAAGATGTTTACCTGTGCTTTATTGACTATGCAAAGGCTTTTGATTGTGTGGATCATGACAAGCTATGGACAACATTGAGAAGTATGAGTATTCCAGAACACATCATTGTGGCATGAGGAACCCGTACATAGATCAAGAAGCAGTTGTTCAAACAAAAGAAGAAAACACTGAATGGTTTAAAATTAGGAAAGGTGTGCATTGCATTCTTTCACCATGCTTATTCAATTTATATGCTGAGCACATAATCTGAAAATCTGGATTATATGAAGAAGAGCATGGCACCAGGATTGGAGGAAGACTCATTAACAACCTGTGATATGCAGATGATCCAACCTAGCTATCTGAAAGTGAAGAAGAGGACTTACACTATTTACTGATGAAGATCAAAGATCACAGCCTTCATTATGGTTTGCACCTCAGAGTAAAGAAAACAAAATTCCTCACCACTGGACCAATAAATAACATCAACATAAATGGAGAAAAAAATTAAAGTTGTCAAAGACTTCATTTTGCTTGGATCAACCATCAACACTCACGGAAGCAGCAGTCAAGAAATCAAATGACGTATTGCATCAGGCAACTCTGTTGCACAAGACCTCTTTAAAATGTTGCAAAGCAAAGATGTCAGCTTGAGGACTAAGGTGCACCTGACCCAAGCCATGGTATTTTCAATAGCCTTATATGCATGCAAAAGCTGGACAGTGAATAAGGAAGACCGTAGTAGAATTGATGCATTTGAGTTACGGTGTTGGAAGAGGATATTAAAAGTACCATGGGCTGCCAATGGAACAAAGAAATCTGTGTTATAAAAAGTACAGCCAGAGTGCTCCTTAGAAGCCAAGCTCACCAGGCTTCATCTCTCAGACATATTATCAGGAGAGACCAGTGCCTGAAGAAGGAGATCATGCTTGGTAAAGTGGAGGGTCACAAAAAAAGAGGAAGACCCCCAGCAAGATAGATTGTCATAGCAATGGGCTGAAGTATAGCCACGATGATAAAGTTCGCAAAAGACTGGGCAGTGTTTCGTCCTGTTGTGTACAGGGTTGCTATGAGTCGGTACGGACTCGATGGCACCTAATAGCCACAACAATCATTTGTTGGGGACTTACGTGGACTGGAGCCATAAATTCACTGTACTACACCAGGCTAGGATGTGAGCATATAATTTTGGGGAACACAATTCCATTCATATCAGGTGCTCAGGGCCCCCACATCTCTTAAGGCTGCATTTGAAACTGGCTCAGATAGGGTCCAGCTCTGCTCATGGGTCTGTTTCCCCTATACTTAAATGCTGTTCTCTGCTAGTAGGTGTGCCTGGGTCTCAAAGGGTGGACAGCATGGGACCCCTTGGGGACACGCAGCTGCTCACTTGTTAACACCTCAGACCTTCCAGGCCCATGGCATCCACCCTCCCTTAATTGGTGGACTTGGACCAGTGCATTTCTCTGTTGAATCTAGTCAACCCCAAGTTGCTGCCAAGGGTTTTGGGTCTCTTGCACTTTCACCCCCTGGGAAAACGTTGGGTCTGCCCTCAGCTGTCCCACCTGCTGAGTGTGGGCTACCTGCTATGCTTAGGGCCACTCAGATCTGCTTGGCCAGGCTCCAGCCAGCTTACGTGATGCCCAGAAATTCAAGATGGAGAGTGGTATAAATAAACATGGCAAATGCTTCTCTGAGTAAAAATAGAGCCGAGGAGGCTGCATGGTGATGCATGGGAACGGAAGGTGGAGGGGGTGGTCCCTAGCTTGCGTCAGGACCGCTGGTCTGAACACTAGAGGGGCCCGTGGGAGGGAGAGCTCGGTCCAGTCTGTAGGACAGTCCACTGGTTCATTCCTTCATGCAGCGCTCAGGCTGTGAGGAACCCACTTTCAAATGCACTTTCTGAGAAACAGAGCACTGCAGACATGGAGGCTGAAGATGAGTGGGCTGTCCCAAGCTTAAAGTCAGTAAAAATGGGCCGTGAGGGCAGTGGAAGTGTGGGGGCAGGATTCTGTGCCAAGAGTGGGGTGTTGTGTGGGAAAGGGGGGCAGCTGGCAGGGGAGTACTGGTGGAGTAGCTGCCCCAGACAGCACTGAGGAAGGACTAAGAGAAAGCCCTCAGCATTCTGGGATCCCAGAACCTTATGGAGAGTCCCGGAATCTAAGTTCGCCACATTCCAGAGCCTCCTTCAGGGGAGGGACCTCGGTGTGGGCTCTAGGTCCCTCCTTCCAGCCATGCCTTGCTCACCGGTCACTCCTGCCAGCCGGCACACCCAGCCTCAGGTGACCAATGTGCCAGGCAAGGACTAGTGTTCAGCAGGACTGCCTCACACAGCTACAGTGCAGGAAGACGCCCTATCTCCCTGAGCCCAGCTACCAGCCCCAAGGCCTAGGGACCCAGCTACACCACATTCCTGATCCTCAGAAATGATGAGATGAGATGATAAGTGTTTGAAGTTAAGTTTAGAGGCGGTTTGTTAATGAGGTAATAAATAGCTCGGGCACCGTGGTGGTACAAACAGTTAAGTACTTGGTCTGGCTGCAAACCAAAAGATTGGCCAATTCAAACACAGCCCAGCAGTACGTTGGAAGAAGGGTCTGGCAATCTTGTTTCCATACTAATTATACAGTCAAGAAAAACCCCGCAGAGAAACTAAACTCTGTAACGCATGGCGTCGTCATGAGTTGGGATCGACTCAAAAGCATTGGGTTGTTTCTGTTGTGTTTTTTTTTTTTTAAATAATAACTCCCATACAATAAGCACTGGACTGTGAACCACAAGGTCTACAGTTCGAGCCCGCCAGTCACTCCATATCCATGGGAGAAAGATGAGGCTTTCTCTTCTGGCAAAGATTTAAGGCTTAGGAACTCGTATGTGGGGTCGCTGTGAACCATAAACGCCTGATGGTGCTTAACAACAGCAACAACAAAAACTCCCCAACTAGACTCGGGGTGCAGTGAGTGAGAATCTAGGTCATCTCTGGATCCCTGTGCCTGGCACAAGAAGGTGCCCATGGGAATGAATGAATGGTGGTTGTTGTTGTTAAGTGCCATCGAGTCGATTCCGACCCATAGCTACCCTGTAAGGATTTCCGAGGAGCAGCTGGTGAGCTTGAACCGCCCGCCAGCCTTGAAGTTCAAACAGCTTTGCAGTCTGATGCATTAACCCACAGTGCCACACCACTATCCCCAAATGCCCAGCTGGGACAGGCCTCAGGCCCTGCTTTGAGTGTGTGTGTGTGTTTTGGGGTGGAGGTGGCTGCCATTTCTCAGTGAGACCCCCTTGGGTCTAGGAGCTTGATGGGGTCCAGGTGAGATATTTGAGACCTAGGACAAGTGAATTGTCAGCCTGTCTAGCCAGGGGACTGACTCCAGGGCAGGAAGGACTCACAGGGGCTGGCACCTAGGCTGCAGGAGGAGTAATAAGGAGACAAAGCCAGGGTGGGGCAGGAGCTGGGTGGCCACCTCCAGCCAGCTGGCTCAGGGACAAGTCAGCATCAAGGTTGGTCTGCGTTTTCACTGACTCTCACTTATGCCTCCGTCCAATAAACGTCCCACCAGCGCCAGGAGCCTTCAGTCTTCGGAGTTCCCACATCTGCTGTCACCCTGCCTCAGGCAGCGTTTGTTATTCCTGCTCACAGGCGAGGAAACTGAGGCACAGGGGTGACATACACTGGCTGTGGTATCCTAACCTTTCCACCACTTCTCCTTGGCGTTTCTCCCTCTGTCTGGCCCTGGTTCCTCATAGGTACCACAGGGGTATTTCCAGGTGGGCTGTGAAGGCAGCTTTTGATATTTGGGACAAGCTTGGGGGTGAAGGTGGGGAAAGCCCCTTTGCAGGAAGACACAGACAGGAAAGGTGGGCAGGGAGCCCTTGTAGGGGCCCCAGAGCCTCAGAACTCGGAGCCCCCAGGACCCTCACCTTTCAAGGATGTCTGAGGGAGTCCGGGTGTCTCGAAATCTTACCTACCACCTGGGACCATGGTTGGGCATTGAGCAAACCCAGGCAGAGATGGCAGGGCCAAGCTGGCAAAATAACCTGGCCCCACAGCAAAGGGGTTCTGGCGTGACTCTGTGGGTGAATGGGCCAGACTGCAAAGCCGTTTGAACTGCAAGGTTGGTGGTTCAAGCTCAGCAGAAAACATATACAGGGTCGCTATGGGTCAGAACTTCACAACAACAGTCCGAGTCAGTTCCAACTTACAACGATTCCCCACAACAGCCCAGGGCTCCCAGTTAGCAAAGATTTGTAATAAGTCTCTTATTTGTAATAAGACTTAGGAGGCTCAGGAGGGTCATAGTTGCCAAGGAACCCCCATTTTCTGGAATGCTGGGGCTGCCAACCTCTCTGGAGATGGACCAGCCCCCAATGCCCAGTCCGGGAGCCTGAGGCAGGACCTAGACTTGAAGACCCCCCACTTAATCCCTCCTCTCTCTCTCCAAACCCTGCCAAAATGACGAAGTCCATTAGAATTAGAAACCATTCAGACGTGTCTGATCCGGCAAATTCACCTCTGGAAGTGGGCCCACAGCATTTTTATCAAACTACTTCCTCTAAGAAACAGGAAACGAGCCAAAGCACTTGAGAGCTGAATTAGATCATAGCAGGAATGTTTGTAGAATACCTACTACCTGCCAGGCATTGCTCCAAGTACCTTTGCTGGTGGTAGGGGTGTGCCATAGAGTTGGTTCTGACTCATAGTGACCCTGCGTAGGACTTCCGAGGCTGTAACTCTTTGTGGGAGCAGAAAGCCTCATCTTTCTCCCGTGGAACCGTTGGTAGTTTCGAACCTCTGACCTTGAGATTAGCAGCCTGACTTGTAACCATTACTTGAGTCCTCTCATCAACCACCCAGTGCCGTTGTGAGGGAGGCACCATGGGGTTGGTTCTGGTTCCTAGTGACTCCATAGAAGAATTGATGCATTGAAGTTATGGTGTTGGTGGAGAATATTAAAAGTACCATGGACTGCCGGAAGAACCTGCAAATCTGTGTTGGAAAAAGAGCACCCAGAATGCTCCTTAGATGCCAGGATGGCCAGACTTCATCTCTCATACTTTAGATATATTATCAAGAGGGACCAGTCCCTGGAGAAGGACATCATGCTTGGTAAAGTGAAGGGTCAGCGAAAAAGAGGAAGACCCCCTAATCCTCGACAACAGAGATTGCGAATATGGCGTATGACCAAGCAGTGTTTCATTCTGTTGTGCATAACAACAACATAGCAACCCCTTGTTTCAGCCCATTGTTGCAGCCACTGGGTCAGGTCATCTCACTGAGGATCTTCCTCTTTTTCACCGACCATCTACTTTGCCAAGTATAATGTCCTTCTCCAGAAACTGGTTCCTCCCTTCTGAGATCATGTCCAAAGTTTATGAGATGATGTTTCACCATCCTTACTTCTAAGAAGTATTCTGACTGTATTTCCAAGACAGATTTATTCATTCCTCTGACAGTCCAGCGTATATTTCATATTCTTGACCAACATTATAAGTCAGGGCATCATTTTTTCTTTGGTCTTCCTTATTCACTGTCCAGCTTTCACAAGCATATTGTTGTGGTTATGTGCCATGGAGTTGGTTTTGACTCATAGCAGCCCAGTACAGAGTTTCCGAGGCTGTAAATCTTTACAGGAGCAGAAAGCCTCATCTTTCTCCTGCAGAACAGCTGATAGTTTCGAACTGTTGACCGTGAAATTAGCAGCCCGATTAGTAACCACTACACTACCAGAGATTCTTCACAAACGTATTAGATGGTTGAAAATACCATGGCTTGGGTCAGGGACACCTTAGTCCTCAAAGTGATATCTTTGTTTTTTAAAGATCTCTTTAAAATAAGATATCTTTTACAGCAGATTTGACCAACGTAATAAGTGTTTTGATTTGTTGGTTGCTCCTCCCATGGGCATTGGTTCTAGATGCAAGTAAAATGAAATCCTTGACAACTTCAGTTTTTTCTCCATTTGTCATGATGTTGTATATTGGTCCAGCTGTGTGGATTTTTGTTGTCTTTCTGTTGAGGTGTAAACCACACTGAAGGCTGTAGTCTTTGGTCTTCATCAGCAAGTGCGTCAAGCCCTTACTGTAAGTAAGCTTGTGTCATCTGCATATTGTAGGTTGTTAATGGTCTTCCTCCAATTTGATGCCATGTTTTTTTTCATATAGTCCAGCTTCTTGGGTTATTTGCTCAGCATACACGTTAGATAAATATGATGAAAGCATACAACCCTGATAACACATCTTTCCTGATTTGAAATCACATAATATCCCCTGGTTCTGTTCTAACAATTGCCCCTTGGTCTATGTATAGATTTCTTGTGTGCAGAATGATCCATTCTGGAATTCCCACTCTTCACACTGTTATCCATAATGTTCTCTGATCCACACAGTTGAATCCCTTTACATAATCAATAAGTCACACATAAACATTTTTCTGGTCTGTTTTTTGCCAAGATCCAATGTTAGATATTAGAATTTCCATTTTATAGATGAGCAAACTGAGGCTCAGAGAAGAGAGCAAGCAGTCGGGATACTGTGGATATTCGCTGGACTTCATTGTCCTGCTGTGTGGCCCTGGGCCAGACTTCTCCAGCAGACGGTGGATCTCGGAGGCTTCTCCCCAAGAGAGCAGGGGTGGGAGGAGGTGCCCCTACTCCTGGGTCAGACATCGTCAAGGTTACTGGTGAAGAATGAAAGGAAATCACATAATGTTACAAAAAGGGACTGTCAGTGTCGACCTGGGTCCGGCAGACAGACAGACAGACAGACAGTTGCTCAGTCCTGGTGTGAACTTTCACTTTCTGTGTTGGCTAAGTCTTAGCTCTGAATTTTAAAAAGTCGTTTGTATTTTTTCTCTTTTATTATGAAAAGATGGAATTTTAAAACAAGATCCTTATCCTCTGCAACCCTCAGCCCCTCCTGGGCCCCTGCCTTGTCCTTCCCAGAGTCCTTTGGTTTTTAGTTTGATTTCTGTCGCCCCCTGGAGGATGGGCTGGCCTCCCTGCCACACACGGAGTGTTCCAGTGGGTTTTCACTGCTACAGCTAGTCCCTGAAGCCCGGGGAGGGTGGCCTTGAGGGGGTCCTAACAGTGTCCCATGGCCTGCACCTCCTGTCACCCATACTCCCTGGGGGAGAAGCCTCCGAGGTCCACCGTCTGCTGGAGAAGTCTGTCCCAGAGCCACACAGCAGGAGAGTCAAGTCCAGAAAAAACCCCCGTCTGAGTGACCCAGGCTGAGCTCTCTCCTGACAACCTGGCGATCTGAGGGTCTTGGCATTAGCACACAGATCACATCCAGGTGGGCACAGGATGCTGGGAGGTGGGTGGGGGAAAGGCCCTCTGTCAGCTGTCCCCAAATGGCAGATTGGCATTTCCAAAACCACAGTTAATGCTGAGGCCTCAAAGGGGTCAGTTAGGGTACTGTGTCTCCTTTCTTCTTTGGTTTTCTTTTCATCGTTTTTACTATGGACATGGGAGTCCTGGGGTAGCACTGTGGGTTAATGCGCTGGACTGCAAGGTCGATTTGAACGGCAAGGTTGGTGGTTCAAGCTCACCAGCTGCACCTTGGAAACCCTATACAGGGTCACTAGGAGTCAGAACTGACTTGATGACAGTGTTGTTATTGTTGTAAGTGCCATCTGATTCTTGGACAGGGCCCTAGACACCGCTGCTCCAGGTACAGCACTCCTGGGAAGGGGTGGATGTTCTAAGGAGTGCGTGGAAGAAGTAGTGAGATGGAAGTCAGAGGTGGGGGATGAGGGGAGAGAGTGAGGGTTGCATGACTGAGGGGTGGGTGTGAGGATGTGGGTGAGTGTGGTTGGGTAGAGGTGAGGGTTGGGTGGGGACAGGGTAGGTGGGGTGGGAACCTGGATGCTACTGGCATGGATGGGGTAGGGGTTGGATGAGTGGACAGTGGGTGAGGTGGTTGATGGCACCTTCTCGAGGAATCCCCTTAATCGTTAGGTCTTAACACAGGGTAGATCTCACTGTGGGTGTTAAGGGTGTTGACTGATTCCCCAAGTCCTGCAGTCCTACCTCATCCCATCCTGGCTGCAAGACTAGTCATCCAGACATCCTTTCATCCAGCCATCTACCTCCGATTCAATTCCTATCCATCCATCCTCCCATCCCATTCATTCATTCACCCATCCACCCACCCATCCACCCTCCCACCCACTCATTCTTTTACCCACCCACCTACCCATCCATCAGTCCATCCACCCATCCATTCAATCACCTGCTCACCCAACCATCCATCCTCCCATCAATCCATTCATCCATCCATCCATTCATTCACCCACCCACCCAACCATCCTTCCATCAATCCATTCACCCATCCATCTATCCATCTGTCCACCCAACCTCCCATCCATCCATATCCCCCATTCAGCCAGCTATTCACCCATCCATCCATCCATCTACCTATTATTCAACTCCTATCCAATCATCTTCCTATCCATTCATTTATCCATCCATCATCCATCCATCCATCCATCATCTATCCATCTATCCATCCATCCATCCATCCACCCACCCATCCATCCATGCACCCCTCTGTTCATCCATCCACTGACTCACTTTCTCACTCCCTCACTCACCCAGCCTCCCCAGGGTGCCTGTCCCATGCTGGGTACCATGGTCATGGAGACAAACCAGGCTTGCTCCTGCCTGCCAAAATCTCAGAGTTGAGCAGGGAATTGTGTAGACCTGTGTAAAGCAGCCTAAGCAGAGAGGGGACCTGTTTTCCACATTCCGCCATGAGAAAGGGTAACGTTTGGGCACGTTTGGTCAGGTGAAACTTGGTTGTGGTGCCTTAGAGAACATACTTGTCTCAGATGTCACCTTCCTAACCCTGCACTGTCCCCTGCTCTGCCACGTCCATCCCTTGTTCCTCTCTGCTTTGTTCGCTCCTGGCACTAGCCAGCACCTGATACACTCGGTATGTTGCTTATTTATCTTGGGGATTGTTTGTCACCCTCCCTAGAATGTAAGACCTGCCAGGGCAGGGACTCTGGTCTGTTTTGTTTATTGCTGTTCCCCCAGAAACTTGGCACACTGTGGGTGGTGGGTGGGGACAGGCTTTTGTCCAGAGAAGAGAGGGGGCAGGTGAAGCAGTGAGTGGGTGTGAAAGTGAATTTGCAACGCACAGGACTGGATTACTTAGTAGAGGTGAGGCAGAGGGGAGAGGTGTCCAGGGCAACTCCCAGACTTCAGACACTACTGCATCATCACTCCACAGAAAATGGGGACCAAATGGGTCCCTTCTCTTTCCATCGACAGCATGATTCTCATTGTTGAAGGCCCTGGTCTCTCAGAGGTAGCATCTGCAATTGAACTCATTGCCCAGATCAGGCCTGTCACCTCCTTCCTTCTAGACCCTATGCTTCTATTAATGCAGCCTCAGCATTTGGCTGCCCACTTTGACAGAATCATACTCAGATCGTTCCCTGAATGGCCACAGACATGAGGCAGAAACAATTCTCATTTAGCAGATGCAGAAACAGAGGCACAGAGAGGTTAAGAGGCTTGCCTGAGGTTGCACAGCCATGAATGGCAGAGCTGGGATTTAGATACACAGTCTGACTTCTGACTATTTGCTGAACTTCGTCTCTTTAAAGGCCAGGATGGACATTCAAACTGGACTTGGACATCACATCTGTCCTTTGCCCTGTGCCGTGGCAGCTGGCACTGCCCACCCTGATGGGCTGGGGTTGTGGCCCCCCTTTGGTCAGCACTCAGTTTGCTCAAGGTTGACATGCAGGCCAACTGTCAAAGGGCAGGGAAGCAGCTGGACATGCGGCTTCCTGCCCCTCCTCCTCCGGCCAGTTTTCTGGTCAATAGGGACACTTACTCTGGTTCCAGTTGTGAGGCTCTGGGCCAGAGGCACGGAATCCCTGGTATAAACAGTTAACTAAATAGTTGGTGGTTCAAATCCAACCAGAGGCATCTCAGAAGAAAGGTCTGGTGATCCGCTTCTGAAAGGTCACAGTCTTGGAAAGTCATGGAGAACCAAACAGTAGTTCAGTTTAACTGGTAAAGAATGTCCACCTTGAGCATTGTGTTTTCTCAAGAGCCATTTACATAGTATCCAATTACCAACAGCAACTATGTAAATGGGGGACTTATTATGAGATGGGGGACTTAGGGGTCAGTGAGTTTACGTGAGGAACAACTCAGAAAAGGAGGGAGGATGAATATAATCCATGTCACTGAAATGTGTGTGTTGAAACTGCTCAATTGGTGTATGTCTTGCGGTGTATAGTTTCAACAACAACAAACATAAAACAAGTGGTAAACAAAAAAACCCTATGGGGCAGTTCTACAGTGGCACGCATGAGGCCATCTGAGTTAGAATCAACTGTGTGGCAGCTTGTTTGTTTTTATTTGGTAGTGGGGAGGTGGCTAAGAGGCATAGTATCTCTGAGCCTCAGTATCCCTTTCCAGGGCTGCAGTGTGATTCATGCTGAGGACATTGTAAACTGTCAGGTGCTAAATTCTGTAAGCGCCCACAACATTGATGGCTGTGGATTTGGGGTTCATTGGCCTCAGGTTCCCCTAGTTGATTTCTGGGCATCAGACAGGAGGCTTGTGTATGATCTTGGAGGTATCCCCCTCGGGGCCTCAGAGGCTGCCCTTTGTAAAACGGGGTCATCAGCCCTGTCTTCCTTTCTCCTGGAGCTGTGACAAGCACCCTCTGAACTTCTGAATCTGTGCAGGGGGTTGTCCATGTGAGGGATTCCCATTCTTACAATGATCAGTCAGCCGATGAAGAAACCTTTCCCTTCAGGAGTGCTCTGGACAACTTGGTTGGGGACTTGCAGCCCCCGGCAGAGAGGCTGGGACGGCTGGGTCCTTGCCACTCGGGGTGGGCGATGGGCATCTCCTGGGAGCTGCAAGCAGTCCCTCCCCGTGCTGAAGCTCCTTGGGGACAAGGGTAGGGTTTTATACTCTTTTGTGCCATCTCTATTCAGAAAGTGTTCTTTCATGAATAAGTGTGGGGCTTTGAGGTTCTCGGGGCCGGAAAAAACGGTTGATGTTGAGTTGACCTCAACTCATGGTGGCCCCCATGTGTATCAGAGTAGAATTGTGCTCCATAGCATTTTCAGTGACTGACTGTTTCAGGGTTTTCTTCTGAGGGATGCCTCTAGGTGGATGAATTAGAACTACCAATCTTTTGGTTAGCAGTCCAGCACATTTGTTGTTTACAACACCCAGGGACTTCCCCAGGGCAGTGATTCTAGGTAAAGCCGGTGTGTCAGAGATGCCCAGTGGACAGGGTCAGGGCCTGGGCTCGGGCCGTGAGGGGTGGGGCATCCCAGCCCATCTCCACAGGAGGTGATGGGACAGAGTTGCTGCTTCCTGGGAACCTGCCATCTCCTGTGACCTCTCACACACTTTACCAATACCTGGGTCCTAGGACAGGGGTCCTTGACTGGGTGGGGGTGGGGACAGCTGGGAGAGTGTCCAGCTGCCCAGTGCATGGGCACTGACCCACCTACCTCCGTGGCCACTTGGCAGCAGGCGCCCTGCTCTCTGACCTCAGAGCCTGGGCCCACGTATTTAAGGCCTGCCAACAGTGGACAGAGGATTGTTGGGGCCACCTCAGTGGTGGCTGCAGGCTTCTCCCAAGCAGGCAGATAGAGCCAGGGCCCACCTGCCCACCTGTCCCACACTGTCCATGGATTTTGTTGCTGGAGCCATTGGAGGTACAGACAAGGGGGTAGGACGTGTTGGGGACCCAGGAGGGGCTGGGGGCATGGGACTCTGCCTCAGGACTGGGTGGTTTGGATAAGGACCTGGTGTGGGGTCAGTGGGATCCAGGCTGGGGATGTTCCGAGTATCACAGGCATGCAGAGGGGATAAGTGGACATGGGAAGGAGCAAGAGGTCCTGGGAGAGGGTGGAGAGTGGGTCTGGGTGGACAGAGGAGAAGAGGCAGCAGGGTTGGTGGCCCCAGCCTCACTCTGAGGCCACATTCTGGACTTGTTCAGTGTTTTCCTCCCGGGAGGAAAGGTTTATTGTAAAATATGGAGCCAGGTGAATAACGGGTTTGTTGGGAAAGTGCCATCGATCAGCAGACTGCTGATGCGTTGAGCAACATTTCCTGGCCTTGTTTGTTTTTCGAAACTGAGAGGGTGGTTTATCAATACTTCGGGAAATTGTGTGGGGGTCAGGAGAGGTGGGGGCTCTGAGCCTGGGGAAAGAGCAAGGTGTCAGATCCTGAGTGTGTGAGTGGTGGGGGTGGGGTTATACTCATTCCCATCCAGGCTTTCTGGGGTCCTGCTGTCCAAAGCTGGTCACTTCCCCAGATATTAACTGCCTAATAAGGAACGTATTCTGAAAAATGAAAGGTTGAAATCTTGTTAAGATTATGCTTTTGAGGCATTTCAAAGGGGACTCTATATTTTCACATACAAGAATTTTGCTATGTTAAAAGAAACCTTAAGGAGCTCCGGTAGCATAGTGGTTATGAATCAGGCTGCTAACCTCAGGGTCAGCAGTTCGAAACTACCAGCTGTTCTGCGGGAGAAAGATGAGGCTTTCTGTTCCTGTAAAGATTTACAGCCTCGGAAACCCTGTACAGGGTTGCTATGAGTTGGAACCGACTCCACGGCACATAACAACAACAATAAGGAGGCTTAGAAAACGTACCTGACTTGTCCAAGGTCATGCAGCCAGGAAGGGCACCTGAGCCCACTGCAAGGCCTGTGTGGAAAAGGTTCCTGCTGCTGGCCTGGGCTGGACCTGCCCTTGAGGAGCTCTGGTTCTGGAGGGACAGCAGCAAGACTCTGACCAACAAGCTTCTAGGCACAGAGGCTTCCCTGAGCAGGGAGTCTGGGAGGGCTCTAGAAGGGCAAGGCTCTTGTAGGGCTTTGACAGATGAATAGGAGTTTGGGGGAGTGTATATGGTAAGTCAAAAACGTTTGCTACTAGAGTTCCAGTTCGTACGTGCAAAAGTTTATTCCAGACAAAATGTGTTTGAACATGTCAGTGGATGGCCACAGACAAGTTCTCTCAGTAATAAATTTGTCTTAGTCTCGTTAGGGTGACTTCAAGAAAAAGGTCCAATCAAAACACTAACTTTCAAGGGGATCTGCTGGGCTAGTTTCATTCAAGGCAGAGAGGTCAACTCAGAAGATGACAGCAATTGTCTTCTGAGACTTCATAGGGGTCATCTTGATAGATTTCTTTCAAGGATTTAGGATGATCATGGGGACTTACGAGGAACAAGTTTTAAGAAAATGGAAAACTGCAGGGATGAGAAAAAAGACCCCAAGTTGTCTTTTTCTATCAAGACAATGCACCTGCTCATTCTTCGAGGATAGCAAGGGCTGTCTTACAAGAATTTTGTTGGGAAACCTTACTCCATCTACCCTGTAGCCCTGATCTTGTCCCTTCAGACCTCTTTTTGTTTCCCAGAATGTTTCAAAGAACATTGAAAATGTATATGATTTGAAACCCTAGAGGATGCCAAAACCGCTGTGTTGATTTGGTGTTAGTTGAAGAGCACAGAATTAGAGAGATGGAAACTCTACCTTCAGAACTGTGTAGACCTAGATGAAGTCTAGGCCAAGAAACAAGAGCTTCGCTTTGTTTAATAAAGTTTCAAAACCTTTAGTTTTTCGCTTTTTCTTGTGAATTGAGTGAAAGTTTACAGAGCAGATCACTAGTTTTACATTGCTTGGTGATTCAAGCAGTGAATCATCTTGTACAATTAAACAAATCTCCTCAAGGCAACATCACTCAATTCACTTCTTTCATATGTTTCTTATTTCCCCACCCTTCTGAATTTTGTCCTTAAGTAAATGCCGTCACTTTGGATCTCAAATGATTGACCAGTCTATGGTGTGTGTACCTCATTAGTGTTGCTGTCCCCCGAGACTGAAGATTAAACCACAGGGGTGGGTTCAATTCCAGACCCGAAGTGTGACCAACGGCCATAGTCTCAGGATTCTAAGTTTCTTTATGACCAATAAGCCTGACCTTTTTTAAAAAATATTTTATTGTGAATTATGTGATAGTTTACCTGTGAGAACATTAGCTTTACATTCATTCTATCATATACTATTTCATTGTCATGGTTACAATCCCCTCCATGCATCATCAACTAACCAGAGGGTATACACTACAAGCCTGCCCCCTGGTTGTCAGCACACAGTCGCTCTCCCTCTCTGTGTCTAAAGTCCCCAACTGCTCCATCTCTCCATGTCATCATTTCTACCTCCATCTCAGGCATCACTGCTTCTCTGGGTAGGGTCCTGCTCTCGACTCTTCTCCCTTCACGGTCCCAGGGACCTCTGCTCCTAGACTGAAAAGTTAATCACTCCCCTCCTTGCTATAAAACGTCTACCTTTACATTTCCAACCCTCACAATCAGTCCTGATAACAATTATTCACTATTGTGTCACAAGAGATCTATCTTTAAAAAATTTTTTTAAATGAGTTTTGTTCCACATTTTCTCCCACCTTGTCCAGGACCTCATAATGTGATCCCTTTCAGAGCAGTGACCAGGCCCCATGTAGTTTTTCTGGTCTCATGGTTGTGGAGACTGATGCTCACGTGTTCCGTTAGTCTACTGAACTAATGGTTTCCAAGCGTCTTCAGTTTTCATCACCCTTCTTTCCTGCAGGCAGGGAGACGCCGTACATGACCTGTAGCAATACTTTATGACTTATTCCTTGAATATACCCAAGTTCCATGATCAATCATTTGCTTCATACATACATTCATTCACTTTGTTCTTCTACTGATGCATATTTCTGTGGTCCTGGTTCACAGACCTCATGTTCCTTACTGTTTTCAGATGACCCTCACTACCCCCTCAGGGACCAGCCTGCTCCTTAATCAGGTCCCTCAGGGCGGTGCTGGGAGCGTACACACTGAAGCCCTGGTGTCAGGAAGGGAACAGGGAAGGAGGTTGCATTCGCTGCCTCTCTGTGAGGTGTGTACTCACCATCAGCCTGTCCCATTCAAACCAGTGGCTCCGAGCCATCCTGGCTCTTCACAGGGTCCCTGGTGTGTCTGGATTTTTCGTGTCTGGATCTTGCTCTGGTCTTGCCTCCCTGCTGCCCCCACCAAAGCTGTATAGTCAGGTCTCAACTCACAGGCTTCAGCCTGAGGCCAGGGGCTGACTTAGAGGGCAGCGAACGTGGCCCAGTGGACATGGGGACCAAAACAAGGTGCCAGCAAGGAGATCTGAGTGCCCTTGGCTTCCAGAGGAGCTACCATTGTCCGGAAGGAGGGGCAGCTGGAGTCAGCATGGCCAGCTTCCTCATCTGCCAGTACTGATGGGATGCAGGAGACAAGCAGGGCTGGGGTGGGGTCTGCTCTCCCTGGAGTCTGTATGAGGAAACCTCCCCACTGCAGCGCCTTCCTGGCCGCCGCCCACTCTCTCACCACTACCTCTGATTTCCTTCCAGGCGTCTGCGGTGTTGCTGTTGGCTATCCCCTAGACACAGTGAAGGTACGGTGACCGCTAGACTCTACCCATCCCGAGGCCCCTGCTGGGTCTTGGCCACCCTTAGTGTCTCCTCTGCCCATCCATAGCCAGAAAACCTTTCTAGATGTTAGACAGACAGCCCTAGGCCTCCCTGACTCAACTGCCTCCAATGGCTCCCAGGGTCCTTGGGACTCTCCATCCCTCTTTCTCACTCCGATGCCAAACTTGTCTCATCCTACACAGACCTCCCTGTCCCTGTTCACTTGGCTCCTGCTGGTCTGCCCTTGGCTTAAGCCACCCTTTCCTGAAGCCGACTTCTCCCACAGGTCAGGATACAGACGGACTCGAAGTACACAGGCATCTGGCGATGCGTCAGAGACATATACCGTCGAGAGAGGGTAGGTCTGGGGTCAAGGGCGTGTAGGGGGCGTAGGACCTGCCACTTACCAACCAGCCTCAATTCTCAGAGCCTCAATCCTGTCATCTTCCAAATGGGAGTGATTGTACCAATCTCAGGGAGCCCTGAACCTAGGTGTGGGCTCTCCAGCCCACGGGGATCAGAACGAAGCCCGGCACCCTAGGATGGAGAGCATGAGGCGTTGGGGTGCTTGGGGTACCTGGGACTCATGGGAAGGTGGTCTGTCCCTCCAGGTTGGGTATCCCTTTAATACAACAGAGTCCCAAGGGCCCAGCTCAGAGCCTCTCAGAGGAGGGGCTTTTGTGAGCTGAGGGACATATAGTACCCACCGACATTTTCTGCCTCTGGAGCTAGTGATAGAGCCCTGGATGTGCAGTGGGTTAAGTGTTGGGCTGCTAACCTAAAGGCAGGTGGTTTGAATCCAGCAGTCACCGGTTAGAGACAAATGAAGACGCCGCCGATACCCTCTGTGGAAGTTCTAGTCTCTTATTGAGTTGCTGAAGGAGCTCTGGTAGCGTAGTGGTTACGAGTCAGGCTGTTAACCTCAAGGACAGCAGTTTGAAACTACCAGCGGTTCCGTGGGAGGAAGATGAGGCTTTCTGCTCCAGCAAAGATTTACAGCCTCGGAAACCCTGTACAGGGTCACTATGACTCAGAACCGACTTCACGGCACATAACAACAACAACATTGAGTTTCTGAGTCAGAATCAACTCAGAGGCAGTGGGTTTGGTCTTGTGGCTTTTTGGCTTGTTGAATCTCTGGTTTAGTGGGCTGTTGCTATCCCACTTTCAGTGCATACTGCCATCTTGTGGAGGTCTGTATAACTGCATGAATCTAAACAACTCTGGTAGCGTAGTGGTTACGAATCGGGCTGCGAACCTAGAGGTCAGCGGTTCGAAACTACCAGCCGCTCCGCGGGAGAAAGATAAGGCTTTCTATTCCCGTAAGGATTTACACCCTCGGAAACCCTGTACAGGGTCGCTATGGGTCGGAACCGACTCGACGGCACTTAACAACAACAACATAGAGTCAGTGTACCAAAAAGAAATGCTCACAGTTCAGCCATGTCATGAGGTAGCATGTGATCAAGAACGAATAGGA
>NW_006408543.1:8017538-8025161 GCF_000296735.1 Chrysochloris asiatica
TCTATTCCCGTAAGGATTTACACCCTCGGAAACCCTGTACAGGGTCGCTATGGGTCGGAACCGACTCGACGGCACTTAACAACAACAACAACAAAATGTCTTACTGATTGTATGAAAATCCATATTACCTTAAAAACAATTTTTCCCCCATTTCATTCAAAATGCCTCTTATTACCATAAACACATGGTTGCAACATAAAATTCAAAGTAGAAAAATAATTTGGTCTTGGCATGGTTAACGCAAGTGAACTTGGATTTTGTGGGGACAGAGATGAATGGAAACCAGCCATGGTAATAGAACACTCCAGTTAGGCACCATCATCACCAGACAGCTCTCTGTACCCCACACATCCTCAGAGCCTGGGCCTCTGAGCTGGACCTGTGTCCTCTATTCAGTAGTTCTCAGCCTCAAAACTAGGTGTTATGACCCCATTTTACTGCTGGGGAAACTGAGGCCCCAAGGCAGGGAGGGACTTGACAGAGATATCCCTGTGAGGCGGGCAGAGTCGGGACAGACACCAGTTCCTGGGGCCCAGCTGGGGGTCTTTGGGCAGCTCCCCTTCTGGCTCGGCTGACTTGTTCTTCATCCTGTCCACTGGCCAGGTGTCCGGTTTCTATAAGGGCCTCTCGCTGCCTGTGTGCACTGTATCCCTGGTCTCATCTGTGTCTTTCGGCACCTACCGCCATTGTCTTGCGCACATCTGCCGGTTCCGGTACGGCAGCTCGGACGCCAAGCCTGCCAAGGCCGACATCACGCTCTCAGGATTCACCTCTGGCCTTGTCCGCGTGAGTGGCGGGGCACAGGCAGGGTGGGAAAATAAGGCCAGGTTGGGGATGAGGACCCAGGCCTCCCTATGGGCCAGGGTTCCCTATCTCAGCAGTGTGCAGCTGAGGAGGTCTAGCTGGTCATCAGAGCACTGGCCCGTGGAGAGAGAGGGATGGCTGAAGGGACTCAGCATCTCCCTGTCATGCCAGGAGGCCCAGAGGGACAGGAGGTCACCTGGAAGACCATGGGGCTGACTCTCTAGGAATGGCTCCACCTCCAAGTGGGGACTCGTCCTTCTTGCTCACCTGGTCAAAGTCCCTGCCCTCATATGTTCACACTCCAGTGACATGTAACAGCCAACCAGAATGACACGGACTACGACAAGGACAGTCAAGTCCAACGCTCCTGCCTCTTGACTGTCATTTGTCATGCTGAGCTTCAGATGTCATGAGGATTCAATGAGATCCTGAGTGTAAAGCCTCCAGCCTGGTGCCTGACATAGAGGAGCACCCACAAAATGTCACTGGTCATATTATCATACTATCAAAATGACTGTTGTTAGGTACACTCAGAACCGGAGTTACAGGCATTTACTTAACACTTGTATTAGGGGAAAATGTTGCTGAAGATCTTTTTCTTTGGGGGCCCGGGGTGCTGACAAGTTTGGACTCGACTCCATCTCAGACTTTGAGTTGTCTGTAGCTTCCCGGGGCGCCTGGGCAAGATGAGGATAATGTTGGCAGCTCCCACAGGTCCAGGGGTGTGTGGAACCATGGGATTCCTCCTCCTTGTTTCAGGTGTTCCTGACCTCGCCCACTGAGGTGGCCAAGGTCCGTCTGCAGACACAGACACAGCAACGGCGACTCTCCGCCTCGTCCACTGTGTCCCCCATGTGTCCTGTGCCCCCTGCTCTTACATGCCTGGCCCCTGAGTCTAAGTATCGTGGACCGTTGCACTGCCTGACCACGGTGGCCCGTGAGGAGGGTCTTTGGGGCCTCTACAAGGGCAGCTCAGCTCTGCTTCTCCGGGATAGTCACTCCTTTGCTACCTATTTCCTCTCCTATTCCATCTTCTGTGAGTGGCTCACCCCAGCTGGTCAGAGGCAGCCAGGTAAGCCCAGGGCTGGATCTGGGTCGGGGGATGTGGGCCCCAGGCAGCCAGGTGAACCCGGGGCTGGGCCTGGGAGGGGTGGAGGTGGGCCGCAGCCCAACAGGAGTTGTGTGGAGACAGACTGGGATGAGGCCATACCACAGTGGTCATCTGCGGAGCCCTCCCTCACTTGTAGAATGGCCCCTTTGTACATGTGGAGTAAATACTAGCTCAGGGCTGCCTGGCTCTGCCGGAAAGCTACTGCGTGGCCTCACACAAGTCACCTTGCTGTTCCCAAGCCTCAACTTCCCCAGGGGTCCCCTAGGGCTGGACTGCTGCCCTGGGCACCCACTGGGCTTCCAACCCAAGCTCTCCTGGGTCTCCCTGCAGATGTCTTGGGCGTACTGGTGGCTGGTGGCTGTGCAGGGGTGCTGGCCTGGGCTGTGGCCACCCCCATGGACGTGATCAAGTCGCGCCTGCAGGCAGATGGGCAGGGTCAGCATCGCTACCGGGGCCTCATGCACTGCGTGGTGACCAGTGTGCGGGAGGGGGGCCCTCGTGTCCTCTTCAAGGGGCTGGCTCTCAACTGCTGCCGAGCCTTCCCCGTCAACATGGTGGTCTTTGTCACCTATGAGGCCATACTGAGGCTGGCCCAGGGCCTGCTCACATAGCCAGTCCCAATGGCCCCCGGGCTTCGAGAGGCTTCCAGGAGGCAGAGGGGAGTATCGGGGGTCTGGGTCCACCGCACTAAAGCTCAGGCCAGCTGGACGGCAAGAGTCCAGTGCAGAGCAGGCAAACTTCAAGGGCAGACCTGTGGTCAGCCCAGGGTCGACCTTCGGGTCACACCAGCCTGGGCAGAGTGGGCCTTGGCTGGGACTTTCTCTGAAGCCCCCTCCCCATCCACAGAGCCCCTCCTCACTGCCATCCATTTCCTGGGCCCCTGCCCAGCCCCTCCACCCATTCACCCCCAGCTCCCACCTCTATTTATTGTGCTGCCTGCCCCTCACCCTCTTCAGACCTTACACTCGAGGTGCTCCCTCAAGGGCTGGACCCGATGAGCAGACATGCTCCCAGGCTCTCTGGGACTGGGAGACCTGGCAGAGGTCTGGTGTAAGTGCTGTGGAGACACCCTCAATGCCTGGGAATGCCCCAGAAGGTTGCTTGGAGCTGTTAATAAATGTTTCTGAGGTGGTCAGCGGAGTCACTCAGTCTGAGGGAGGAAGGGCTGAGGTCCTCGTACTTCTTGAAGCTTGCCCGCCCGTACCCGGAGCCAGGGGCAGCAGGGTGAGCACTTTGGACCTGCTGTTGTTATACACATGGGCACACTGAGGCCCGGCCAGGCTCTTGGCTGACTCTGCTCTCAGCCTTTGGGGTGGGGGGCCCTGACCCGTCCTCCATCCACACCCTGATTCCTGGGTGAACCCTGGCTCTAGCCAGCTCCATCCACCGTCCTGGCCTCTCCTTGCCCCAACACTTGACTTTTAGTGACCTCTCTGGAGAGGGCTGGAGGTGGGGAGGCATCTGGAAAACACTCTAAACATCTGGCTGAAGTCAGAGGAGGGGGATGTCCAGGCTCACACTGGAAGGGTGGGATTTATGATTGAGCTCCAGAGACCCCGGCCTCTCCCTGTGGGGGTGACAGGGGCCAGGAAGGCAGGCCTCGTCCCAGTGCCCTCAGCACATCTCAGAACACGGGATCTTGACTGAGCCTTTGGCCTGAGTGACCTCCAGCCTCTGGTGGAACACACATTGTCCTGTTCCCAGAACGGTGGGTGGACACGGTCCTGAGTCTGTACAGGTTGTCCCTCTGCCCCCTTGGCCTGTCTGATGGTCATTCCGGGCACCACCTCCTCCAGGAAGCTCTGCTTGACCCCTGGCTGCTGCTATGTGTGTTTGGCTGTGAGCTCCTGAGGGCAGTGCATGTCGCATTTGGAGTCTGGACCCCAGCTCCCAGGCCTGCACATAGTAGGGGTATGGAACAAAGGAGATTATGCAGTACTTTCCTGAAAGTCCACCAAGGTTAAAACACACCATGCTCTGGTCAGTGCTGGGCACATGTCCTCCCAGGCCTGGATGTCCGGGCCACTTTTGGAAGATCAATGAAGGCCTGGCACAGCCTGGGAAGGAGAGCTGTCGGCGGCACTGCCGCTTCCAGGGAGGTGTTCCTGGATGGGGGACCTGGGCTCCTGCAGACCTGGCAGGCTTCACTGACCTACCCGTGCCCTGTGGTTGGCTTCTGCTCTACAACCTGAGGGTCTGCCTGGAGAAAGGTGGGCCCAGACTCACACAAGCCAGCCTTCCACTAACCCAGCAAAGTCCAGCGTTGGGGCAGCGTGGCCATCCTACTCCTCTGGTACCAATTGCTTCCCTGGATGTGGGTGCGGTTCTGTAGCCACTGCAATGGACTCCCAGCTCCCTGTCCACGCTCGCCCACTGCCCTTGGGGAACTGCTATAAACCATCAGTTTTCAGGGACTGTGGTGGAGAGGTGGGGCCTGGGTTCTGTGCACCGGCAATGACTGTGGGCAAGTCACCTGGCCACTTGATGGAGCGTACACCCCAAGGCCCTACACAGGAAGTGTCTTTGCTGCCCGTGTGAAACATGTAGGACCAGAGAGGTTCCCAAATCACTGTCACACAGCTGATGGGGGACTGGTCTGTGGGTCTCTGAAAACTCACACCCCGTGTACAAGGCTCTGCCCGGCCTGCCACACCAGTGGGTGGGTCTGAGGGTAGCAGTTGTGTGGTCCGAGGACTTCCACTATGCCCTCATTTAATCCGAGAGACTGGACCTGTGAAGTGGGTCCAACGGGCAGGAGGTGGCACCGGCTGCTATGGTCACACAGTGAGGGGCCCTCCAACCCTGCTAACACCACTTCTGAGCAGTCCGGGGCTGGCTCCTCACCTGCTTCCCACAGGCACCTGGAAAACAGAACCAGGTCTAGGTGTTCAGCTTGGGTAAAGTGTGGTGGTAAACAGTGACCTCTGACAGGCTGGGTCCCGGGGCAGGCCACTCTTCAGTGTCCCTTTGGCTCCAGAACCACTTGCTGTTGCCCCCAAAGGTGACCCACCAGAATCTGAGGCCAGCCCATAACTTTGGGCAGCTGCTGGCCTGACAGGTGGCCTTGGCTTCCTCCTCCCATCTCCCAGGCAAGACTAGGCCACACGGACAGATGGACAGGAGTGAAGGAAGTTTATTTCTGTCAGGAGAGCATGCGGGCAGGACACCTCAGCCAGGCCTGGATCCAGATATTCCCACCGCCCTGGGGGGCAGTGGGTGCCTCAGTCATTACTGCCTTCAGCACCGGCTGCCGAGGGCGCAGAGGTGGGATCACTCGCTGTAGACATGGGAGCCGTGAGGAGCAGGGAGGATTTCCAGTGGTGATGGTGGTGGGGTACATCAGCCACAGAGTTTCACTAACAGAGACTGGAGAGAATAAAAAGCGGCCGACTCCATCAAAGACCAAGTCTGAAAAGCAGCTATGAAAGCCGGGAGACACGTAGTCAACGAAGACCCAGACTTTCTAACATTGATGCCTTTTGTCCCATGGTGGAGACCCATTAAGAGTCCCTGAATTAATTGTTTATAGCCTTTAGTTTACAAATGTCACCCCTTTGGAGTCTGGAGGAGGGTGTAATGGTATTCAGAACCTTAGAGACGTCCTTGGGGGAACCTTGTGGGGGACACTCACAGCTGGCCTGCTCCATTAGACCACGTGACCCTAGCCGGGCTCCGTCCCTAACAGACAGACAATGGCAGAGAAGCAGTGTTCAATACACACAGGCCACCGGACAGCAGGAGGGACAGGTGCCGGTTGACAGAACCTATGAGGGTGGTGGCGGGGCGGGGCTGGGGTCTATGACAGACAACAGAGACAGGTGTCACTGGAAGTCGAAGAACAGCTTCCGGGGCGTCATGAACTCTTGCACCACCTCGTCCGTGACCTCCTGGCGCCGGGCTTGGTGCTCGGCGATCAGGGGCTGCAACACGTCCACCAGGGCCTTCTTCAGCTCGCCCGTGAGCATGGCCCCGCTGCTGTAGTCCTGAGGCGGGAGGGAGAGAGCAGTGAGGAGCAAGGCAGGGAGCAGAGAGCGAGCTCTAGTCACAGATGCTGTTACCTCGCTGTCACCTCCACCTGCAGCGGAAACTCTGAGTCTCCTTTAGGAAACGAGCCACCACTCTACCATCTATCTACCATTCCCTGCTGTGGAGCTGTAGGGTAAGCAACAGACTGCTAACCGTAAGACTGGTGGTTCACACCCACCTCTCACTCCTTGGAAAACCTATACAAGGTCACTGAGTTGGAACCGACTCCACGGCACTTAACAACCACCACCACCCATTTCAGTGTACCCTTCAGTGGGTTTCAGTGTAGTGTCAGCCAGGTGCAACTTTAGAACATCTTCCTCACCTCAACCTCAAACCCCTACATCACCATGGGTCCCTCATCCCTGTCAACAGATTTCCCTGATTTGGACATTCGTAGGTAAGGAACCTCCAACACGAGATCTCCTGGAACCGGCTTCTTTCACTTGCTCATCCAGAGCAGGCCTCAGAACTTCGCTCCTATTTAGGGGCAAATGCTATTCCAGTGTACGGCCAGCGGGTAGACGTTGGGTTGCTTCCACGCTTGGCTCTTGTGAACAGGCCACTGTGAGCCTTCATGGGCAAGCTGCCATGTATTTTTATTGTTACTTAGGAGCCGAGCTGCAGGATCCTATGAAAGTTTGTTCTGTGTCGCTGTGGATTTTACACAACTAGTGTAGCCTTTGTCCTTTGTTCCTGAGATCACCTCCCCAGTTTCGGACTCTCAGCTGTGGTTGGTCAGCTGACTCGGGGAGGTGCCTCACCGAGTCAGTCCCTGGCTGGGCAATGGGGCCCCAGTAAAGGCTCTGGACGTGGGAGCCCGTGACAGGACAGGTCCCAGAGCATGGGGGAGCTAGTGGATGGTGGGGGTCGGGGACATGGAGCTCATTTGCTCCAGCTCTAAAACTGTTCTGAAGTGGTTCGTGCCTGCGTAAGTCCTCCGTCCTCTAGTCCAACAGTCCCTCTCTATCAGTGTGTTCGGTTCCAGCACAGAACCTGCTGTGAGCACCACCCTCATGCTCAACATCTCTGTGGGAAAAACCTCTTCTCTATTCAGGACCATTTCTGCAGAAATGATCAGAAACAGTGTGGCAAGTCTGGGGCGGGTCTATGGAGATTCTTTGGGCTCTTTGTACTCACAGCTGAAGTGTCAGCGAGAGACCAGGGTGGCCAACACTCCACTCACCTAAGGCTTAGAATCACTGCAAACACAACAGCATCACAGAACCCCTGCTAACTCGGCAGGTGAGAGTTGAGGTCTTGTGGACATCTGCAATACTTTGATGCCTAGTAAGCCTTTGTGTGTGGTCACAGCGGTCCTACTCTGTTCAGCAGTAGGAACACTGTCTGGTTCTGCACCAGCCCCACGATCGCTGCTGTGTTTGGGCCCAATGCCGACAGCACTATCAATAGCATTGGTACTTTTTTCTCATGAGCTGTCTATTCTTGAAGCTTCTTGGCAAACGGTTAGGGAACGTGACTGAGGCTCGTTTCGGCTCTACCACACGGGCTGTTTGGGGCGGCGCTGGCTGGCCTGTGGCCCTTTCACTCACCTGTCTGATCTGCTCGAGCCTGTCATCATCCTCGAGGAAGAAGGTCAGGTACATGAAGGATACGTCCACGTCACAGTTGCCCCCAAACTGCCTGTGCTCCTCAACAGTGTCTCTCCCCCCAGAGAATGC
>NW_006408543.1:8029526-8044272 GCF_000296735.1 Chrysochloris asiatica
AAAAAAAAAAAAAAAGATAAAGAAGTCAAAAAAAAAGAAGTAGATGGCAGGAAAGTTGTGACAGGACACATGTTTCCTGCTGTCCACGAGAACTAGAGTGGGACTTTCCAGAAAGTCAGAGTTGGTACAGGCTCACACACAGTCCCCGTCACTCCTGCTGTCAAACACACACACACGGTACAAATGCAATGTCGGCAGCGTGGGAGACATGAGGGGCCACACCGACCTCTGTTCTTAGTGGCTTTGGTGACAAACCTCTACTGAGTACGCGCTGCATGCAGGCTGGTGCCCCGCTACCTCCCACAAGGAGAGTGGACACGGGTGCCTGAAACACACCAGCTGCTCCAAAATGGTCCAGCGCCTTTGCTTTCACACCCCTCACGTCAACCCGAACCACATAGCAACCGCTGTGACACGCTTCCAGAAAATGAGTAGGTATGAAAAGCCAAGAAATTATAAAAGAGAAAAACTACAAAATGTTATCGAATGAAAGGACACCAACAAAACAAATTCGCCTGCTCTCTGGGGACAGGTGGGGACAGTTAGGGAGGGAGCTTGTTACCTTGCACCCATGATAGTGCCTGCTGGGAGGAGGAGGCCTGTCTGTAAGTGTGGGTGCATCTGTGAGCACCCAAGTGTGTGTGGGGACATGTGTGGGAATGTGTGTGCATGCTCATGTGTGCATTTTGTATGTGTGAGTCTCCGTGAGCGTGTGCCTGTGCAGAAATACGTCTGTGTGAGTGTGTCTGGGTGTCAGCATGTGAATGTATGTGTGTGAGCCCGTGTGTGTATGTGAGCCAGGGCTTATGTGTGAGTGTGTGTCTTATTGAGTGTGTACGTGAGTGTTTATGTGAGCGTGTGCCTGTGTGTGAATATGAGCATGTGTCTATGAGAGTTTGTGTGTATTTGTGAGCATGAGTGTGTGTGTGAGTGTGTCTCTGTCTGTCTGCCTGTCTGTCTGTCGGGACGTCCCTCACTCCGCGGGGCAGCACTCACCTTGCTCTTGATCTGCTTGGCAGAATCTGTGAGGAAGATGGAGGAGTTGGGGTCGCTGGCGCTCATTTTGGTCTGGGCCCCCTGCAGAGCGGGGAAGAAGGTGGAGTGCAGCAGGGCGGGCTTCGGGTAGCCGATCCTGGGGGCCACGTCTCTGGTCATTCTGAAGTAAGGATCCTGGGGAGCCAGAGGATAGCCATGAGCAGACAGCTCTTGAGGGAAACACACCACTTCCTGTGAGCAGTGTCCTCCCTGGACCCAACCTCCCCCTGACCTGCCCCCGGGGAGGGGCTGACCTGGTCAATGGCACAGGGGATGAGGCACTGAATGTCGGTCCTGTCCTTGAAGATCTGTGGGAAGGAGTTGCTGAAGGAGGGGGCGGCCTGGATGGCAGGAAAGCTGATCTTCCCTGAGAGAGAGAAAAGAGGGTCTTCACACCCGAAACCAGCAGCAATGCATTTCATCACCTGGGGACAGTGACGGTGGCTGTCGGGTGCCACAGAGCCAGCCTGAATCGTGGTAACCTTACACAACAGAACCAAATGCTGCCGGGCCCTGCAACACCGTCAGGACAGTTAGTGTGCCGGACCACAATTCCTGGAACTCCAGTTACAGCAACACCATCAAAAGGGTTCCCCCATTCTAAAAGTTGTTGGTGTTGTTAAGTGCTGCCTAGTCGGTTCTGACCCATAACAATCCCGTACAGGGTTTCCGAGGAGCAGCTGGTGAGCTTGAAAGGCTGACCTTACAGTTCAAAGGGCTTTGCAGTCTGGGGCATTCCATTAAAGATAAGAGCCCATTTGAATTCCTTTTTATGCAGTTTCTCCCGAGCTTCCTTTTCCCCATGTCTTTGTGCTGTGATTAGAATCAGATTCAGTACTTTCCCACTTTGTAACACTGATCTTTACCTTCATGCAAAACGCAGTTGTACTGTATTTTATTTAACGGCTCTCTCACCATTGGGTCAGAGGCCCTGGTGGACAATGGTTCAGCGCTTGCCTACTGATGGGGAGTAGGCAGTCTGAACCCAGTGGCGGCTCCACAGAAGACTCTGTTCTGAGTCTCAGCCATGCTCGTCTCTCCCCCCTGAGCTTAGCCCTTGTGAGGGGCCCAGGGGAGCCCCCGCAGTAGCAGCCCTGGACTCTCTTACCAATGCAGTCGCTGTCGGTGAAGCCAAAGATGCCTTTCACCTGGTTGAATGTCACATGTTTCTGAATCTTCACCACGTTCCTGTAGAAGCCTGGGCTCATCCTGCAGGAAAAGCCAGAGTCACAGTCTGCCCAGGCGCAGTGTGGTGGTGGTGGTGGGGGCAGCCGGCAACGCCAGGATCCATGCCTGAGGCCGCTGCCACGGGTCACCAGACACACCTGGGGGCGGCCCAGTAATCACAGCTGAGTTCCCAGTTCGCCCCCATGGAGACCATCCACCTTTGAAGCCCAGGGTAGGGACTGTGGGACCATAGGATCCACTTCCGCTCTCACTGTCAGCTGGCCCTGCACAGCACTAGGCCAGGGGCGGACAAGCGGGAAGACCGCTTTAGACAGCTGACGCGCATGGGGAATCCAGAAGGTGGAGCACAAAGGACTGCTCAGCCAAAGTCTGGAGGCCTGAGTCCACCAAAGAAAGGCCTGGGCAGTCATCTATTTCTGAAAAATCAGCTATCAAAAATCGTCTGAACACATTTCCACTGTAAGTTGTGTCAACTCAATGGCAATTTACGGAGCACACAGGCTGCGTTCCTCGGAGCGCATTTGATGCAGGTCTGGGGCTCAGAAACCCTATACAGGGTCACTGTGTGTCAGAACCAACTCGATGACTCATAACAAAAGGATCTCAGTAGACATTTGCTGAATGAGTGGACAGAAATGAGATAGAAATGGGCTGAAGGGAGCTGACTCATTTCCCTGAGTTTCAGGGTCAGTAAGTGGCAGAGCCAAGAGTTGAACCAACGGAGCCTAGACCAGCCCTCTGCCATCCTGCCTTCACTGAGTGGCACTCCCTGAGACAGTAAGACACCTGCCTAAGGAAGAAAAGCCGACTCGGGCAGAGCTGAGGCCGGAAGTAAAGTGTCCGGGTTCTGGTTGGGTGCCTTCCTGCCGTCCATGCCAGGGTCAGAGTGTTTTCAAGATCAAACCACCTAGGTCGTGGTGTTGAAGTCAAGAATGCATCAAATGCAGCTGTGGGCCCTGACCACCTGACAATTGGGTCTGTTTATGCCAAAAGCAAGGCGCCTTGGTAACACAGTGGATGACAAGCTGGACTGCCAACTGCAAGGTCAGCAGTTTGAATCCACCAGTTGCTCCACAGGACAAAGATGAGACTTTCTGCTCCTATAAAGATGTGCAGCCTCAGAAACCCTTTGCAGGGTGGCTCTGAGTCGGAATCGACTCAGTGGCACACCACCACCGCCCCAAAGGCAGCTCTTACCCCATGTAGTCAAGGTCGGAGAATATGAAGGTCTTCTTGATGTCGAAGCCGCAGGCGATGATGTCCTTGGCGTTCTCTACGGCATAGCCGTGGGCCTGCTCCAGGGTCAGGTCCTTCCACAGGTACTTCTCGTCGTCCGTCATCTGGATGACCAGCGGTACGTTGAACACGTCCTGCAGCCACCTGAGACGTGGGCGAGGACAAACTGAATGTTTCTTCTTCCCTTGCAGAAGAAGGCTAGCTTGTATCAGAAAACACAGCTCCTACTGAGCAACCTGGGTTAAAACTTCCATATGCTGACAGACGCTGTGACCTCGCTGCGCTGTGGATCTGAGACCAGTGAGGATAAGGCCCCGAGGCCAGACTCCCAGCTAGCCTGACAACAGCTCTACGAAGCTGGTACCATGATGGCTCCCATTGGACAGATGCTGAAACCTCGGCTCAGAGCAGTGATGGGCCTCCAGTCTCCTGGGCAGGGACCAGGGGAGACGAGGGGCAGGTCTTCCTCCACCCACTGCAGGCCATTCCGCTAGTGTGCCAGGACTTGGTGAGCACGAGCTAGGAGGCACCACCGCCCTCATGCTTTGGCTGACAGGCAACTCCACAGCAGGACTTTCTCAACACGGCTCTTGCCAACAACATGAGAATGCTACTCACTTCGTGAAGATGAACGGGATGAGATGACCGACATGCATTGCTTCAGAAGAGGGGCCCCTGCCCGTGTACAGATAAAAGGGTTTCTTATTTTCATAGGCATCAAGAACTTGATTCATATCCCTAGAGGAAAAAGGAGGAAAGGAAATCGAGTGATCTTCCCAGAAAATTATCAAGGATCAACACTAACATAAGATCGGCAGGTCAAACCAGCCGCTTAGAGGGAAAAAAATGAGGCCTTCTGCTCCTGTACAGATTTACAGCCTCGGGGACCTTCTACAGGGTCGCTGTGAGTTGGAACTGACATGATGGCACACAACAAAAACAAAATATGAACGTGAGCTGTGTCTGGGAGACAAGGTGCTCCTGGATCGTGCGCAGGAATTTCCTGAGGCACCGATCCTGAACTGGTACTCAGAGGATGGTTTCCAGCGGGATGCACTCAGCTAGTGAGGGAGCCCACCAGCCATTTCTAGCTGAACGCCCAGTCGATTGCAACTCACAGCGACCCTAACCCTGCCTCACCGGGTTTCTGAGGATTTCGTTTTTATGGAGTCCTGGTGTGCTGCTGGAGAAGGACTAGATCACAAGGGCAGTTTGACTCACAATATCTGAGGGTCAAACTTAGCAGGTGCGTCTTGGAAACCCGACACAGGCTTGCTATGAGTTGGAACCGGCTTGAAGGCACTTACCAACAAATCTTATAGAAGCAGATTACCATATCTTTGTCCCATGAAGCAGCTGGTGGGTGCCAAGTGCCAACCTTTTGGTTAGCAGCCGAGTGATTAACCACAGCACCACCAAGCCTCCTTTGATAGTCATATAGAATCTCCTTTAAACCCCCCCAACGATCACTGATGTGGGACCATCTCAGCTGCTATGGGAAACAGTTCAGCAGTTCTACAAATTAAAACACAGAGCTGCTGTATGACTTCTAGTTAGACACCCAGAAGCATGGAAAACAGACATTCACACATAAAGTTGTACATGAATGTTCACAGTAGCATTATTCTAATCGTCAAAAGATAGAAAGAACTCAAACTGCTCATCAGGTGATGACTGAATAAACACAATGCAGTCCAGCCATAGAAGAGAGTCTTAGACATTGTTGTAAAGTGCCTTTGAGTCAGTTTCGACTCATAGTGACCTAGTATAAGGTTTTTGAGGTTGTAGATTTTTACGGGAACAGAGCGCCCCATCGTTCTCCTGCGGAGCGTTTGGTAGGTTTGAACCACCAACCTTGAGGTTAGCAGTCGAGTGCTTATCCTACAGAGCTAATGCGCTCCTGCTATTTATACATAAATAGGAATACAGTTCTGATACCTCTGACAGCATGGATGAACCTGGAAAACTTTATGCTAAATGAGAGAAGCCAAACCACAAGTTACATGATTCTATTTATAAGAAAGGCTCAGAACAGGCAAACCCACAGAGGCAGAGCTGTGGTGGCCAGGGGGAAATAGGGAACCACTGTTCAGGGTATGAGGTTTTTTTGGGGGTGCTGCAAACGAGACAGCAGTGATGGTTGAACAACTTTGTAAATAAATGCATGTGGCTTCTATGTCAGTAAGACGGCAGCCTTGACTGACACTCTGCCCCGTGGACCAGGGGGCCCTGCAGGTGGGATTGGAAGCGTTTAGGTCAATTGCCAAGTTCTACGGAGGCTGCTCTCCTGTGATCGGAGAGTGAGACTGGAAAAGAACGGCCTTTTCTCAGCCCATAAATTCATGAAAGGAGTTATCGTTAACGGCCGGCCCGACCCTGGGTAAAGGCTCCTGGGAGCAGCAGGAACATTTGGGGAACCTGCCTGTTTTTTCTGATCTTATCGGCATGAAATTGATGGTCCAAGGCAGGGACGTTGAGCTGTGTATACTCTGTTAGTTTCTCTTTTGATACTATTTGCATAGATCAAGACAATAAGAGGAAGAGGGTTGCATAATTTCAGGAAGCCTACTGTTTACTCTGTGGGAAAGGCTCAACTAGGGCAGCAATCTTGTTGCACTTTACAGCATGCAGTCTGGCACAAAGTTCATCTGTTAGGAACCCAGGCGAGCAGTTTATAAATGAAAACACAAGGGCCAGTGGGGAAGGGCGGCAGTGAACCCATGTGAGCTACTAACCAGTGGGAGGTGGGTCCCAATTTCTGACAACCACCAGCACTATCGCTTTGGAAACAGGAGGCCCCCCAACAATGTTTGCACTCAAAGCAGGCAGAGGTGGCGGTGGGAAGAGGTGAGGTGGTTTTGGAGGAGTTGAAGAAGGGGTTGAAGGAGGGGTGAGGGGAGCGGGCTGGGTGTGGGAGGAGGTGAAGGTGTAAGGGGAGGGGCTGAGGGTATGTGGGAGGAGGTAGGGGAGATGGTGAGAGGAGGAAGGGGAGATGGGAGGAGGTGGAAGGAGGTGGAAGGAAGTGGGGGAGGAGAGCTGTGGGATGAGGATAAAGGGGCTGAGGGGGTGGTGAGACACTGAGGAGCTTGCTGACCTGTGGGAGAAGAAGATACCCCTGCGCAGGAAGCGGTGGGGCTTCTGGCCAATGGCGCGCTCTATGCGGTTTACCAGCTCTTTGTCAATTTTGCTGCTTCCGAACCGGACTGGAGGGGAAAAAACAGAAAAGAGAAATGATGGCTTCTGTAGGGCAGGTAATCTGCTGAGCAAATATTACTGATACGAAGTGGACACACTAGTGTCCCAGGCCCAGTGTGGACAAACCCAGACCTCACAGGCCTCTGCTGCTGGTCCATCCACACTCTGGCCACCGAGCACAGTCAGCAAGCCAGAGGACCACCACAGAAGCAGCCCTGCCAAGCCGGGGACAGGACTCTGGTGCCCACACGCCTGTATGTAACCTAGCTCAGCCACTTTGGATAACAACTCATGCACGCGTGCATGCGTACACACACACACACACACACACACACACACACACACACACACACACACATTGTTGTTGCTAACCACGGTCGAGTCTGCTCTGACTTACAGCAACCCCGTATAAGGTTTCCCAAAGAACAGTTGGCGGGTTTGAACCTCAGTCCTTGTTAGTAGTCCAGTGCTTAGCATACAGTGCCAGGACTTAGTTCTTATATTAAGGTATACTTTGTATACCCAGAATGCATCTAGTTCAGCAACTTTGGACAAGCACACACACACAAGCTTAGTTGTTGTTATTAAGGTATAATACACACACACACTCAGTTGTTTATTAAGGTATAATTTATAGACACTGGCAAGCATAATTTTTAATCTGCTTCAACTGCTGCATTGAACTTGTATTAGTCTCACACGGATTTCCCCTTCATGATGGTCTATCCTTCAATCCAGGAAAACGACTCTGACGTAAGTGAAATATTTTAGTTTGGTTTCTTCCTCGTCTGAGAGCCAGGCCTGGACCTGTTCTTCCCTGAGCAGGGGACCGTGGAGGAAGGGCTTTATGGCTTGTCCCCACCTCCTTCTGAAGTTGATGTTGGGCTGTTTTGATCTAGAACCAACATCTCTGCATCTATGACAGACACGTGACTGCTCAGTGAGAGGGAATTTGAATGCTGCCAATGAGGACTCTTTCCACAGACCATTTTCCAAGTTCTGAATTCCTCAAAACATGCTAGAAACTTCGACTAAGCAGTCTACTATAGGTCACTGTTTTGAAATAAGTTTTATATTGTTATTTTACAAACAATCATCTAGGGATAGAGTGGAGTCCTGGTATGGTGCTGTAGGATCAGCACTGGACTGCTAACCACAAGGTCAGTGGTTCAAACCCACTGGCCACTCCCTAGAAGCCCTATACAGGGCCACTGTGAATCAGAATCAACTTCACGGCACTTACCACCACCACCACCACCGGAATAGAACGCACAGCCGAGAGCTTTTGGGATGCATTGTTTTTTCTTGGCATTTGAGCTTGACCAGAATTAGCCTGATGGACTGCAAATTACAAGCAGCCCTGGAGTGGACACCAAGGAAGGAATCTCCTCTCTTGGGGCTTGGGGGCCACCTACCGATAAGTTTGTCATAGTCGATGCCCTTTGCGCTGCTTGTCTGTACCATCCAGGGGTCCACAAAGTCCTCGTCACCTTCCGGGGCGTCCCCATGAGCCGGGTTTCCTGGAGGACACTCCGCCTGGTTCATTGTCAAAGACTCAAACTTCTGTGTCCCACGATCCATTTCCTGAACAAGGAAGTGAAGGTGAGACGTGAAAACAAACAGCTGACCTGTGCCGAGTGCCTGCTGTTATGGATAAGAAGTTCTGGCAGCGTAGTGGTTATGTGTTGGGCTGCTAACTGCAAGGTCAGCAGTTCAAATCCACCAGCCGCTCCTAGGGAGAAAGATGAGGCTTTCTGCTCCCATAAAGATTTATAGCCTTGAAAACCCTATACAGGGTCGCTGAGTCGGAACTGACTCAACGGCACATAACCAACCAAGCGCTATGGATAGGAGTCCTGGTGTGGTGCTGAACGATCAGCACTAGACGAACCTCAAGGTCGATGGTTCACGCCCACTCACTGCTCCTAGGAAACCCTGGAACCCACTCCACAGCACTTAGCACCAACACGTGTTATGGACTGCATTGCCCCTGCCTACTGTTAGGGATGGAGTCCTGGTGTGGTACTGTGGGTTAATGTGCTGGACTGCAAAGTTGGTTTGAGCCACAAGGTCAGCGGTTCAAGCTCACCAGATGCGCCTAGGAAATCCTATGCAGGGCTGCTATGGGTTGGAACTGAGTCCACAGCACTTAACAATAACGACATTGTTATGGATAGGCTGCGCCCCCTCCCCAGTACATGTCGCAATCCTAACCCCCATACCTTGGAGGGGAGCCTTGGGGGCGCAGTGGTTACCTGCTCAGCTGCCCACTAAAGGTTGGCAGTTCAGACCCACTGGCTGCTCCGCAGGACCTGGCACCCTGGAAATCCCCATGGGTCACTTCTGCTGTCTTATAGGGTTCACCATGAGTCACAATCGACTGGGGGATGCACATTGGCCTTGCTGGATGAGACCACTAAGGCAGGTGCAATCCAGTCTGCTGGCCGGGGGGACACCAGCACCCTGTGCAGACCTGTGGACAAGCACGGTACTATAGCTTCCTCAGGGCAGTACCTGAGGCTTGCTGTCATCAGGGTTGGTGCCATCAAGTCATGTGACAGAGCAGGACTGCCCCAGAGGGCTCCCTAAGCTGCCATCTTGACGGAAGCCGACTGCTAGATCTTTTCTCTGGCAGAGCCACCCAAAGGCCTTGAAGTGCCATACACTGTGTGCTCTAACTTGGCTTGAAGCTAGGGGGCACTCCGAAAGCCAAACGCTTAACCATATCCCTGCTTGAGCTGAGCTGCATTCTGCGATCAGGAACGGTGCAGGCTGAAATGCAGGCATGCCCCATCCACGCTCTTGTTCTCCAGCTAACATGGATGAGGAGACCGGAACTGAGTTTAAAAACTGACTCTCTGCATCAGTTGCCACAACCGTGAGAGCAGAAGAATTAGATGGGGCCTGGCTACCACTACCAACTGCTCTGAGACAGATCACATTAGAAGGTTCTGGGTAGAGTAGGAGAAAAATGTGGAGCAAACCCCGAAATCGTAGCACACCTTAGAATAACCAACCATCTGAGATCACAGGGGCAGCATGTACCCCAGGACCAGGTGCAGAAGGGCTGGGAAAGGAAGAGGACTGGGAACAGGCAACATAGGGAGGATGTGGAATAAGTGATGATATGTCGAGAGGACTGCAATTCGATGAGAAATGAAACACGTGTGAATCGATGAACGTACAACTGACGGACTGGTTTAAACCATACCCAATTCCCCATAAAAGCTTACACAAACACAATGATATGCTCAAAACAAAACAAAACAAAACCAGATGCAAACAACTGTATGAGAGGGTTTCAAAAGTTCATGGGTAAATTCCAAGACCTAGTCAATCCATTTTCCCGTGAACACTTGGGAGCCTCTGAGCTCCTCAACAGCTCACAGGAGGGAGGCTGCGGGCTTCAGGTGCTACTAGGAGCTCTCTGGGTTGAGAGGCTGGCTGTGTAGGTGTGGTCATTCTGGGAAAATTCAGGGAGCTGTCCCCTTATGACTTAGTACAGTTCAATTTTCAGTTTAAAAAGCTTACTCAAACTCAAAGAAGGAAAAAAGGGCCCCCTCCCTTTTCTCATACTCCTATGATCCAGTGTTAGGTTTTGAATCTTTTCACACTGTTTCCATCTCACAACCCCTGGATTCTGACTTACTCCCTAAGACAGTTTTCATGAGCGATTGTGACAGAAAGAAATGGCTTGTTTTCTGGGCCCAGTGGAGCAAGAAAGAATGCCAATGACCACCCCTACAGATGGCAGGAGACAGCTGAAGAAAAGGGCAGACAAGGCCTTCTCAGTATAGACAGGGTTACCAACGTCCCACTCACGGAAAACTCCTACTTGTACGTTAATGCTGAGTTTTTAACTGGTTCTGTCATGGATGGCAAAGAGAAAGAGGAAGAGACTGGAAGGTTTACAATTTGGGTGATGTGCCAAGGTAACAAAAATGGGAAAATCACAGGTTTAGGCTTTGGAACGAAAGACCCAGAAGAGGTGTAGTGAGCTCTTTCAGAAGCAGAAGCGATGGGATTACTGACAGGGCTGTGAAGAATCACAACCACTTAATGCAAGAGGTTGGCCGCCATCTTTGAGCAGGGCGTGGCCATCTTTGAAGCCCCGCTTTAGTGGTATGTGCCCTTACTTTGAAACGACCCCTACCAAGAACAAATCCTTCATCAGTCACTTCACTTGCTGCATGTGCAGCTTTTAAATCACTGCAAAGGCTTTGAACCTTTGCTTGTATTAAAGTACGGTTAAGTAAGAACCGTATGCACCTGTTCCCATGGACCTACAAATTCTTAAAAACACAGAAACAGTTCATGCTCGTAACCTGGGACTACTTGTATTGGTGTTCCAAATGTGCCTCAACTCTTTTGCCTAAATTGAATTTCTAAAACAGCAAATACTTCCATCACAAAACATATCTCAAGCTCAGATGCAAATTTCCTTCTGAGGTAGTTAGTCACCGTCTGCCTGTGGTGGCCCTGTGCAGCCTCTGACCAGGTGAATCGGCTGATGGCGTCTGGCTGAGATCCCACTGACGCATGCCCCAGACTGCGCGACGTCCTGCTTGCAGGGAAGGAAAACGAGCCATTATCACTAACCTATACTAACTAAAAACTTTTACTAAATATGACTCAAATTGAACGTTAAATGGACAAAAAGATCGCAGCCAACTTCTCAAAATGGACTGAAAAAGGAAGGGAGCAACATTGATTTTTCTTACTTACTTCAATGTTTAAAACAAGGCTTTCCAATCCAGTGAGCCCTATCTAGTGAATGCCTTTCTGTGAATAAGCAACTCCTTCATTTGGACATTGCTTTCCTTCAGCACAATTTACCTCCTTTAAAATGTGATGGGCTCTACCTATTGTAAAATAGACACTTGACGGGGATAAAAAGGAATGTCGGGAAACATGATTACTAAAAGCTTGTAAGCCCATCTTCAGCCTATAACTCATTGGAATACCTAAAAGGGGTTCTAGAACTTGCTCAGTGAAATAGGCTTCTTGCAGAGCCTTTGCAGTGTATAGGACCTTAGGTGTAATCCTGAGCCCCATCCAGAACCTTCTGAGGAGGGACAGTCCCAATTTAAAGGACAAGCAGACCAGCCTGGAGCAGCTAGAGGAACAGAAGATATTTCTTGAAAGAAAGACCAGCAGGAAAAATCAAAATAAAAAACCAGCAGTCTGACTAGCCACTATAAGGATAAGCAAGTGTTCGCTACAGATCCATTAAGGCAAGTAATCAAGTCCCTTCAGGAAAAACCCCTCTTCAAGACTGAAACGCGAAGGGATCACATGAGCAGGCATGCAAGCTTGTGGATGACCATATTGGTCTATTGGTGAGTGGAAGTGGGGGAAAGGCAGCAATGAAGATATGGGCTGAGTTCAACCACGTTCCATAGACTCCCGTCGACTGGGAGATGAGAGACAGAAGAGGAAGGGCTGGTTGACCGGGAGTATGGTGAGACTTGGGGACTCCTGAGCTCATGGATAAGGACAAAGTCATAGAGGGCTAGAACCGAGAATGGAGCGTCTAGCTGATATGAAGTGAGGGGAGACGTACAAGAATGCCCAAACTTGTAGATAGTACCCATTTGACTAGCTTCGATGCTTTGATGATCACAACTGGACTAGAAGGAGATAAAAAAATTTGATAAAGGAAACAATGAGATGAACTTGACCTATACTTATGGATGTAGTAGCTCAAAATACCATGGAGAGGGAAGGAGTCTTCATCCCATCCCCTCTGTATGCAGGGTTGATATGGATGGGCAACCCCGACATTGGCTACCTAAAATGGAGGGGCTATAAAGCCAGGAAGTGACTGGCTTACAAGTTTTCAAGAAGGAGTTTAATTTCAGAGTGTGTAGGGGAAGGTAGGATTCTCACTGAACAGTTTTTATTTTGTCTAGACGGGTCTTGGTGAAAGGAGATGGGGATAAGATTCTTATGATTCAATAGTAATTGTTATCATGACTAATTTCAATGGTCACAACTGTAAAGGTAGAAGTTTTATAATTAAAGGGAACGAGTAATTAATCTTACAGTCCAGGAACAGAGGACCCTAGAACCATCAAGGGAGAAGAGCATGAGCGGAATGCGGGACCCTATCCAGAGAAGTGGCAACATCAGAGATGGAAGCGGAGATGAGGACATGGAGAGAGGGAGCAGCCGAGGACTCTAGACTCATGGGAAGAGAGGGACTGGGTGTTGGTGGTCAGGAGGCAGGTTTGCAGAATGTGCCTTTTGGTTGTTTAAATGATTATATATTCCTGAGTGTTTTTGTGTACATCCTCCCAAAAAACAGAGGGAATAGAAGCAAATGCTGTTGAAAGATGATGCTCGGAGGGGACTGTAATCATTGCAAGGAAACGAAGAGTGTAAAACCGATGTTCTCCCATGTAAATTATCACTCAATTCACAATAAAAACTTAAAAAAATAAAAGAAAAGGTGATGGGCTCCCGGGGCCCAAGTGGTCCTGGTAAACTGCTGGGTGTGTCTGAGATGGTAGATACTGCCCAGCACCCCAGGACCACCTCTCTATGAAAGGCAGAAGGGGGAACGTGAACTTGGAGGAAATCGAGGTTTCGAAGGGGGCAGAAAATACTAGGAAAGTGAGTATCAAAACCTCAGAGCTAGAAGAATGATCCTGTGCTTGTGAATATAAGTACAGATTGCTACCAGGAGGAATGTTCAGAGATTAAAATTAAGCTCTTAGAAAGGAAAGTAACAGGAGAAATAAAGAACTCATTAGGAGGCCCAGAGGTTGAGGAAATATTCCTGCAAGAACAAAAGAGAAACAGAGGTAGTCTCCCTTTCTCCACCACTGTGTGAGTGTGGCTGCTGCCTTCCACCCTCACTATGTCGTTTCGTAAGACTTCCAGGATCAAGAGATTCCTGGCCAAGAAACAAAAGTGGAACTGTCCCATTCCCCAAAGGATTCAAACAAAAACTGGTGACATCAGGTACAACTCCACGAAGAGCTAGGGGAGAAGAATCAATCTGGGGCTACAGGGAGTCCCACAAGCAACACTCACAACTTACCAGCAGTGTTCTACCATATCAACTTCACTCACATTCTACCTGATCCAGATGCAGATTTCACCAGAGTCTGAAAAACTGAGCACATATTGGAAAACCTCTGGGTTTTCCCTTATTTCTATGTGTCCACATCAGAGACTGACGAATAAATACGTGAGACTTTGGGTTTGAAAAGCAAACAGGCAAAGATGTAGAAGGCAAAAGTCCACACAATGAGAAAGTCAGAGTTTCTGAGTCCAGAAAAAGAGAACAGAGCAAACAGAAGACAGAAAAGTAATAATATGACATCTGAAAATGGAGGGGTGCAGATGCCTCGTTAGAAAGGAAAACACCGATCTGATGTCTGTGAATTGAGGGGCATGAGTTCCTAGTCTAGAAGGAGCACTGAGCATCCACCCCAAGACACTGCAGAACACTGGAACCAAGAGAAGGTTCCACAGACTTCCGTAGAGGGCACACAAGGGACCAGCATCTCACGTCTCCAGCCCGAGCCTGGCAGCCAGGCGGGGGTGGAGTACCGGTGTCAGAGTTCTGACCCAGTCTGGCGGACATTTAAGCACAAGGTGAAATGAAGACTTTTAGACACCCAAGATGGCAAGAAATGACCTCTGTTGCCCTCCTTTCCTCAGGAATCATGGGAGGATTTGCTCTGCCCAAACTGACAGCAAACCAAAGCAGCCTAAGGCATAGGAGCGGGAAGTAGGGGGGTCGACAGAGAGGTGAGGGGAGCCCCCAGCGGGCAGTGAAGAGCTAGGCAGCAGGAAGTCCTGGGAGAAGATTAAATCGATATACTGGGTGCTGGGAGTGTGCTCAGAGGGGCCTCACCCAGCTGGGGGGAGCACCAGGAGACACAGAACCACTGGAACGCACCGCTGCCCCGAGCTGATTCCGACACCGAGTCACCTGTGTAGGGCAGACACGAACCGCCCTTTAGGGCTTCTGAGACAGCCTCATCTCTCTCTTGGGGAGCAACCTCATGGTGTGCAGCCCAGCGCCAAACCCGCAGCACCACCACGGTGCCTTGAGCTTCTGTGTTGTTGTGAAGTGCCA
>NW_006408543.1:8044372-8093029 GCF_000296735.1 Chrysochloris asiatica
CCACGGTGCCTTGAGCTTCTGTGTTGTTGTGAAGTGCCATTGAGTTGGTTCCAACTCATAGCGACTCTGTCTATGGTTTCCGACGAGTGGCTGGTGGGCTTGAACCAGCGACCTTTTTGGTCCAGTGCGTTCTCCTGCGGTGCTACGCCAGGACTCCAGAAAAAGCTGAACATGGATATAATGGAGCTGATTGCACAAGGAATACAATTCCTGCCGCCAGTGTCTGCGGGAAGAATGTTCACCCCCCTCCCCCCCCCACAACACACACACACACAAGGAGCAGCCCACAGAGAACGCAGCAAGAGTGAGGGGAGGAGCTACAGAGACAAGGATGGAGAGCACTGAATCCGGGAGCAGGAAACTGCATTTCACACTGGCTTTGAGGATCAACTGACTGCAGACCGCATGCCCCAGCCAGGTCGATGGAAGCAAAAAACCAAAGTTAAGGTGCCCATGACGGAGAGGAGAGAGCCCTGGGTAGTCTCTTGCAGGGTGACATCCCCCAAGACTCGGGGTGCTCAGATGTATGTGTGGGGCCCTCCCAAACCACCACGCACCTTCCTGTCTTTGAGGGATGCTGAGGGCTGGCTGTCGGCCATGTCCGCCATTTCTCAGGGTCTGTGGTCACAAGTGGCGAGGGTGGTAGAGGACTTGCCGTGTGCTCAAGACAAGACTGCCTGGGAAGAGAGAGAGAGAGACGGGTTAACCAGCCATCATAGCTGACGTTTTGTGCAGTGAATCCTTTTTCCCACTGAAGGGGTATGAGGTGAGTTATAAAGGACAAGTCTGAGGCTATGGGAGAGAGAAGAATGAATGACAATGGTGAAGAGCGAAAGGGTTGCTGGGACTTCAGAGCTGCCAAGTCCCATCCTTTCTAGCCAGCGGTCACGGCCCCTGAGGCTGTCTCAGGGGGGTGGCACTCAGGTTTTGCTCAGCAGAGAAAGGTCAATGTGCTTTCATAACCAAGGCGCTTTATCTCAACTGTCCCAGGATGAGCGTCCACAGCTTTGCACACCCTGCCGCTCAGCTGCTGGGCTCCCAGGCCAGGGGAGGGGCAGGGTGGGGCCAGCCGGCCTTGACTGTTGCGGTTCTCACTCAGAACTCAGAACAGCGGCCTCCAGGGAGCTGCTGTCATCTTGACCGTCAATCCCCAAAGGTACCTGGCAGTATTTGCAGAAGGCGGGGGCACAAGCAGGCCACCTGGTGCAGAGACTTGGCCACCGTTGGGCCTTCTCTGCCTTCCACCTATCTAAACAGTCACCAGAGAACAGGGCTGCAGTGAGCTTCCCACTGCTTCGCCCACACCTGCCCTCAGTGGTCCTTTCAGCCAAGGAACTTGGGGCCTTTGCCCCACGAGGCTGGCTTCTAGCTGATGCAGCAGCATGTAGCCCTCACACCTTCTCTGCCTGCTTCTGTGACTTCATATACCACGTGACTGGCCTCGCCAGCTGCCAGTTACTCTCCTACAGGCTCCCACACTCCGACTTTGTCCGCACAGCAAGCCGGGGGCTGGGGACTATTTTTATCCCCATTCTACAGATGGATGACTGAGATCCAGCGGCTGAGGTGTTAGCATGTGGTGGTGGTGGGGTGATGCGGTGATCCGAATCCACGTACCATAAGGCAGTGCGTCTGTCTCGTCTGTTCTTCTCTGTCCCCCCCTCATATCTCAGTTGTTCCTCTCAAGCCACTTTTGATTTAGAAGCTGTTTCCTCCACGGAGTCCCCCTGGTCTCCTTCGAGACCGAGCCCCTGACCTGCTCTCTAACAGTGCTCAGCACATGCTTGGTGGTTACCACCAATGTCACAAGGCTGGGTGGGGCCTCACTTCCTGTGCCCACGGTTGACTCCTCAGAGCCTTGCGCATCCAGCTCAGGCTGCCGTGGAAGACGTGATGGGTGATGGGGGGCCCTGGTCACTAACTTCATTAGGACCGAACCAGTGTTTTTTTCTGAAATTGCTCTGAGGCTACAGCTGCCTCGGACTAGAGACACGGACATCTCACCTGCAAGATCAAGAAGAACAGAGGCTCTGGAGCTAACACAGGTGTTCTACCTTTCAAAAGCAGGAGGCTGTGAACTATGTGTCAGGGGCTTCTCTTCGTTAAAGTCAAGACTGTACTTCAGGGGTCAGCTCTCCAGACCCTCCATTCTTCTTGGCAGTGGACACTGAGGAGCCAGTAAACAGCAGACAGGGAGCAAGGGTACAGCAAATCATGAGGTGCGTAGGAGGAGCCCTGCCTTTTGGTCCCAGGACCTGGGCTTAACTAAGTGGGCGACCTTGGGCCAGTCACTTCCCCTTTCTGAGCGTCTATACAAGGGTGTCACCAGGAACCGCTTCACTTACTGCTATGACTGTCATGAGAAGACAATGATAAAGGTGTGTTTTGTAAGCTGTAAAGCAAGACAGAAACACTTTGCTATTTGTTTTGCTAGACTTCCGAAGCATGCTGAGCTCCCAGCTGAGGCTCTACCTTGCTGCTAGACATGGACTGAGAATGAAGGCAACGCCGTTAAACAGAGCAGCTCACTTGGAGCAGTTCTGTACCTGCTTCTGACACATATCAGCAACGTACTCATCACAGCAATCCTGAGACAGAGGAGTAAATCACGGCCCCTTTTCATGGCCTTGGAGCTGATATGGATTCAAAGCAACTCTACAGGACAGACCAGGACTGCTCCATAGGGTTTCCAAAGCTGTAAACCTTCACAGACGCAGACTGCCCCGTCTTTTTTCTCCCGCGGAGTAGCTGGTGGATTTGAACCACTGACCTTTTGGTTGGAACAACTAACATATCGCACCACAGGGCTCCTTAAACTAAGGCACAGGAGTTAAAAAAACAAAACAAAACAAAAAACCTCGCCTAAGGTAATGCAGAGAGGAGACATGCTCCAGTAACTGGACCCGAGCACCTACACTCTCAACTCTTCCCTGCATGTTGCTTGGCCTCAGTCTCTCAACTGTGCAATGGGACTAATTAGAATGCTAACCTGCAGGAGTGTTGTGAGGATTGATCATGAAAAATACCAGTAACTGGTCTAGCACAGAGATGAACAGCCTGTTGTTGTTCAGTGTCATCGACTCAAAGCGACCCTGGATAGGGCTCCCAAGGGGCGACTGGTGGGTTTGAACCACCGACTTGGCAGTTAGCAGTCCAGAGCAGTGCCTAGAGTTTTGGTTTAAAAAGCATGTCACTCTTAACTCAAGCAATTGTTCTATGGGTCAATTGTGTTCGAAGAGAGAACCCAAGATGGGCCAACAGCCAGTTTCTCTCCCCTCCATGCTGGGAACCAGTTCGATTCCCAGAAAGGGAAGTCTGGCAGGTAGCCGACTTCACACCACCCAGGTTGGGTAGCCGGCAAGGGGCTGGAATGAGGCAGAACCTTCTTTCTGATCAGCACCGGGGGGAGGGGAGGGGAGGGGAACACACACTCAGGCTCCCCACCAGCTTCAAGCTACTGAGTTGCGGGTTGTACCCATTTCTCTGGGGCAGGGGGAGAGGTGTCGCTGTCCATCTCAGTGAACAGCAAAGTGGTAAACTTTTGGAATTCCCTTCAGCTTACCCCTGTCCTTCCCAACACGAGGTGTCCTGCACAAAAGGAGGCAGGCGGTAAGGCTCTGAGGAGGGCGGAAATCAGGTATTCAAGGACACTGTCCTCAAAAATGCCTGGAGGAAGCGCAGGCAGTGGGATTGACCAGTCCCAGGGTGAGCGGGGGCGGTCCCATCTGCCCCCAGTGGAGGATCAGCTAGAGGAAGTGGGCCATGTTATGTGCACACACGGACTAAAACCTGCTCTCTGGGTCACTATTGAAACCGTGCGTGTACACCTGTGCAGACGGCACAACTTGTGTTTGTGCTCTGGGAGTGATCCGAGATACGTAGTGGAGGAAGACCATCGTCTTCCTCATTCCACACATTGCCCACCTTCTAGTCCTCAGCCTCCTTTTCCTGCCGGTGAACTATGTCTGAAATGACTGACACCTACACTTTGCAAGTGGGGTGGACTGGGCATGATTCTTGGCACCCTTGTCTGAAGGGTTTGTTAATCACAGAAACTGTCCACAGGGCTTCCGAATCGGCATGAAGAAAAGCTGTGATATCAATTGAACAAATGCTCTCACTGGAAACAATGAAAAGGAAGCAACGCTCTGTGCAATGACTCGATTCTCCCATCTCAACACAGTACTGAGGGTGTAAAAGGCAAACCTGAACATTCCGCAGCAGGCCACACCTTTAAAGAGGCAAAAGCTCTTCAAAAGGACCTGTCCACCCACCTCTTTATGAACTTTACTCCTGTGCTCTCCATCTCCATTGTTTGGAGGAGTATAACAGGCACCAGAAGAAACTGGGCAGAATTTGGGGGTGAGGAATGGAGAGAATCAGACCCCACCTACACTACCACACAGACAAGACCAGGGTGCCCAGAGCCTATAATTCGGAGGAAGGGGAGCAGCAAGATAACCAATTTTGGAGCAGTAAGGAAGAGCAGGGACCCAGGAAAAGTTTCTGGCTTCCTGGGCTACCTACCTACCAGCCAGGGGTGAAATATGGCTTTTCACATCCTAGCTTTAGGCTGCGGCCAACAGCGGCGCTGGACCGGGGCATTCCCAGAGGACAGGAACACAAGTCTTTTAGAGCATGCAGTCCTCTACACCCCAAACCTTGGGCCAGATCACATTCCACTGTTTTGGTTTTTTATTTAACAGTAAAAGTCATTTTCCCCTCCAAAGGGCATTCATTAACTTAAAAGAAAGGCCATTCATGTACATGCAGCAAGGCATCCAGTAATTTTGGCTACCATAATGAAAATGCAAATTGTTGCCTCTTCATTAAAAAGGCTGTGTCTGTGAAAGAGATGACAGCCAACAAAACAGGGGCTGAAAGGCAATGTAGACAGAATCCAAGGCGGCAACTCTTGGTCCACTATCCCCATTCCCCTCCAGAGAAGAGAAGCACTCAAACTCTGGGTTTATAGGATGAAATAAAATGCACAAGACCCTGATGCTAAGACAGACACCCCTCACCACCAATGCCAAGGTTTCCAGCACTTTGGTCAAAGTCTGGTTCAAAAACAAACCCTAACAAGCGGTAAGCCTGGCCAAAGGTGGCAATACGTACCTAGGTTGTGGGAAGCTGCAGAACGGGCACTGCTCACAGCAAGCAGGTAGCTGAGGGGCTGCAGTGCCTGGTGCAGCCAGGAGGGCGTCCTTTAATAGCCTCTCCCTGTCTCTTTCACTTTCACTTTTATTTTTCTCCCGTTTACTCCACCCTTCAGTTATTTGCACTGGGGGGTGGGAGGCGGTTTCTTAGAAATCATTGTAATTCTCAGAAACACTTGCGCCTCGTGGCCAGAATCCAAGATGGGGATGTCCTATTAGGGGTGGGATGGACCGGGGACTACTGAAACTGGCTTGGAGAGCCGCACTATTACCCCTCATTGCATCAGCCATCGCGGATCTGGGGTTGCATCAGGCATCCCATACCCTTTATGGACTGATGGACAACCTCCACACCCTCTTCCGTTCCCACCCTCACAGTGGGGGTGGTGAATTGTGTTTGTGTAGTGGTGGGGTGGGTGGGGCAGGAGGGCCGACAGGAAAGTCCCCGCAGCTGTTCGCAGAGGAGGCGCAGTGCAGCGAGAACCTGAGCTCTGGCGGCAGAGTTTCACACCAGCTCGGGGTTTTCTTGCCGAGAGACCTCGGGCAGTCACCTTTCCTTCCTCTGAGCGCTCATTTGTGTAGCGGACATGAAGCCTCCCAGCAGTACCGAGGGGGGACTAAGTACGATGCTAGAGTCGCAGAGCCTGGCACGTGGCAGACACTCCATACAAGTGGGGACCGCGCCCCTTAGGAATGGAGGGAACGAGGCTGGAGACGATCAGGGGTCGGCGCTGGTGGGAGTGTGGCAGAGGCCGGGGTTCACGGCGATTGCAGAAAGGGAGCGAGGGGTCGTGGTATCCTCCACGCCCCTCAAGGTGCCAGAAGCCCGCGGGCAGCATGTCTGGTCCTGGGGACATCCCAGGCTCAGGTGTGCGGGCGGTCCCGGGAGATCGGGTCCCTGGAACCGCCCGGCCTCTCTCCCTACCTCCATCATGCCCTCACTCACCCGGCCCCCCGGGCCCGTCAGCACCACCGACTCAGCCCCGGGTCCTTGTCGGATCCTCTGTAGAGACGCGGTCCGGGAGGAACAACTTCCGGTCTGCATACGCCACCATTGGCTGTTCTCGCGAGGGCGGGGCACAGATCGCAGCTGATTGGCTGGCGGCTTCCGCGGCGCGACGGAACGCGGCCCGGCGGCTGAGTGCCGGCCGGACGCCACGGGAGAACCGAGCGCTTCCGGTGCGTGTGGTGAGCCTCGGGCCCAGGGTGGGAGGTGGCTGGCACCCGGCCGGGCTTCAGTGTGGAGCGAACCTATTACCTCCGCTCGCCTTTCCCCGTCCCCCATTCTTTCCAAACGACCAGCGCTCTGGATCACCCTTGCCAATCACTCCTGACAGCTCGGCTAACTCCTATTCATCCTTCAAAGCCCTTCTCTGGTCGTTATCTATTGTGTGACTTTCATGATAGCTCCGTAGCCGCTTCCGGGACAAGGGTGTGTGTTTTGTGTTTATGGTCTGCCCCCATCAGAGCCGACTTAGTGGTTGACACACCAGATAACGAAAGAAATGATCGTGGAGTGAGAATATCGGTTTCTTTTACTTCCGTTGTGCCCCACTCCCACAAGGTTGCATTCCAGAAATATTTCTAGAGTTGGGGATGGGAAGTGGACAGAACACAAACAGCCCTGCCCTCAGAGACCACATGTTGGTGATTGCCAATGCCACCCACCCTGTCCTTAAGCTCCCAAACCAAACCCTGTGCTGAGTTGATTCCGACTCTTAGCGACCCTATACTGTAAGTCCTTTTCTTAGCCTCTATTTAGGTACGTAAGTAGGAAGAATTGTTTAATTCTTGTACATGGGCTGGGAAGTTGTATCTCTAACGATCCAAATGGATCCTCATTTTCTTAAGAAAGGAAAGCTTATTAGGAATACCAACCTTCTTGCATAACATAGTAGTTTTGTTTTGTGTTGAAGGCATTTTATTTTATTTTTTTTCTTTTTCTTTTTCAAATCTAGTTGATTATAGAGAAATGGATTGTGAATCATGGGGTTGGAGGTTCAAGCCTATGAGCCACTCTGCGGGAGAAAGATGAGGCTTTCTGGTCCCGCAAAGATTTAAAGCCTCGGAAACCCTGAGTAGGATTGCTGTGGGTCGGAACCGACTCGACAGCGCTTTAATAACAACAACAACAACAACTCTTCCAACTGGCTGTACCTCTACTGCATTCATTACCTCACCCTGTCCATGAAAGAGATTTCTTTTCATTTTGGTTCATCCTAGAAACGAAAAGGGCAGAGAACAGTTTCTTCACAAAGTTTATGTTCTTGTCCCAATCCCCATTTTTGCCCATTTGCCTAGAATCATTCTCCACTCATCTCTCTTCCTTTCTGAGGCCCGTCTGCCTTTCCTATAGAAAACTGCAATCCCCTGCCACTCTGGGTCCCCTTCTCTGTTTTACTTTTCTCCTTAGCATTTCTCACCGCCAACATCCTCTAGTTCACTTGTTTATGACCTGTCACTGTGGACTTGTGTGAGGGCAGGGCATTGGTTGCAGTTTGGTTCAATGATGCTTAGTGGGAAGCGAGCTCCCTTGCCACTTGTTGAATGTATATGAGGCTGATTGGCTAGGGAACCTTACTCTCCTCCCTCCCTCCTTCCTTCAGTCCTTGCTGTGAGAATTGGGTTACTCTGATACCTGCTCAGACCTCTCCTCTAATTCTGGTCATTGGCTTCTCCAGTGCCTTTTCCACTATGGACCATTAGGTGGGGATTCACCCTGGTGGTTGAGCATACCCAGGTGGGGGCCTGTGGTTCCCTGTGATCAGGAGGAGTGGGCTCTTGTGGTGGGGTAGTGCTGTGCCCAAGGGTTGAAACCAACAAGACCTGATCAGAATGGAATTTAGAGACCAGAAATGCCGAAATCATTGCTCGCTCACTTGAGATGGGCTGATTTGTTTTTGAAGTATTATTAAGACTGTGGGTTTGAGTGTGGCAGTGGACACCTGCCTGGATTCGGTGCAGGTGGGGTTATTGGAGGAGGCAGGTCAGCTGTGGGACATTTACTGGCCTGTATGGCAGCGGAGCCTTTCACCGGTATTCGGAGAGAGACGTGGTGGAGGTGGTTATGTGTCCTGGACTCGGTTCCGACTCATAGCGACCCTGCATAGGGTTTCTGAGGCTGTAAATCTTTACGGGAGCAGAAAGCCTCATCTTTCTCCTGTGGAACAGCTGGTAGTTTCAAACTGCTGACCGTGAGGTTAGCAGGCCGACTCGTAACCACTAGCTACCAGAGCTCCTTGGAGAAAGGCATGGAAGGGTGGAAATCATTGGACATCGTTAATAACACATGCAAGTAGAATCTTGCCAAAGAGCGTTCAAAACGGCTGCAACAGTATATTGACAGATTCAGACAAGGCCGTGGAACGAGGGATGTCATTGTTGATGTCCGATGGATCTTAGCTAAAAGCAGAGACTACCAGAAAGATGGTTACCTGTGCTATATTGACTATGCAAAGGCTTCGACTATGTGGATCATGATAAGCTACTGACAACGTTGCAGAGAATGAGTATTCTGGAGTACCTCATTGTGCTCCTGAGGAATCTGTAAATAGACCAAGAGACAGAACAAAGGGACAATGAATGGTTTAAAATCAGGAAAAGTGTGCGCCAGGGTCCTATTCTTTCACCATAGTGTATGCTGAGCAAAATCCACGAAACTGGATTATATGAAGAGGAATGTGGCATCAGGATTGGAGGAAGGCTCATTAACCTTCGATATGCAGATGATACAGCCTTGCTTGCTGAATGTGAAGAAGACTTAAAATACTTACTGATGAAGATCAAAAACCACAGTTTTCAATATGGGTTACATCTCAATGTAAAGAAAACAAAAATTTTTACAACTGGACCAATAAGTAACTTCATGATAAATAGAGGAAAGATTGAAGTTTCAAAGACTTCACTTTGCTTTGATCAACCATCAACACTCATGGAAGCAGCAGTCAAGAAATGAAATGATGTATTGCATTAAGCAAATCTGCTGCACAAGTCCTCTTTAAAGTTTTCAAGAGCAGAGATGTCAGTGTGAGGACTAACGTGTGCCTGACCCAAGCCATGGTATTTCTAATAGCCTCATACACATGTGAAAGTTGGACAGCGAGTAAGGAAGACCGTAGAAGAAGAATAGATGCATTTGAGTTATGGTGTGGGAGAAGGATATTAGTTATGGCCTGCTAGAAGAACAAACACATCTGTTGGAAGAAGTACACCCAGAATGCTCCTTAGAAGCCAGGATGGCCAGATGTTGTCTCTCATACTTCGGACATATTAGGAGGATCACTTCCTGGAGAAGGCCATCATGCTTGGTAAAGCAAAGGGACAGAGAAAAAGAGGGAGCCCTCTAAGGAGATGGACTGACACACTGCAGCAACAGTGGACTTCAGCTCAGCAGCATTTGGGAGGCTGGTATGGGACTGGGTGGTTTCATTCTTTTGTGTACAGTGTCACTAGGAATCAGAGCCCACTTAGCGTCATTTAACGCCAACTTAGAAGGGCTGAAGGAACCCTAGTGGTGCTGTAGTTAAGTGTTGAGCGTTAAGTTGGTAACTTAAAGGTTGGTGGTTCATAACCACCATGGGAGAAAAATGAGGCTGTTAGCTTCCTGTCTTGGAAAATCTTTTTAGAGTACCTTTGAGTTGAAATCTACTCCATGACTGTGAAATTGGATTTTTTTTTTTTTTTTTTTGATGGAAAGGGTGGGGCCACTGAAACCTCCTGTCCTCAGGGAGGGGTGGGTGATTGTGTGAAATGGCTTAGCAAAGTATGTGACCCTACAGTGATAACTGGGGGCCTGAGGAGGAACTCACCAAGGCTTAGCGCTCTGGCTTTTGAAATTGGTTGACTGCCTGAGCTCCACCCATTTAAGGGCTGCATCACCCTACGCTCTGCTCTGCAGTGTTCCTGTGGATTTCAGTACTGGGGGACCACACCCTCTGCTGTTTCTATGGTATGGTATCCTTGCAGATCTCAGGACTGCTCCAGAGCACCCTCTGCCCACTGGATCTGCCCAACATCCTTGCTGATTTCAAGGCCCCTCCACCATGTCTTCTGAGGTCTGATCGTGTTGCGTGTGTATCCTTGCATTCCTCTTCAGTGTACTTTATGCTGACGTCGTCACGGGATAAGAACATTGAGCTGCAGACCCAGGCTCTAGTTTCGAGGAACTGTTAGTTGGTAACGATTGTATGCTGGTTCAGAATTTCAGGAAGAGTTATTTTATTTTTTTCAGAGGGGAATTTGTAGCTATGTGAATTTATGTGCTCTAGTGAAATGGGCTGGTGGGCTCATATCACATTCCCGGAATTGCGTCCCCTACACTTGGGTGCACTGACCCCACCGGGACCTGGGTTTTGTGTGGTGAGTCTGCTCTCCCCACTGGCTTGGAGTCAAGCTGGGAATTCTGGGGAAGAAGGTTGGTGGAAACAGCGTAGAGGGATGATATGGAGTGCACGCAGGAAGATGAAGGGGAGGGATGCTGGCTTTTCCCACCCAGTGGATTCCACACATCTTCCTATTTCAGCATTTTCAGACCTACCCCACAGCGCTGCCAGACTCCGTACACCGGTCTTCACAAACGTGTGCCTGGGTCAGCGCAGGACAGAGTCCTAACGTGGGATCATTGGGGTAAAACCTATGTGTTTACATTTTCAGCAGCAGGTATATACCAGTCGTCATTGAGTTGGTTCCCACTCACTGTGACCCCATGTGTCTGAGTAGGGCTGGGCTCCATTGGATTGTTAATGGCTGATTGTAATTTAGAAGTAGATTGCTGGGTCCTTTTTCTGAGGTGAACTCTGGGTGGGCTTGAACTGTCAACCAGAGGATTAGCAGCCAAGCAGACCAGCTGTGAACTTTCCAAATTTTAGTAAACAAGCAAACTAAACAAACCTCCTTGCCATCAAGTCAGTTTCCATTCATGGAACTGTAGTTCATGCGTGCTCCATGTGGTATTCTTGGCTGTAACAGTTTTAAAAATTGTATTTTGTTGAGACTAGACCCAGCAGAATGTAAACCAGTTCCATGGACACTACATGTAGTGTCTCAGGATACTGATTGCTGCCTTGGAATCGTGCAGCTCTTCTCACCTCCTTTTCTGAGGTGTTTCTCCTCATTCACATCAACTCCCTGCCCGCCAAGCTTCCTGCCTAGCCCTTTGAGTTGCTCTTGTCACTGTGATCTCAGATCTTAAAAGAGTGTAATGCTCAAGATGGTCTTTGCTTTACTAGTGAAGCTAAACTCTTGTTAGGCTTTAAGATAATTTCAGGGGCTATTTTTGGTTTAAGATTTAAAGATGATCTTAGTGTACTATTTTCAGGGGTTCATCCTCCCTCCATGCCTCTAGAAAGTCTGAAGTCCATGCGAATTTGAAATTTTATTCTGCATTTCCCCCCTTTTGATTGGAATTCTATGGACTCTTTGATCAAAATGTCCAATACTGGTAGCCAGGCACCATCCAGTTCTTCTGGTCTTCTGGCAAAGCTGGCAGTTGTTCATGGAGGCAACCAGCCACACGATGCTTCTCCTCCTGGTGCAGATTTCCTTCTTCCTCTGTTACTCTAGGCGAATACAGACCAGTTGTCATGCCTGGAAGCAAATCATCAGGCTTTCTTTCTTGGTACTGCTGGGTTGGTTCGAGCCTCTAACCTTTAGGTGAGCAGCTGATTGCAAACTGCTTACACCACTCAGGGACTCCTCAAGTGTTCACAGGTACTGACTGCCATCTCGCTCTCCCCATGGCGTCTTTACCATGTGGAGGGAGCCCTTGTGTGTCTGTTATCGCTCCATCTCCTCCTGTCTGCTGTTCGGTCCTTAGGTCAAGTTTTCATTTTCTTCATTGCAGCTTGCTTTTGGACCACTTACTTTAAAAACAAAATGTTTTATTGTGAATTATGTGATAGTTTACATGGCAGAACATTAGCATTACATTCATCCTAGTGTATATCATTTCACTGCCATGATACAATCCCCTCCTTGCATCATCAAACAACCAAAGGGCCCCTCGGTCATTAGCACACAGCCTGGCTCCCTCTCAGCTGCTCCATCTCTCCACCATCGTCTCAGCCTCCATCTCTGTAGTCACTGTTTCTCTGGGTAGGGTCCCGCACTCTGCTCTTCTCCCTTGATGGTCCCAGGGATCTCTGCTCCTAGACTGCAAAATAAACCACTCCCCTCCTTTTGCTGCAAAACGTCTACCTTTACATTTCTAACCTTCACAGTCAGTCCTGATAGTAATTATTCACTATTGGATCATAAGAGTCTTACCCCATCTCCTTTCACTAGCCCCGCCTGAACAGATTGGAAACCACTCAGTGAAGATTTTACCTTCCTCTGCACCCTCTGGATCTAGGTTCCCTCTTGAAAGCTTGTAAGCCAGTCACTTCTTGCCTTTGTAGCCCTCCCCACCCCTATTTTGAGTAGCCAAAGTCCAAGTTGGCCATTCCTGTCTCCTCTGTGTATGGAGGGGGCAGGAATGATCCTTGCTGTAAAGATTTGTTCCCTCTTTTGAGCTACTCCTTCCATAGGTGTAGGTCAAGTTCATCAAATTGTATCAGATTACTCTTTTTTTCCTCTTCTTTCTTCTTCTAGTTGATCTCTGATCATTAAAGCCAGGTCAAGTGGGTATTATCTCCAAGTGTGGGTGTTCTTTTTTTTTTTTTAAGTGTGGGTGTTCTTGTGCATATGTCCTCTCTTCTTATCAGCTGGACGCTTCACTCTCCACTCTAGTCCTCTGTGGCTGTGTCACTGACTCTGGGCCCAGGAGTCCCCAGGGCTTGCCACACTGCTGGCCAACCAGGTCTCCATCCGGGTTCACAGTAGTCTATTGAACGTGGTAGGACTTAGTTTACAGCTTCATTGCTGTTTTTCTCTCACTTCCCCTTATTGGTGACCAGCGTGGTCACCAATCAGAGTGTGTATTCCCATTGAGTCTTAGTCTTGGAAGGGGGTTTACCCTGAGGGGACCCGACCACTTGCCTTGACGTCCCCTGGGCAAGCACCTTGCTTGTTCTTGTCGTAACGGTTGGACTGCCATTGCTGTCCTTTGTTTTTCCTGTCATGGACCACTGACTTTTATTTTTGTCACTGTTGAGAACATACACCAAGCCAGCCATTTCTACAGCTCAGCGACATTGTTGACATTCGTTGAGCTGTACCACCATTCTCATCCTCAGTTTTGGAGATGCTCCGTCCCCCAGAGCATAAACCCCCCGTCCCCTAATGTTCCTTTCTGAGCTTTCAAGTTGCTGTTGTCTGTTGAATCCCATAGAAAGAATTCTTAAAGGAGTGTAATACTCAAGGCTGCACGCTTTACTGGCGAAGCTAAACTTGTTTGGATTTGAGATCTCAGGGGAAAATCTTGCTTATTTCTTGTTGAATTGATTTCCAAAGTTCTCATTAAAAAGATGACACCTTGTAATTCGTTATGCCTGGTGTATGGAAATGCCCTTCTTTTTCCTTTTATCTTTTTTTCCTTGTGGGTTTTTGAGTCTTGGTTCTCTTGTTGTGGTTGTTAAGTACCATGGAATCAATTTTGGCCCTGTATAGGGTTTCTGAGGCTGTAAATCTTCTGTGGGAGCAGAAAACCTTATCTTTTTCCTGCGGAGCAGCTGGTGGGCTTGAACCGCTAACCTTGTGGTTTCCAGGCAGAAGTCCTGGTGTGGTGCTATGGGTTAATGCGTCAGATTGCAAAGTCATTTGAACTGCAAGGTCAGCAGTTCAAGCTCACCAGCTGCTCCTTGGAAACCCTATACAGGGTCGCTATGGGTCAGAATAGACTGGATGGCACTTAACAACAACCACAACTCATCCCGTGGAGTCCCTGTGCTACCTTTGGATTCCCTAGGTGACCTATTTTCTCTTGGTTGTGGGTAAATATTCTTCAGTGCCCAGTTTCTGACGTTTGGCTTTATTTGGTTAACTTAGGCACTTGGTCCACAAAGCGCAGTAAGAAGCTGAAGTGTCAATGGCTTCTCTGGTGGCTTATGATGATTCGGACTCGGAGGCTGAGCCGGAGCCCGTGGGAAGTTGTAATGCTGTTGGCCGGATGCAGGATACTTCTGATGTGGACAGAACTGGCCAGCAGGATCTCACCCCTGGCCTGCTGGACATGACGGACAGGGGCCCACAGCCCACCAAGCATGGGCCCGAAGCTCCAGGAAGCCTTTGCAAAGGTTTGGACGGTCACCGTCTCCCGCTGGCTCGACTTAGGACCAGTGACTGGAAGTCTCACCCAAGCCACAGGCTGCAGTGGTCGCAGAAGGAGCCTGCGCCCACCTTCCCGCTCAGGGAGCCTCCACGCCCTTCCCTGTGGACCAGCCACACTCCAGCTGGCCACGTACCCCTGGTGGCTGCCCACTTCAAAGGACCAAAGTGCTCCTGGGAAACCCGTGACTCCCCTGAGCCGACCTCCTGTGTTCAAACCCAATCTGATGTCATCGGGAAAAATGGCAATTTGTTTCCGAAGAAGAGGCATGAGCAGTGTGTCATACCATACACCCCAAAAAGGCTAAGACAGTCACAGGCAGCAAACCCCGACCAGGGCGGATGCACAGGTGTGGAGCCCCAGGCTCCCTTGGCAGGTGGTGTCCCAGGCCCTGCCCCACATGGGGTGGCCCCCAGAGTGTCCGAGTTCATCCGGCCATACTTGGACAGTCAGTATAAGGAGACCCAGATCTCCAGGAACGTGCTCTTCCACCTTCGTGGCCACAGGGGCCCCGTCAACAGCGTCCAGTGGTGCCCCGTTCTTCCTCAGAGCCACCTTCTGCTTTCCTCATCTATGGACAAAAGCTTCAAGGTAGGGTCCCGGGGGCGCTGCTGGGACGCGTCACCTGTGACACACAGGGGACGGTTTCGGTTAGTTATTGCAGCTGAGAGTGAGTGGGCTTTCTTGGGGCAGCTTGGGACCCTTGTCCTTTCTGCTCCATTCCCTCCTTGGAACTGCCTTGCCCAGGTCACCAGAGGGACCGGTCCTTCCCTCATGTTGAGGACGCATGGCACAAGGAAGCCCTGGGAGGTGGGGGACACCGAGGGAGAGCCATGGGAGGGGAAGAAAAGCTGTCCCGGGACCCAGGGACGACCTCTGGGACCCCATGGGTGTGATACCATTTCTGTGTCATGGGCTGTGCTGGTCATGGGTTTGTATATGTCTGTGTGTGCGCATGCTCTGAGCTGATTCCCTGACCTTAGAAAGTGTGCATTGTGCGTGGGGGGCAGGCAGGTAAGAGACTCTCACTACCTTGGGTTCAGTGACATGAGGACAGTACCCAGTGTGAGACACAGGTGCTGTGAAACACACGTGAGGCCCCAGCCTCCCTCCTAGGGGCTCAGCGAAGGTCTCCAGACTCCAGACCGCAGTGATGACTGAGTTGAGTGTAGTGGGCGTGGTGCAGGGAGTGGGCTGCGGAAGGTGGTCTCACCAGGAGTTGCCCACAGCTGTTGCTCTTGTGTGATCATGCCTGAGGAGGGGGAAGGAGGTGCAGGCCCTGAGGGAGGTTTGGGGTCTCTCCAGAAACATGTGTTCATCAATGTACGACTTTCTTTTTTTTTAATTTTTTTTTTAAACTTCCTATGTCATGGTGGCCAGTCATGTCTTGGGTGTGGAGGTGCACAGTGTAGTGGACCTGTCCCACTGTCCACTCTCCTTCACATCCAGTCAATCACCTGCTACACGCAGATCCAACCAGCCCACTGCCCTCAAGTGATCCAACTCATAGCGAGCCTGGACAGGTTTTCCAAGGCAGTAAATCTTTGTGGGAGCAGAAAGCCTCATGGTTCTCTCTCAGAGCGGCTGCTGGGCTCCAACCGCTGACCTTGAGGTTCGTAGTCCAGTGCTTATCCTACAACACCCCCTGGTGTACCAAACGAAGAACTCAACTGCCATCAAGTTGATTCCGACTCATAGCCACCCTACAGGACAGGGTAGAAGTGCCCCTAGGGGCTCCGAGGCTTGGAGTCATCATGGAATGGCTGGTAGATTCAAACCAGTGACCAGTCCATTAGCAGCCAAGTGCTTTATCAGGAGCCACCAGGGCTCTGGAGGCACCCCGTGGGCACTCAGTAAACACTGGCTTCTCCCTTCAGCTTCCTCAGGCTGTTTTATTTGCAGGTTCTGTTCGAGGCTCCACTTTATAGCAATTTCTGAGAGGGAGGAAGGAAGCTGAGTGCAGCAGTACTCTGGAACGAGCCGCATCGAGGGTGTGGGATGTGGCGCTGTAGCACTAGCCTTGGACTGCAAACCACAAGGGCAGCAGTGCAGACCCACCAGCTGCCCCCCCACCACTCATCTGTCACTTTGTCGTACTGTGGTGATCCTGGAAGCTATGCCACGACTGTTTGAAATACCACCCGTGGTAGACAGCTTCCAGATGAAGGAAGAGTAGGAAGAAAAAGACGGACTACTTCCAGATATTTCATCACTGAAAACCTTATGAATTGCAGTGGACCACTATTAGCACCAGATTGGAAACGTGAGGAAGAGCACCAGAATAGTGTCAGATTCAGTGCTTGGAAGATAAGCCCCTCAGGTTGGAAGGCACTCAAAACGCGACTGGGGAAGAGCTGCCTCCTCAAAGTAGAGTTGAATGTGATGACGCGAATGGAGTTAAGCCCTCAGGACCTTGTGCTGATGGGGCACATCTCAAAATGGAGAGAAACAGCTGTAAACATCCATTAATAATTGGAACACAGACTGTATGAAGTATGAATATAGGAAAATTGGAAATGTTCAAAAATGAAATGGAATGCATAAACATCGCTATCCTAGGCATTAGTGAGCTGAAAAGGACTGGTATTGGCCATTTTGAATCTGACAATCACATGGTTTACTACGCTGGGAGTGACAAATTGAAGAGGAATGGTGTCCTATCTAGATCAGTCATGAGGTACAACGCTGTCTGTGATAGGATAACAGCCATACGCCTACAGGGAAGCCCAGTTAATACAACTACTATTCAAATGTATGCACCAACCACTAAAGCCAGTGAGGATGAAATTGAAGAATTCTACCAACTTCTTAAGTCTGAATTGATTAAACATGCAATCAAGATGTATTGATAATTACTAGTGATTGGAAGGCAAAGGTTGGGAACAAAGAGGAAGGATCCGTAGTTGGAGGATATGGCCTTGGTGATAGAAATGATACTGGAGATCACATGATCGAATTTTGCAAGACCAATGACTTCTTCATTGCGAATACCTTTTTAAAATATCATAAAAGACGACTATGCACATGGACCTCATCAGATAGAATACACAGAAATCAAACTGACTACATCTGTGGAAAGGAACTGTGGAAAAGCTCCATATCATCAGCCAAAACAAGGCCAGGGACACACTGGAACAGACCATCAATTGCTCATATGCAAATTCAGGGTGAAGGTCAAGAAAATTAGAACAAATCCACAAGAGCCAAAATATGACTTTGAATTTATCCCACCTGAACTTAGAGATCATCTGAAGAACAAACTTGATGTATTAGACTCTAAAGACCAAAGACCAGAAGAGTTGTGGGATGACATCAAGAACATCACACAGGAAGAAATCAAGAGGTCATTAAGAAAACAAGAAAAAAGGAAAAGACCAAAATTAGAAGAGACTCTGAAACGTGCTCTCCAGTGTAGAGATGCTAATGCAAATGGAAAAAATGAGGAAGTACAAGGGCTAAATAGAAAATTTCAAAGGTTAGCTTGAGAAGACAAAGTCAAATATCATAGAAATGTGCAAAGACCTGGAGTTAGAAATCACAAAGGGAAGAACATGCTCAGCATTTTGCAAGCTGAGGAAACTGAAGAAAAAATTCAAGCCTCGACTTTCGTTATTGAAGGATTCTTTGGGTAAATTATTGAAAGATGCAGAAAGCATCAAAAGAAGATGGAAGGAATACACAGAATCACTGTACCAAAAGGAAATGGTCGATGTTCAACAATTTCAAGAGGTAGCATATGATCAAGAGCCAATGATCGTGAAGGAAGAAGTCCAAGGTGCATTGAAGCCATTGGCAAAGACCAGGGAACCTTAGTTGATGCAATACAAATTGAAATCTTTCAGCAAACTGATGTGGCATTGGAGGCACTCACTCATGTATGCCAAGAAATTTGGAGGACAACGATCTGGCCAACTAACTGGAAGAGAGCTGTACTTGTGCCCATTCCAAAGAGAGGTGACTCAACGGAATGCGGAAATCATCGGACAGTATCATTGATGTCCCATGCGAGTAAAGTTTTACTAAAGGTAATACAGAAACGGCTGCAAGCATACATTGACAGAGAACTTCCAGAGGTTTAAGCTCAATTCAGAAGAGGATGTGGAACAAGGGCTATCATTGCTAACATCAGATGGATCTTGGCTGAAAGCAGAGAATACCAGAAAGATGTGTACCTGTGCTTTATACAAAGGCTTTCAGTTGTGTGGATCATGACAAGCTATGGACAATGTTGCGAAGTATGAGTATTACTGAACACTTAATTGTGCTCATGAGCAATCTGTACATAGACCAAGAGGCAGTAGTTCAAACAGAACAAGGGAACACTGAATGGTTTAAAATTAGGAAAGGTGTATGCCAGGGTTGTATTCTTTTACCACATTTATTCATCTGTATGCTGAGCAAATAATCCAGGAAACTGGACTGTATGAAGGAAAACGTGGCATCAGGATTGGAGGAAGACTCATTAACAACCTGCAATAATATGTAGGTGATACAACCTTACTTGCTGAAAGCAAAGAAGACTTAAAATACTTATTGATTAAGATCAAAGACCAGAGCCTTCAGTATGGGTTGCACCTAAATGTAAAGAAAACAAAAATCCTCACAACTAGATCAATAACATTCAGATACACGGAGAAAAGATTGAGGCTGTCAAAGACTTCATTCTTCTCAGATCAGCCATCAACACTCATGGAAGCAGCAGTCAAGAAATCAGATGACGTATTGCATTGGGCAGATCTGCTGCACAAGACCTCTTTAAAGTGTTCAAGAGCAAAAATGTCAGTTTGAGGACTAAGGTGCACCTGACCCAAGCCATGGTATTTTCAATAACCTCATATGCACGTGAAAGCTGGACAGTGAATAAGGAAGACCGTAGAAGAATTGATGCTTTTGAGTTACGGTGTTGGAGGAGAATATTGAAAGTACAATGGATGGCCAAAAGAACCAACAGATCTGTGTTGGAAGAAGTGCAGCCAGAGTGCTCCTTGGTGTCCAGGATGGCCAAACTTCGTCTCTCATACTTTGGACTTACTGTTAGGAGGGACCAGTCACTGGAGAAGGACATCATGTTTGGTAAAGTGCAGGGTTAGAGAAAAAGAGGAGGACCCCCCAGTGAGATGGATTGGCACAGTGGCGGAAGCGATGGGTTCAGGAGTTGCAATGATTGTGAGGTTGGCCCAGGACTGAGTGTTTTGTTCTGTTGTGCTTAGGATCACTATGAGTCAGTATCAACTTGATGGCACCTAACAACAACAACAAGAAGTTGCTCCTCGGAAACCCTATACAGAGTCTCTATGAGTCAGAACTGACTTGATGGCACCTAACATCCACATGTCTGTGTGGCCTGTGCTATGCTGAAATCACTCCTTCCTTATAAGCCTCAAAGAGGACCACTAGGGAAAGCCGTGGAGCCTGGGGGGTCCTCTGCAGGGGTGTGGGGTCTACTCTGCAGGCCCTGCTCCACTGGGGTACATCGTCACAGGTTCAGCTGACCCCACAGTCCCGGGTTTGGTCCTATCTGACTGCCTTCAGGGGCCACAGTGGGGCTGGGGGTGTGGAGTTGTGTGGAGGATTGTGGGGTCCTGGCTACTCCTGGAACCTAGTGCAAGCCCTTGTCCTCATAAGCCCCCTTTTTGTGGGGCCCTTCAGTCCTGCTGTGCTCTATGCCCCTGACTGAGTCGCCTGGTGGACATCAGGACCCATCTCTGAGCTTCCTTGTTTCTGAGACCCCCTGCCCCCGGGACGTTGCCCAGCCAGGCTTCGTGCAGGGCCCTTTTCCAGCAGCTTCCAGCAGCTTTGAGTGAGAGGCATCCTCCTCTCAGGGAACTAGTATGTCTGAGGTGTCTCCCCAGGCTGACCCCTCCCCCTTCCCGTCCACCCTGACCTGTGTGCCCCACACTTGTGAATGGATTACTGTCCCCACTGAATGTGTGCTATGTGCTTCTCTGTGGGTGGTAGTCTCCCTTAGAGGAGGACCAGCCCAGTGTCCAGTTTGTCCGCACGGCTCTGTGATGGGGCAAGTCCCTCCCTGACAGGCACTGTGAGCCCTGTAGTCAGCCCCTAGGGGGTGTGTCCAAGCACCCAGTCTAATCCAGGCCCTGAAGAGGCGGGTCATCAGAGCACAGGCTGAGAGGTAGGTGTGTGGTTTCCTGCAAAGAGACCACCTGCCTGGGGATGGTGCAGCTTGGACATCAAAGTCCTGGGGACTGGTCCCGGTCCACATGCTCAGCGGGAGTTTCCACGCTCCCCAAACAGCGACATCAGGGGTTTCAGAGCAGCTTCATGTGCCATACACTGTCCCTGGGGATGTGGGTGACTGGCCACTAACTTGCTGTGGCACCTGGTGGCCAGAAGAGGGAGCTGTTGGCCCAGCTTGGCATGGCCGTTCTGGGGCTGCTGGAAGAAGGCTGCTCTGCTCAGGCCCACCCTGGACCTGGGCAGCTTGCTGGGCCCTGAGGCTGGCCGTGTGTGCATAGGGGTGCCTAGTGTGGGGCCATCAGAAGCCATCTCAGAGCATCATCCCCTGCCCCCTCCTCCCAGTCATCTGGAAATGGCTAGAAAGGGTCCTCTCTGCTTTAAGATGACTAGCTGCGACTGGGACTCCTAGTGTGCTGCTGTACGATCAGCAAGCACTGGACTGTGAGCCACAAGGTCAGCAGTTCAAACCCACCAGCTACTCCTCAGAAACCCTATACAGCATCCCTGTGAGTCTGAACTGACTCAATGGCACTTAACAACAACAACAACAACAATCTGAGACTAGGACTTCTGGTGTGGCCCTGTAGTATTAGCACTGGACTATAAACCATAAGGTTGGCAGTTCCAGCCTCCCAGCTGCTCCTCAGAAACCTGATTCAGGGTAGCTTCGAGTCAGAACTGACTCAGCGGCATTGAACCACATCTGAGACTGTAGTTGTTGGCAGTGCCGTCAAGCTGGTTCCAACTCCTCGCGATCCTGTCTGTGCACAACAGACAGAACCCTGCCCGGTCCCACGCCAGCCTCCCAGTTGCTGGCTTTGATAACAGTGTTGTAGCCACTCTCTCAGTCCTTGTCATTAAAGCTCACTCCACTTCCCCAAGCATCATGTCCTTCTCCAGAGGCTGACCTCTCCTGATAGCGTGTCCAAAGTACATGAGATGAAGTCTCATGCTTCTCAGGAGCATTTTCTAGTGATGGGTTATTTGGCAAATTGCTTTCTGAGAACCTTTTTGATGTAGAGAATGGAAGACGGGGGCTGGAGGGGGGCTGGCAGATCTGGAGCTAGAAGAGCACTAGGTCGAGGGGCCGGGGGGAGGACAGTCCTGGGGGAGGCTTAGGCATGCTGGTCTAGGAGCCTGGCTGGGCAGCTGGCGGCCCCAGGCAGGACATGGTGTCAGCGGCTGGGGTCCGCATGATCTGGTGTGGGGTTGTGAAGGTTGATGCTGGGTCTGTGTCCGGGGCAGGCCCTCAGCACAGGCAGGAGTCCCAACGTGGTGGGGCCCAGTGCTCAGGGGAGGGCCCCCATATTATTCTCCCCTCTTGGACCGCTCCTCCCATGTTTTCTGTTAAATCTCTGCCCACTGCCAGCTTACCCTGCTGGGTCAAGAGCGTGCTGAGTGATGGAGGTCTCAGCTTGAACCCGCGTCACATTCTGCTACCGGTCATGTGATCTTGGCCAGTCTCTAAGCCTGAACGTGTACTGCGAAGTGGAGCTAGGAGCCCCAGGGTGGTGAGAACAGTCAAGCGCTGACTGTTAGCTGAAAGGCTGGCAGTGGGAACACCCTGGAGCAGTCCTGCCTGTTCAAAATGGGGCGGTTCTCTTGTGCACACACTTGTTGGAATCGGCTCAACAACAACAAAGTAAAGATTGCCAATGCTTTGCGGGCTTTATGTGAAAAGTATACGGTATTGGATGTGGATTTCCAAGTCCAGGCCTGGCACTTGGTAGGCACTTAGTCGGTGCTCAGCTTCTGGGCTTCTCGCTCTCCTCAGGGATGTACCCTTCCGTACGGAGTCCTGGTCAGGTGATGCAGTTAATGCTCTGGACTGCAAGGTTGGTTTGAACCTCAAGGTCAGCGGTTCAAGCTCACCAGCCACTCCTCAGAAACTATACAGGGTTGTTGCTGTGAGTTGGAATCGACTCCTTAACAACCACCACCACCATGCATGGAGGCACGGGACTTGTATCTGGTTCACCTTGCTAGATTTTAAACTTCTGGAGCATGGTCATGTTCCAGACCCACTTTAATGTTCTCTATTACACTGGGCCCATGCCTCTAATTAGTAAAGGGTTACTTTGTAAAATTTTGTGTTTTATCACTAACCTGTGAAAAACAATGGTCTCCTACATGCAGGATGTGTATTTGCCACTAGGGGGCGCAGTTAGCCTTCAAATAAGCAGCTCTCCCAAGCTTCTAGAATGATGAAGAATCCTTGATTCAAAGTAACGTTTCCTTGAAAGATGATTTCCTTTCTGATCATACAAAAACAACACAATCTACCTAATTAATCTAAAGAAGGCAAGAGTGCCAGTTCTTCCATCTCTTTAAAGTGTAGTTTTGGAATTCACAAATTCCAATTGGATCGATTTCAGTGGAAAGCGATTTATTTTAATAGGTTCTAAAGGCTCCGTGAGTTGTAAAATATGCTTATATTAGTTTTGAAAATTTACAGTCAGAGAAATTAAGTAAAATAAAGCAACGATTCATCGTCCTGCCTGAAGCTGTTTACTTTCCTGATGAGCCCCTCCCGCCCTTGCCTACAGGGCTTGTCTCACAGGGTTACAAACCTACACCAACTCCTTTTATACACTCTTCATTTTACAACGTACTGGTTCCTCACGCCGCATTTGAACACCCCACATGTAGAGGTAGAATTCCGACTTTGATATATTTCCTGATGGAAAATAAAAATGTGGCCTGCTTTACTCAAACATAGCCAGCTTTTCTGGGGGACCCCAGGTGCAGAACCCCGCCAGGTGCCAAAAGGGATTCCTAAAGACAGACATATGCTTCCCTGAGACCTGCCGTCCATGAATGAAAGCCTGGAATTGTATAAGACGGGAGATTTTTAAGAACAGGGTAAGAACTGGGTGGTGTTGATTTGCTTTATAAGATAATGTACTGTTGGAATTTTTCAAACATCAAGCCCTCTTAAAAATGTTTAGTTTTATTTATTGGGAGCTTTCTTTTCTTGATTAAATTGGACAATTTTGGTCATTTAATTGGGATCATTTAATTTTTTAAAAAATTGTAGCCAATGTGAAAGTGACAAAACATGTGACCTTCAATGTTCAATATTCACCTGACAATTTAGTGACATCAATTGTATTTATAATGTTGTGTATAAGACTTTACTTGAAAACAAACTCCAAACAACTTTTTCTTGGATCATAAATGTGATAGATGCTTATTGTGAAGGATTTTGAAGATGCAGAAAATATGGCTGGTGAAGAAAAAAACCAGAAATCTTTGCTCATCCCCAGCCCCAAGTCAGCAGCTCCCAGTCCCGTTAGAGCATGTTTCCCAGTTGGGGCCCGTGCATTCCTATGTTGTTGTTGTTAGATGCTATCAGGTTGGGTCTGCCTCATCGGGACCCATGTGCAACAGAACAAAACACTGCTTAGTCCGGCACCCTTCTCACAATTGTGCCCATTGGTGCCGCTGCTGTGACAGTCACAGTGTGTCGTTGGGGGTCTTCCTCTACTTTGCTAACCATCTTACTTTACCAAGCATGAGGTCCTTTTCCAGGGACCGGCCCTCCTGATAACATGGCCAAAGTACATGAGACAAAGTCTTGCTCTCCTGGCTTGCGTGCGCGCCGCATCGTACCCGTGTCCCGTGGTGGATTCCCCTACCCCCCACTTTTATAATGTCTGATAGGGGCATTTTTCTACATAAAAACCTCCCTCCAATTTATCTTTAATGACTGTCTGAAACCCCAGACTTTGTTCTGCCACTTTCATAATTGCCTATCATTTCCCGCTCCCATGTTTCATGGAAGTACTGACTTGCACACGATATCCTTCAGTGTTGATGTTTGCACTGCCTTCATGCTGTTCAGCTGGGCTGTGGGTTAGCCCGGGCTTCAGCCAACACCCTGTGTGTGATGTGTGGAGCCTGAGTAGATCTTCAGGGCCAGTGCCATGTCAGGAGCCTGGTGTTTCCGCCCCATCTCTGTTGCTCAGTAGCTCTGTGGCTTTGGGCAAACCACTTAGCCTCTCTGGTCCCTTAATTTCCTCATTGGTAAAATGGAGATGAAGCCTACAAGTTTGAGTTGGTGCTGTGGAGAGGAAATGAGAAGATTCAGTGTCTCCATACAGACTGAGGGTGTTACCCTGCTCCTCCAGTTTCACGTAACTCGGATTTAGTTCTTTTTTTTTTTTTTTAAGTTTTTATTGTGAGTTGAGTGATAGTTTATATGGAGGAACATCAGTTTTACACTCACCGTTTCATTGCAGTGATTACAATCTCTTCCGTGGATCATCATTCAACAGTATTGGCTTCTATTCCCTCGGTTGTTTTTTGTTGTTTGGATGTAGTTTGGATGTACACTCAGGAGTAGATATCATTTAAACATCCAAAGAGCACATTCTGCAAGCCTGCCTCCTGGCTGCCAGCACTCAGCCTTTCTCTTTCTATGAGTCTAGAGTCCTCAGCTGCTCCCTTTCTCCCTGTCCTCGTCTCTGCCTCCATCTCTGGTGTCGCTGCTTCTCTGGATAGGGTCCCACATTCCGCTCCTGCTCTTCTTCCTTGATAGTGCAGATACATTTTTTTTTTTTTTTTTAAGTGTTAAGTAAATCTTAAATCTTTTAATAATAAAATAGGGTGAAAGATACTTTTTTTTTTTTTTAAGTTTTTATTGTGAACTGAGTGATAGTTTACGTGGGAGAACGTCAGCTTTACACCATCGTTTTGTTGCAATGATTACAACCGCCTCTGTACATCACCATTTACCAGTATTTGCTTCCATTCCCTGTTTTGTTTTTTGGAGGGGGGGATGTACACAGAAACACTCAGGAATATAAAATAATTTAAACAACCAAAGGGAACATTCTGCAAGCCTGCCTCCATGCCTCCAGCACCTAGTCCCTCTCTTTCCATGACAGACACAGTTTTTAAGAGTTTCCATCACAGTGCCCTTATGATACACAATTTGAACGTTTGAGACATTTTGGAGATTGTGTTAGGCCATTCTCAGTCTCTTCTCCTGAACTTGACACTTGCAATGTTGTTGGGTCCATGGCTCTAAACCGATCTAGTCTGAGACACATGAGAAGGAAATCAGTTAGACAGGACTTTGCCGGTGAACAGTGCCTTTCATTGGCCCCTCTGGCTGGGGTGGCGCCAGGGTCATCTGTCTGGAGGCAGAAGCTCCGGGTGGGAGTCTCCCAGTGCCCTGTGTGAATGAATGCAGTGGAGATTTTCTTGGCTCAGTGCTGGGAACGCAGATGAGGTGACGTGAGAGTTCACCGTTAACCCAGCACTCCACTGGTACTAGGCACCATCCTAAATGCTTCAGCTCATCTGGACAGCAGACAGAGGCTGTTCTGAGTCCCCATTTTACAGATGAGGTAGTTGAGGCACAGAATAGCAAAGGGACTTACCCATGGTCACATAAGTCATCCATGGTTGAGGTCACCAGGAGAAAAGAGTTCAAAGCCTCCTTCTGCTTGCGTGCCTTGGAGCAGAGAGCATGGATAGCTATAGCACGTTGGACCAAGCCTTGTGTTGCTCCTCACAGGCAGGGGAAAGAGACACCATTGCCCTGCTGCTTGCGATTTGCATTTTTACGTATTACGGGATCCACTGATTTATCATGGTTAGTGTATCTGATTACACAGATGTGCTTTTGCACAAGAGTGCTAGATTTCAAGCTCAAAGACAAGGAACATACGGGTCCAAGTGCCAGCGCCAAGGGTTCTCTTTCCGTTTTGAAAGACTTATTCTTGAATGGTTTTACAAACTGAGATTGGGAATTGATTTGCTGTGTGGAGTGAGGGCTTGCAGTGTTATGCAGATGGTTGGCGATTTATTCTGAACGTGTGAGGCAAAAGAAAGCTGTTGGAAATGAGGTCTGGCTGTGGTGGTGGGCATTTGGTATTTGGGGAATGATCATCGGTATATAGAGGGTAATTAGGAGAAGGTGAGGAGAGAACGTGTGTGCGCATGTGGGGATCATCTGGGTCCATTTACCCTGGTCAGAGGAAGGCACTGAGGCCCAGAGAAGGGGAGACACCTCCCCACGGGTGCACAGCAGCCAGTGGAGATATGCAGCTGAATCGGGCCGTCCATTCCCAGCACTGTGGGACTGGACATGTTTGTCTGTCTTTCCTACCCTTGGAGAATTTTCTTCCAGGGCATGCTCAGAGTCACCTGAAATGGGAGGGTGGGAATGTTCGGCTGGTTAGCAGTGGGGCCGCTGCACCTCTGGGCTGAGCTTCCACAGCCTGAGCTGGAATCTGCTCTCCGTGGAAGTGTTTCTGACACCCCGCCTCCCCCACGGGAAAACCGAGATGTGTGTGAGGCCAACAAACAGAAAGCTTTCAGTTCTCACATGCTTGCTGGGTGCGTCTTTGCAAACTTGTGCTTTACAGAAAAGTCTCAGGCTGAAGGAGGAAGAAAAGAGAAACTGTTTGCTGCCTTTTAAAAGCTGAGTTCCCCATGTGACCTGGGCAGGTCCTGGAGCCTCCCTGCTGAGGACACCAGGAAGCAGCACCTGGTAAAAGCATCGGCTCTGGCCTCAGGGAACCTGGTGCCTCCTCCAAACGCATCCCGTGTCATCAAGGGAAGAAGAGAACAATTTGGAATAATGCTTCTACTGTAATTGAAAAATGCAGATTGCAGAATTGGCACACTCAGGAGCCGAGACAAGTCTAGTAAATGATGTCTTGGTGCTTTTAAAACTTGGACCCACAAGCCCCTCAAAGGCTCTCCAGTGATGCCAGGAGGGCGGCTTGCTGCGTCCTTCTTGTAAAAAAAAATGAGCTGCTTTGGATTTAACTCTGTTTTATAAGAAGAATGCTAAGATTTGGAGAAAAATGAAAAAAGAAAGAAATGGATGAAAGTAAAGTAAAAACAGACCCTGAAGCATTGCGCCCTCGGGCCAGCAGCTCTTCCTTCCAGTCTTTGTTCACAGGACGGTGTTCAGCTACTTCTCGTCAGACCACATGCCCTTTATTGGTTAATTTTTTTTACCCACTGCCGTGGCCAAGTCCACTCGAACTGGCCCGTGGTCTCCAAGGCTGACAGTCTCCATGGAGCTGAGGGTGGGTTTGAGTCGCCCACCTTTCAGTTAGCAACCCTTAACCACAGGCTCCTTTTTTGTGGGTTTCAGAGCTAGTCTTAAAGGGTTGTTTGCATTCAGAGAAATGCAGAATGAAGCTGTTGGTTTAAGGCACTGTTAAAAGCTGTTATCATCGAATTGGTTCTGACTCACAGTGACCCAATAGGACGGAATAGAACTACTCCTTAGGGTTTCTGAGACTAAATCTTTACAGCAGGAGACAGCCTCATCTTTCTTCCTCAGAGCAGCTGGTGGATTATAACCACTGACCTTACAGAATTAAAAAATTATGGGGTGGCCGGTAACCACCCCATGCCATTGCTTGTATTTTCCCTTCTTAAAAGAAGGGGTGGAAACTTCATGCCCACCATGCCTTTTCTCCTAGCCCCTGCTGTTCCTAGTCAGGTAGACGCTTTCTCTGGTTCCTACTCCCTGAGATACAACCTCATGGAGACCTGTCCAGTACTGGGGGCAGCTGAGCGAGACCTGAGGCCTGCCCTCACAGAGCCTCCCTCTGACAAGCTTCCAGAAGTGTCTACCTGAGGGGAGAGGAAAGGGAGCGTGTCTCAACCCTGCACAGAAGGATCAGATAGGCTTTAGAGCAGCCCCATCCGTGGGTTCTGCTCATCCCAGGAGGGAGGCGTGAGGTGACCCCCCCCCGTAGAACAGGGCCTTGACTTGGATGTTCCTGGACTGAGATCTCAGGTTTTTTTTTTTTTAAATCTTTTTTCTCTTGTTTTCCAGCTCGTTGCTTTTGTGTTTCATTTTCCTGGAGAATTTACCTCCATTTTCTCCTTCATCCCTATTTGAGTTTGATATTTGTGCTCCCATGTTCTAAAGATCTCTTTAAATGCAAGTATGAAACATTTGCAGGAAGTTCTGAACGAATGTCCTTGTTTTTAATATGTTGTTGTTAAGTGCTGTGGAGTTAGTTCCCACTCATAACGACCCTGTTGTGTATAGGGTTTACGAGAAGCGGCTGGTTGGGTGTGAACCGCCAACCCCACGGTTCACAGTCCAGCGCTGATCCTCCCATGCCGCTGTAACATGTTCTTTTTGATTGCATGTTTGCAGGACCTTTTCTGAGCTCCCCGAGTTCTTTCAGGTTTCCTGGAATGTCTGAGTCCCTTTTCAGCTCCTTTTGTCTCAGTGTCGGGGGATGGGATTTTCTGCTGCCTTCCTCCACTGTGGGGGTCTTCGTGGTTGACTTGGCCTCTGTGGGTGTTGCTTCATTAGGCTGGCCCTCATCCTACAATCCTTTTGCCTGAGTGTCAGCGGGCAATTTCTCCTGGCTTGCTCCTGTGCCTCGGGATGAACTAACTGGCTGCCTGGGGTGGGACTCCTGGCTGGGACCCGTGTCTCTGGTGGGGCATACAGACCCCGCGCTGTCTGGTCTCGGCCTTCTCACTTGGCCCTGTCAGCACATGGCTGGCCTTCTTTTTAGTGTCCGAGTCTTGCTCCACTGGCATGCTAGGGGTGGTGGTGGAGAGGGGCTTCGATTATGCACAGGATGCCCCTCAGCTACATGATGATTATTTTCTTACATGCTTGTTAATTTCATGGTATCTTGTTTGGGAGTCAAATGAGTTCACTTATGCTACATTTCTTTAGAACCCCATCTGACACCTGGTTAATGCCGAGTAAGTGTTAATGATCAGCATTACTGTCCACAAATCTCCCCAGGTTTAGAGGGGTGTTTACATGCCGGTAGTACCGACCCTTCCTCAGATTCCACCCAGCCCCCATTTGTGGCATTTTACTGGGTTAGGAGTCCTGGTGTCGGACTGTAGGATAAACAAACACTAGCCTGCAAGACCAGTGGTTCAAACCCACCAGCTGCTCCTCGGAAACCCTATACAGGGTCGCTGTGAGTGGGAACTGACTCGAAGGCACTTCACAATAACAACAACCTTGTTCAGAGAAGATCTCACGGCTTTTTGTCATAGTGTCTGTGGACTGTCTCCTCCCGTGGCATTAGAGCACTTGGTGTGTCCTCCCTCAGTCCAGAGAGCTGATAAGTAGTCACCTACATGTGACCTTCATCACGCAGAGATTAGCCGGAGCCACTTTGAATGCTCCCCATCTCTTTCTGGCTCTCCGTGGGCCGGCCCGGGCCTTGTGTGATGAATGTACGCAGGCTACCAGAGATCGATCGGCATGCTAAGGACAGCGGTCCCCGAGGCTGCTTCGTGACGTCGCCCCCACACTGACGTTGGTTCCTAATGATTTAAAATGACCTTCTTCCTGTCCAGTTTATCCCTCAGGGTACAGGCATGCCACAGCTCTCCAAACCTAGTCTCAAAACGAAATGACGGTTTTCAGCTCTCAGAGAAACACGCACATACATACCATGGAAAAACCCAGAAAGGGCTAATGAAGAAAAAAAAAAAAAATCATTCCTCATCTCTCCAGCCAGAGGCAACAACTGTAGACCTTTCGGTCTGCTTTTATCCAGTCTTAAAAAAAAGAAGAGAAACCCAACGTAATACGCAGAATTTAAAATCTTGTCTCTTTCCTTCCCCCACGACCACCTGTCTTTTAATGCTGTAATTTATTGCTGTTGTTTTCAGTGGTCTGCAACCCCCCAGGGCTCTTAGAGACCCTTTCAGCAACTCTGTGAGGTCACAACTATTTCTATAATAAGACCTGAAAGGGATTTGCCTTTCCCACTCTCCTCTCATGAATGTGCATGGGGGTTTTGTGTAGCTCATGTGACTCGGGATTAAATGCGGCAGCAGATAAGGGGACCCCAGCCCTCTTGCATGGAAGCCAGACAGCACAGAGATTCTTAAGAATGTTAAGAATGTCTTCTCTCTGTTTCTCCCTTTGTCTTGGAAAATAGAGTTCATTTTTTTACAAGCCCTGTTATTTATGTTAACATGCGGTGGATTTATTCTGGCTACTTTGACATAAATTAATAAGTATATTAGCATTTCCCCCATTTCAATTTTCAACGTGTGAAATATCAATAGTTAGAGCCCATGTCGGCAAATGCTCTTGGAGCCCTCAATAATTTTAGAGCATGTAAAGGAGCTCTGGTAGCGTAGTGGTTACAAATCGGGCTACTGACCTTAGGGTCAGCAGTTCAAAACTGCCAGCTGCTCCATGGGAGAAAGATGAGGCTTTCTGCTCCCATACAGATTTATAGCCCTGGAAACCCTGTACAGGGTCACTCTGAGTCAGGACCGACTCCACGGTATACAACAACAACAACAAAGGAGTCCTGGTGTGGCGTTATAAAGTCCACCATAAAGTCAGTTTGAACTGCAAAGTCTCCAGTTCAAACTCACTAGCAACCCCTCGGAAATCCTACACAGGGCCTCTATGAGTTGGCATGCAAAAACAACAAAATGGGATCCTGAGGCTGAAAGTTTGGGAAGCACTGCTTTCTTATGGATCTAGCTCAGATTTTGGAGGGTGTAGCACATGGGTAAAGGTAGCCTTGTACCCTCTTACCCCAGCTTTGTGGGCTCTGTGAAGGAGGTGCAGCAACCACAAGCAGTGCATCTCCTCTTCTGCGTGGTTGGATTTCTAAAAGGTCCAAGCCTTTTCTAGCACCCTAAACTCTGAGTCCAGTGTCCTGGAGCGACGGAGCCCCATCAATAGCCACTCCACATAAAGAAAGAAAAAGCCTTCTTTGCATTAGGGAGTCCACTACTAATGCCATATGTCACAGCAAACAGTCTGCTCTCTGGGGTGATGGGCAGACTCGACTTCACAGGAGATGCCTACTTGCTACTAGTACTCAACAATGTATCAACAGCATGCAGGTGGGTTATAATGCTAACATTCACAGTCCATCACCAGGTGGGCACAGTGCCCCAATACACATCTCAAAGGAGGGGGCATGACCACCTCTCCTGGTGCCTGTTTGTCTAGGTAGCCACTCCTTATCAGATGTTACACACACAGGGCCAGGCTCCAAGCGGAACCACGCAGTTATTATCATTCCAATTTAAATGCATGAAAACATGTATCTAAGATGCCTTCTAGTGTAGTGGTTACGAATCGGGCTGCGAACCTTAAAGTTAGCGGTTCGAAACTACCAGCCGCTCCGCGGGAGAAAGATAAGGCTTTCTACTCCCGTAAAGATTTACACCCTCGGAAACCCTGTACAGGGTCGCAATGGGTCGGAACCGACTCGACGGCACTTAACAACAACAACAACAAAGATGCCTTCAGGCGGTGCTTGGTTACATTTACTCTTAATCCCGCAACATAGTTCCGCTCCCAAAATGCTCTTGTTCTCATGCCTGCATCTGTCTCCCAGCCCTTGTGAAGGTAATTCAACAGCTAACCGAGTGGTAGAAAGATGCCCAATTGGGCAGTGGTTAAGCAGTTGGCTAACTGAAAGGTAAGTGGTTCGAATCCACCAGGAAGAACAATGTGACAGTCTGCTCTCAAGATTTATAGCCTTGGAGACCTGATGGGGCAGTCCGACTCCGTAGAGTTGTTATAATCAGTGTGAGCCAGTGGGCTGGGTATTTGGACCAAGTGATGGAATCCAGCCTCCTCACCTCCAATATGTGCTGAAACTATGACGATCCTTTCAGCGGCCTCCCATCAATTTCCTTCGATTTGCGTTTTTTTAAAGCCGATTTTGCCTACAGTGCGGCAGCTCTTTTCTGCCACTTAACATTCTCTCCCAGCTTCTCTGCCGCCCAGTGTCTTTGGAGTGCCGTCAATTTCACCGTTCCAGGACGCTCCATCGAGCTGATTAACTGTAATTTACTTATCCATCCTTGGACACTTAGGTAGTGTCTAATTTTTTGCTATTATAGATAATGCTGAAGTGGCTATCTGCGTGCATGAAACCCTTTTCCATGGGATTATGTCTTTCTGATTGATTCCCAGAAGTGGGGCTGCTGGGTCAAAGGGCTGCACATTTTCAGGGGTCCAGATCCGTCTCCTGTCAGATTGCTTTCCAGAAGGATTATGCCAATTTGCACTGCCACTGAAAAACCTTCGTAATAACCAACTATTTTCCTTAACAATCATGCTAACATTTACCCCCCTGGAGCCTGGGGTGGGGGAAGTGGGGGGGAGGGGGGTGGGCAAGGGCCTTAGCTAAGTGAATGTGATCTATAATTATTTAGACTAACTCCAAAATTGCTCTCGGAAGGTTTTTAACCTGATGGGTTTAGAATTCCAATTTGTATATATGCTAACATGCGAAGTTTCACAAGTAGCAATTTCTCCCTCCCTGCTCAGTGTGTTTACATAGGCGGACTAGCAAGGGGAGAACCAAAGAGCTTTGGTGCACAGAAGTGGTCTCCCTCTGAACTAACTGAAGTGTTATTTCCAAAGGTACAAAAACACCAATTAAAAGGCATTTTCATTGGAACCTTTGCTTAGGAAAGTTGTTTGTTTCTGTCTAAGCCTCTTTTCCATTTCCTTCTGCTCTCATTCAAATCTGTTCTGAAGTGTCCCACTAGTTTGGAACTGTGCCATGATGCTGTCAGCCTGGGTAAGGGAGAGGTGGGCAGCGCCCAGGGCACCTTCCAAGACTGCAGTGCTGTGGGTGGAGAGGGAGGCAGAAGGGGTGTCTTCTGGTCTGCTCCCAGGATCCCAGGACAAGTGGTGGGAAGGGAAGGAAGGAGAGGTCAGCGTGCTGGGAGGAAGAACTTTCCAGCAACCAGCTGACCAACGTGGGACGTGGGAAAGGGAGGGTGGTTTGCATGGGATGCTGGAGGGCAGGTTGGAGCTGGGGTGTTGATGTGAATGTTGGGGTCAGGGATCTCTGGGTGCAGCCTGTGCCACGGTCTCCCCGTGGTGGCTGTGCACTGCGGGGACAGAGCCCCCCTTGACCCTCGCACAGCCCTCGGCACACACTGTATGCTTACCCAGGCTTAAGCCATCCCTTTCCTACCTTCTCAGCTGCATCTCAGATGAGGCAGAGATGTGTTATCATTTTGTAAACTCACCACAAAGCCCCTGCCAATGATTATTAAGAACTTTAAGCCGGACTTTATTCTGTAATTGCCTCTTAAGCTGCGTTAGTAAGTGCTTGAGGCTTGCAATCCAATTGGCCTCCAGTTGCGTTGACTCACAAACAGCCCAGTGCGTACCCATTGACGCCAGCAGACTTCTCAAGGATGCGCCTCTGCTCCGCACGTCTTTCGATTTTCCAGTTCAGCAGCATGAGATTGGCTGGCGGGTCAGGTGGGGGCTCCTACACTGCCTGGCTAAATCTCCCACAGCCAGGTCTCTGTGTAGCCCCAGGGTTCCTGAGGTTGTCAGTCTGCAGTGACCGTCAGTGGTACAGCTAAATCCATGCTTCCCAGCACCACACAGTCAGGCCTGACTTCTCTGGTTGCTACCTTTTCGGTACTCCATCTGTCGGTCCAGGCTGGCTTTGTACCACACTCCCTAGACTCTGGACACAGACCCATCCTTACTCGCAAGAAGGCTAGTGGGCGACAGCCAGGGAGACATGCTCAGTGAGGCTGGGACAGGAAGGACTTTGGAAAGGGGAGGGCCAGGAGATGAGCAGCCAGGGGGCCTGGGGAGGATTGGCCTGAACCATGCTGACAACATGCTGTGTGGGGTGGTGGCTTCCACAGTGGCGAGGGAGGGCGGGTCTGTCACCCCTGTGTTAGGCTTGGGCAACTTGTCAGTGCTTGTGCTAGGTCAGGGCCTGCTCTGGGTCTACACCTCGTTTGCCCTCGGCTGGGGCACAGGATCAGCCATGCTTGGGGTCTGACAGTGGGGTTCAGTCCTGGCCCTAGCACCTTCAAACTGTGGGCTGTTGGCAAGTGATTTGTTTCCCCACCAGGAAATCAGGACAACGGCGCACCCACACGGGTCTCTGAGGGCTAAGCAAGAGGGTCCATGGGGACCTCTCGGGAGCACATGAGGCAGAATCTATCATCTTCACCATCATCATTATTCTCACACCCATTTTACAGATGAGGAAACTGAGGACCAGAGGGAGCTGAGTACTGAGTATACAGCTGATACTTGAATGTGCATTCTGGGGTTGCTCTGAGCCGGCCAGAAGGCAGCTATGTATTTGTGGGCAAAGCCCTTAACCATCTTTAATTAGCTCACCTGTAAAATGGGGATATGGCAGGGAGCTTGCTCATTTTTTGTTGGCTCTTCAGTTCCAGGCACCCAGTAGGTGCTTAGTTAGACATTTGCGGATAAATGAGCAACCCCTGTGATTTCTTTGGGCCTGTGGGCATACTCAGTGCCCTGGCTAGTGTCCCTGGGCGTCTGGTTGGTAGTTGGGCTCATGAAAGACACTGAAGACCGGGCTGCAGCTAAGTCCAAGGCCGGTTGTTCCACGTCTGTGGCAGGGACGTGTTTACAAACCCGGGTAATGGTCTTGGGCGGATATGGTCATGTCTTGTGTGTCTGCTTGCGTTATTACTTTTGTATAAAGTGTAAGTCCAAAGAGGACTTGAGGAAACTTCAGTTAAAGCTGCTGAAACAAAACTTCCTGAAAGGAGAAAGCCAGAAGCAAACCCAAACCTAATGCCTTTGAGTAGATTCCCAGCCCCCCAGCCCCTGATGGACAGCAGAAGTAGTCCATAAGGTTTCTGAGGCTGTAAATCTCAGTGGGAGCAGACCGCCTCATCCTTCTCCCACGGAGTGGCTGGTGGGTTTGAACTGCCGATCTTTCGGTTAGCGGCCCCACACTTAACCACCGTGCCACCAGGTCTCCTTGAGAGGAGAATCTTCAAACCCAAAACCCCACTCTATCATCTATCTAGCTAATTCCCACTCACAGCAACCCTATGTAGGGTTTCTGGGACTGTAAATCTTCATGGGAGCAGACACCCTTAACTTTTTCCAACTCAGTGGCTGCTGGTGAGTTTAAATCACTGACCTTGCAGTTAGCATTCCAACGCCTAACCCACAGTGCCACCAGGGCTCTTTTGGAAAGGTGAAGACGTCCCATAAATCAGGCGCGGATTGGACAGCTGGACTTTGCCGAGTAGCCATTGCCTTCCTGACCGTGTCTGGGTGGCCTGTGGTGAAACCGAGTGCCCAGGATCCATGCAGAAGTGAGGAGAGCTCACAAAGTCACCACCAGGGCTGAGGGCCCTCAACCAGATGACCCGGCTGTGCCTGACTTCACTGTGCCTCAGTTTCTCCCCCGCCTAGTGGTGACTCTGAGATGATGAAAGGCTATGTTTGTGCTTGGCCCGGGGCCTGGCGCTTGCTTGGCACGTGCTATTGTTGTTAATCTGCCCTGGGCAGACTGTGATGGTTCTCCTGGCTCAGGCCCCCCAACTTGAGAGCAGTCCTGTGGAGGAACTGCTGGGGGTGGGCTGTGGGAGGGATGGCGGGGGGTTCCTGTAACCTGTTCATTGTTGCTTGCAAACACTTATGGAGTTCTAAGCAAAGGGAACATACTTTTAATTATTTTCCTGCTTGTCTCCAGCATTGCTGTTGTCAAGGAAACCAGAAGCTCTGCAAAGCTTTTCAGCTTCTCTGCTGGTCGGGAGAGATCCTTGTACCGTGCTTACATTGTCTGTGGGAATGGGCCCGCCGCTCTGCCATAGAACCTACTTCTTTTAAAAGGTCTTGCTTCCCTCATTTCTCACAAATAGACTCTCTTTGACCTTTTCACAGAAGACGGGCGGTTACTACTGGTATTTTCTCATTTGAAAGACTTGTCTGCATTCTTGACGCGAGGTAGCTCATCACTTCAGTGGCTGTTGCGAGATTTGGGTGCTAAGATAGGAACGAGATACAGTGATGAGTAGATGATCTCATCCTTCCTCAAAAGGCTATGGCCTGGTAGGGAGAAAGAAGCAGGTAAGACAGGTAGTCACAGTGCAAAACCACGGAGGCTCAGGAGGGCTGAGGTTAGAACACAGCCCCAGAGGAGGGGAGCTGGGACCATGCCAGTGAACAGTCTTCAGGATGGGGAGAAGTTGTCCAGTCTTACAGATGGAGGAGCAGACAGTGCAAAGGCTCAGGGCGGGAAGTGAGCGGTCATCAGCCAGCTGCATGGGCAGTATGTGGCCCAGTAAAAAATCGGACCAGACATGTTCTGGGGCTGGTTTGTCCAGAAGGATACTGGGGTGGGGGGCTGTGGCCCTCTCCCCCCTGGACTGAGCTCTCTCTCAGAGCCTGACTTTAGAGGGATGGGGCTGCAAACATGCTGTGAGTTCAGTAACCCACCCATCCTGCAGGAATAGCCCTGGTAACGTACTGGGTTAAGTGTTGGTTTACTCCCTGAACCGTCTGCCATTTGAATCTAACCTCTGCTCCTTGGGAGAAAGATGAGGCAGTTAGTGCTTAAAGACTTACAACCTCAGAAAGTCTGAGGGGCATGTCTCCTTGCCCTGCCATGCCCTGGCTTCTGGGGTTGCAAGGAGCCAGGCTCGACTCCGCAGCAGTGGTTGTTTTAACTGTTTTGCCTTTTTCTGTAAACACCACAGTGTTTACACCAGAGCGCCAATAAAACTCTGCGATGGTTAAACCCCGTCCAGGACATTGGCTTTATATGAAAACGATAAATCATTGTTAAGAAACCAGGAGTCTTATTTCTAAATAGCCTGTGTTGTTTCACTTTTAGAACTTTATACTTTAAAGCGACTCGGGATTTATAACCTTAAAGTTGTGAAAATAGTACAGAGTGTTCCTGTCCCCCTTCCACCCGGCTTCCCTCATGAGCGTGTCTTTCATAAGCAGGCTCGTCAACACGGAGAAGTCGATGTTAGTCCCACACGACACACCAAGCACACACAGATGTGAGTGCATTTCACACTTGTTCCACCTACGTTGTTCTGCTGTTTCACGGTCCCATCGGGGTGACAGGTGGCATCTGTAGATTATGTCATTGAACAAAGGATTTGTCTGGGGGTCTGTCTGTGGTTGTATGTGTTTCTCTTTGTGTGGTGGGGAGGGGATGGAATGAAGGTGGTCCTGGCCACTTACTCTGAGCAAGCTCCCCACATCTCCCAAACAAGGCCACTGCTGATGTCCCGTGTTGGTACCAGCAAGTTCAGACTGGACATCTTTCCTGTCTCCTTGTTGAATCCTGAAGAAGACAAGCAGTTTCATGATAATACGAGTTTCATTTCTGTTTTTTTTAAAGTTTCCATTTTTTTCTTTTGGACTGATCCCAGCTTAGGCTGCTGTGGACAGCAGTGAGTGTTTAGGTTCAGCTCTGTCCTGGGTGGCGTCTTACTGGGTAACGGAGTATGTCTTGAGGCCGTGGTGGCATGGAAATGTGTTAGGTGTGAGTAGTGGGACCTGGGCAGTCAGGGCCTACAGATGCACATCTGTTGGACTTGCTGGCAAAAGCCCCTTTCCCTTTGGACTTTTCTTCTGTCCTCTTGTTTCCACCCCTCCGTTCCTTCTTGTTCCTTCTTCATGCTGCTTGCCTCCCACCACTACTGTGCTCCCATCCCTTTCTGGTTCCAACTCCCTTCTTCCATCCTTTTCCATGGGACAGGCCAGGAGAGCTGTTGTCATGGAGACAGAAGCCCTGCTCTGTGCTTTCCTGGTGCCTCAAAGGACACCATGTGTGCTCTGTGGATTCTGGACCCGGCTAAGCCTAGACCTGTGGCCTCGGGTCCTTTTCATTTTCCAAAGGCCAAGCGGATGCCACAGCTTGTAACTCAGTGTCTGAGGATCACTTTTGGCCTGGAGACTGTCAGCGTTGAGCCCAGCGCGTGTTCCTGTTGGTCCAGAGGACACTCACGGGAGTTTACTGACATGCACAGGGAAAGAGCAGGTCAGGCGGATGGGCGCTGGCTGCCGGATTCTAGGGACCACGCACCTTTGTCAAACCCCAGGAATGAATCGGGAACTGCTTTGAAAGGATGTCGGGGTAAGGAGAGACATAGTTGGGGCCTTAAAAAGAACCTCACATTTTAAATTTCATCCACCAGGGTGTCCACCGAGGACTTGGCAGTTCACATGTGGCCAGGTGCTGGAAGGCATCATGAGGGTGCAAAGCGTAGTAGTCCCTGCCTTTACGGCCGGAGTCCCTGGGTGATGCTCCACCACTAACTGAAAGGTGCACAGTTCGAACCCATCCAGAGGCACTTGGAAGAAAGCCCTGGCAAACTGCTTCCCAAAGATCATGGCTTTGGCATTCTGAGAGGGCAGTCCTGTTCTATGACACATGGGGTCGCTGTGAGTTGGAACCACCTCGATGACAACTGTTTTTTGGTTTTCTTTTTTAACCTGAAGACGTCTCTACTCGAGTACCAGAACTGGCATGTAGTCACGTGGCTCCGAGAGTCCAGCAGCCCACGTGCTCATTAAAGAAGCTCCGTGGCCACCCAGAGGGTCAGTGGTGGCAGGGCCGCTGTGCGCTGGTTTACCACAGGGCAGCCTGTTTGCTCGGCTTTGACTCAGGCCCAGCTTGTTGGTATTAACCGCGATCTGGAGTGATGCCGCTCAGCCAACCCCAGCTAATCGCCTGGCAGGGGAGCCTTAGCTCATGGATCATAGTTAACTTAGTGCTTATTCCCAAAGGTGGTTGTGCTTAATAAAAACCTTAAGCCTTTATTACAGTGCTGATGGGGATCCCGGCTCCAGGGTGTAAAAATCAGACTTACAAAATTCAAGCCTTCCTTGTGGAGATGCAAAAACATTTTCATTCATGGAGGGCGTGATCAAAAGCAAAGGCACTTGCCACGTGAGGCCTTGCAGCTTTCCTGTACTTGGGTCCTGTAATTTTCACGATCACTTGGCGTGCATTTAAATGCTGCCCTACCCGTAGTGCATCTTCAAGGGAGGAGCAGCCGCCCCTGCACCCACTGGGTCTCTGCCTCAGGGTGCTAAGGGATCCCACGCCACGGGTACGAGCGGATGATCATCTGGCAGTGTTTTCGTTAGCGCTGTTTTTATGGTAGAAGAAAGGTTTGAAATGAGCATAGTAAGTCTCTGTGGGATCTTCACAAATAGAAGAATATTCCCGTTAAAAACAACTTTCAGGGAAGATGTATGGTAATGAATAAAACATCAGTGAGTGAAAATAAGCGTGTTTAATTATTCAAGTAGAAATAGTAATTTAAACTAATTATTGCTTGCGGATTTCATAATTCAGTTTTTGTCTCGCAATAATATTTCCTTGGGGCATCCTAAGGGGCGGTGGCTGCTCGTCCCTGGCCTGGTGGGGTTTCCCCTCCCTGCCTGTGGCCAGGTCCGGCTCCTGTGGGCTATCTAGGGGACTCCAGGGGGTGGCCACTCCTTCATGCACCTGGCTCAGGCCTTGGCTCCTTCGCAGACACCTCTGACCAGTCAACGCTTCTCGAACTACAGTGGTAAGAGGCATGGCCCCCCATCGCCTTCCCTGTAACCTCCGTCACCCTCAAGTCCAGTCTCCAGGGATGCTCTCCCTCAAGCTTGGTGCCAGCAGGGGCTTGCGGATTTCGATTTTTCTGTTTGGGCTTATTTTGAGTTGACTCAGACTCTACACAAAAGCATTTGCACATAGGAGTTTCATTGAGCCCCAAAGGAGCCTTGGTGGCACTGTGGATAAAGTGTTGGCTGCTAACCTCGAAGTCGGCGGTTCAAACCCAACAGCTACTCTGGGAGAAAGATGCAGCTGTCTGCTCCCACAAACTTTACAGTCTCAAGAGCCCGGTTCTATGGGGCGAGTCCACACTGGTCTGTAGGGTTGCTGTGAGTCAGAATCAGCTTCACAGTAGTGGGTTTTGTTTTATTTTGGGGGGAGTCCAAACTCAGGGGATTGAGCCCCAGACGCCTTCCCTGACCTCTCTGGCCCCCTTGGGCATGCTGGTGCATCCTCCCACCTGGTGCTCCTCGCCAGCGCCCCCCTTCCAGCTACTAGGTGTTCCGGGCTGGGGAGCAGATTCCCCTGTTGCCTGTCCTCCCTGGTGAGAGAGGAGGTGGTGTTCCTAGGTACTTTTGCTTTCAGACCCTGACAATTCCAGTGAGTTATGATTCTCCGCCTCCATTTGTAACTTCTTCTTCCCCAGTGCCCGCTGTCAAAAGGTAATGACATTTGCTCCCGACATGCGACAGCCAGTATTACCTTGGCTGAATCACACACCGTTCTGTCTCGCGCCCAGACGTACTCCATCCATCATGTTCAGAAGGACAGCTGTATTGAAGACACTTTTCCCCTCCTGCCTCTGTTATTACTTTTAACTAAAAAAAAAAAAAAAACCCAAAAAAACAACCAACAAAACAGAACAAAAACTGCCTGCCCTCAGACTATAGGCACAGCCCACCAAGCAAGCAAGTGACTCACCGCTCCGCTTTGCGAGGTTATTGTTGTGGACAGGGACGAGGCAGGTGGTCCCAGCGGATGAAGAGCTTGACACTCAGGTGTGGCTGGGCTCTGCTTTAGCCAGCTGAGGTCCTGGGGGAGCCATGCCATCTGTGGGCTCTGCCTTCCCTTGATTGGAGAAGAATGTGGCTGAGCGTGTCCCCCAAGAGCCTTGACTCTGGGGTCTGTGACCTCTAAACCAGCATCACCCCACCATGGTGGTGAGCTGTCACAGGCATCCCAAGAAGACCTCCGGTAGGCACTCAAAGCCAAGTCAGTGCACAGACTGAGGAGAAGTTACTGACCGTGATCCCATGAGCAGGGTCTCACAGTGGGAGTGACTCGCTGTGGGGTGACACACAGGCACCCCAGAGCTTTGTTTACAGCCATGTTGATCACATTGGTGAATCTGTCTTGCCTGCTATGGGCAGACACACCAGAAATGCCCAAGAAATGGATTTTGGGGGTGAATTCAGATTCCTCTTGTAGATTGCATTCGGTCAGAAGACCCTTTGAACTATGTGTCCAAGTCTCTCATGTTGTTGTTGTTGAGACACCATTTCGCCTTCCTTCCTTGAAAAACTCATTTATAATAGACATAGATGGACTCTGCTGTTTAGATCTCTAAAGTGTTCAAGAGCAAAGGTCTCAGTTTCAGGACTAACGCATGCCTGACCCAAGCAATGATATCTTCAGTTGTCTCACACGTATGTGAAAGTTGGACAGTGAATAAGGAAGACCGCAGAAAAATCAATGCATTTAAATTACGGTGTTGGCAAAATTTTTTACAAGTACCATAGGCTGCCGGAAGAACAAACAAATCTGTGTGGGAAGAAGTACAGCCAGAATGCTCCTTATAGAAGTCAGGGTAGCGAGACTTTGTCTCGTACTTGGACATATTACCACGAAGGACCAGTCCCTGAAGAAGAACATTATGTATGGTAAAGTAGAAGGTCAGTGAAAAAGAGGAAGACCCCCAATGAGATGGATTGACACAGTGGCAGCAGCAATGGGTCAAATGTAGCAAAATTGTGAGGCGGGCACAGGGCTGGGTACTGGTGCCTTCTGTGGTTCGTAGGGTCACTAGGAGTCAGAACTCACTCGATGCCACCTAACAACAACAACAACAACAACAACATGAGAGACTTGGACACATAGTTCAGAAGGGATGAAAACATAGAAGGAGGAAAGCCTCCCCCCATACTCTGGCTACCACCAGGTAGGTAGCCCACCTGGACCGGCCCAGCCTCCTCTTCTTCATCTCTGTATCCTCAGGAGCACTTGGCTCCTGAAGGAAGTGAATCTCATTACAGCTGAATTGAGTTAGCAAGGCCTGGCTGCCTTGGTCATAGAAATTGTTGTTGTTATGTGCTGTGGAGTCGGTTCCGACTCATAGCAACCCTGTACAGGGTTTCCGAGGCTGTAAATCTTTACGGGAGCAGAAAGCCTCATCTTTCTCCTGCGGAACAGCTGGTAGTTTTGAACTGCTGACCTTAAGGTTCACAGCCCGATTCATAACCACTACGCGACCAGAGCTCCTTGGTCATAGAAATGCACACTGCCAATGATGGGGGAGGGAGGCAATCGGAACTGAGCGGTATCAGTGTCATTAGGACCTGTGGGACCCCAAGAAGGAGCTAGACAGATTAGACAGACTCGCATCTGAGCCATGGGCCTCTCTCCTGGTCCCCAGGCAAGGCCTTCAGCCTCAGAGTCGCAACCTGTTTCTCACTGAGGAATTGGGGTTGGCAACTACATCTGGTCCTTCCCTGTGCTCTGCCCAGGAGGACGGAAAATGAAGTGCGTCATCGTTCCGAGGTGAGACTGGAACTCAGGGTGGAGGTGTGGATCTGTCGGCAGGTGGCTGGTCCCCGCAGCTTTTCAGGAGAGTTTCTGTCTGCCAGGCCAGCATGCGGCTAGCTGGAAGTGAGCTGACTTGGGATGCATGCTGACTTTGTTAATTGAATTGCACAGAAAGTGCTTGTCCCTGATCATCGAGTTGCTGGTGGCCATCGATAGTCCACTTTGCTTGACTGGCAGTTTTGATGGGTCAGGTGGCTGTTGCCTGACGGAACAGTCGGTGAATCCCCCTTGCCTGGGTTTTGGCTTGCCTGACGAAGGGTCTTGTAAGGGGGCCTGAGCAGGCGAAGGCTGACTTTACCATAGTCAAGGACCCTCTCAACACAGCACCCACATGGGGGCTCCCTCAGATTCCGTTCTGGCCCTACCTGGTTGGTGCCAGTGATCTTCCAGAGCTGGTGGGCTGTGGGAGGGGCCTGTCCTGCATGTACGAGGTCCTGAAGGAGACCATGCTTGGTGGGCTTGCCACCTGTGTTCTGCTTCTGGGACATCAGTGGCTTTGGGCCACCCGGCTTGACCTACAGCTCTCCACCCATCCCTGTGACTCTAACCTTTGCCACCACTAGTGCCATGTCTCAATATTTCCACCTGTGGGCTGCGGGGATAGGCTCCTTGGCCCCTTCTGCCCCCTCCTTATCCTGAGGAACTGCCTGAGGGGCTCAGGCACATGACAGAGAGAGAGATAGATGCAGGGATCTATGACCAGATCCTCTCATCTTTTCATCCCTTTTCCCCACGCGCTGGGGAGAGAAGAGAGCAGGTCCCGGGGTGGGGGAGGAGCACATTGGAGCTGGCCTTGGGAGCAGGGGTCCTGAGGCAGGTGGAGGCCCCCCAGGGAGCCAAAATGGACAGAAACTTGCAGGTCCAGCTGGGGGAAGTGTGGGTGGGGTGACAAGGGGTTGGTTGTGGCATGTGGTGGTGGGTGGATCGGGATGACTTGGGGGACCTTGTGGGGTCCACGGGGAATCGACTTTTGCTATAGGAACTGGTGAACGTGGATCCGGGGTGGAGGTGGGGATGGGTACAGGGGAGGATGACTTCTCGGGGTGCCTGTGATCGTCTGGGCCTGAGTTGGAGCAAATGGTGGGGTGTTGTTACCCCTGACTGTGAGAGCTTCGCCTCTGAACCTTGTGACTGGAGACTCTCAAGATGTTGAGTATAAATGTGATTAAAATCTAGGGGCCTAAAAATACTACCCCCCCCCCCCCCATTTATTGAAAGAGGACTTACTTTGCATGGTTGTTAAGTACTGCCCAGTCGGTTCTAAGGCAAAGTGACCCTGTATAGGATTTCCGAGTAGCAGCTGGTGGATTTGAACCACTGACCTTGCGTTTAGTGGTCCAGTTCTGTCCAGTGGGTGATGGGAGTGAAGGAGTCCAAGCATGTGGAGGTCCAGCTCCCTGTGGAAGGCTCACAACCCTCGGGTACTAGGTGGACCCCCACCCCTCTCTGTAGCCCTGAAAAGGGGGGTGCAGCGGGGCTGGGTGTCATGAATATTCACTCAGACCCAACTCAGTAACTCTGCAGACCTCTGAGGGCCCACAGTAATTAGCAGCTAACGACAGTACAAGACGTAGAGAACACACAGACCTTCCCTGTTAGTCTTGCTGGTGCCTGGGGTGTTTTGTGCAGCTTCAGATTGTCGTGAATTATTTTCTTTTTAATAATGTTTGTTTTCTTCTGATTATTAAAATAATGTATGCTCACAGAAGATACATAAATGTGTTAAATAGGAAATAAAATGCATGAATTATTTTTCCATTACCGTCTTATTAAAATGTTTGGCTTGCAGAGAGGATCTGCAGAATACTAGGTTGCCTTGCTTTGAGATACCTCCTACTGGTGGCTTCTAGTCTAGGCTTTAGGGCTTCTAAGGACTCCAGGGAGGGTGGGATGGAGGAGGGGACCCAAGAACCCTAACCCAATATGCCTTCCATCAGCTCTGCTCTTAGGGGTCTCAGATCTGGGCCACCCCACATGGCTGCCTTTGAACGCATGGCCCCGTGGCTCATTGTGTTGGCTGCCCAGTGAGACAAGCCTGCCTCTTGGGGAGCCATGTCTGATTCAAGGTGACATGATGACTTGGGGGCTCACTTTCATGCTTCCTGACTCTGCACTGCATTTTGAAATACGAATTAGCTCCACACACAAGGCAGCAGAACGTGAATGTCTTCGTCACAAGGCTTGCCACCATGCTGGGACTCCCAGGAAGCTGAAGGAGGGTCTCCAAAGGGGATGCTTTCAGCAGGAATGGGGAGGAGGCCTCTCAATAGCAGGCAGTTGAAAAGATGAAAAGTAAAAGCCCCATCATTGCTGGTGAGGCACACAAAGAAGGAGAAATTGCTTTGGGTGATCCCTGGTTGTATGAATAATGAGAAGAAATTAAGTAAAGGCCGCCTTTCCTGACACTGATATATTAGAACATGGAGTAACTTTCTACAGGAAATTGGAACAGCGATCCCTTTAAATTGAATCTGAAGCTATGCGTAGCACACCAACGTTGGCCCTCCCGTGTCCTCATGCAAGTTAAGTAAGCAGTTTCCTGGGTAAGCGGTAAGTACTTTAGGGATCCAGGCTGAGGCCAACATGGCGGACGTTAATAAATTGCCTCTTCTGTGTGATGTCTGTGAAGACTCAAAAGAGAAATTTGCATCCTGCAGAGCTGTACCAGAGTCCTTGTACTTATTTTATTAGATTTTTGGCCCAATACATTTGTTCCCTCTCATTGGTTTTGTTAATAATAATGTCACCCCTCTCCAGCTCCCCCTGAACCTCTCTCCATTTTAATTGTTTGTAGTAGCCACGAAAGTTTACCATTTTAGAAAATCAGTGTTTAAAAAGAAGACTACTTTGGGTCAGAGCTTGTCTGAGTTTCCAGAGGAAGAGAGTTAAAATGGTGAATATATGTGTATCTAAGAGCCCTAGTGTGGCACTGTGGATTAATGCGCCAGACTATAAAGCCATTTGAACTGCAAAGTCGGTGGTTCAAGCTCACCAGCTGCTGCTCCTTGGAAACCCTACACAGGGTCGCTATGGCTTGGAATCGACTTGACGGCTCCTAACAACAACAACAACAACGACAACAACAACTTTTTATTGTGAACTGGGTGAAGAGTTACACAGCAGATCCGCTTTCCACTCAACAGTTCCTACACGTTTTGTTTCATGTCACTGACTGCAGTCTCCACAGTGTGAGCTCAGCACTCATCCCTCTTCCTCCCTGTTCTTTCTGCTTCCACTCCTCCCTTCCTAATCCTTCTGAACGTTGTTCTTCAACACATACAGACGGTTGCTCATTCTAAGGTGTAGGGACCTCACTAGTGTGATTGTTCCCCTAATAGACCTATCTGTTGTTGGGCTAAACATTGAGCCATGGGCGTGAGTTCATTTCTATACCTGCAGGGGGACTAAGAACCATTGTCTCGGGCATCCTGCCAATCTCTGCCAGACCAATAAACCTGGTTGTTTGTAAGATTTTGAGTTTTGTTCCACATTTTTCTTTCACCTTCTGCAGGCCCTTCTAATGGGATCCGTTTCTGAGTGGTGGGGAGTGATCGCTGGGCACCATCTAGTTCTTCTGGTCTCAGCATCACGGAGTCTGAAGGGGACATGGTCCATGACCCCTCTGCACTAATGTTTCCATGCATCTTTGATCTTCTTCACTCTTCTGTGCTCCAGGTGGGATCCAAGCTGTATTTTGAAGGTGATTTTGCAGATGACTTCATGGGGATCAGGAAGAAGCCGGTGTTCCTTTCATCAGAGATGTGGGTGCTGCCCCACAATTACCCAAAGCCTGGGATACTCAGGATGTGAAGTGAGAGGAGGTCACTGTGTGTGGCAGGGTATCCATGGCGGCACTGGGGTTGGCCTCAGGACCCTGGGACCCTGCAGGCTAGGGAAGGAGAGACCATTGATGATAGCAGTGACCTCTCAGGGAGATCCTGCCACATGCCAGGCCCACGTGTGGGGCCCAGCTCTGACCTGTCCCAGCCTAATAAAGACATTAACTAATAAGGTCATTCTAAATCACCAAATGCTATTTACAGGGAACTGAGAAAAATGGCGGGTGAGTGGAGAAGAGTCAAGCTGCACAGTCCCAAGCACACTGAAAGTAGCCATGAGAAGAGACTCTTGTGTGGGAACTGGAGGGAGCAGAGGCTGGGAGGTTGTGGGGTGACACGACTTGAAATGCAAGGCAAGGTTTGTCCACAGAGCTCCCCCTTAGAACAGGAGGGGACACCTGTATGTTTGGGTCTTTAAGAAGTTTGTCAAATTGCAGGGCACTCTCAGTTTACTTGGGTCCACAATCAATACTTATGGAAGCAGTAGTCAGGAACTCAAATAAAACATCGCATTAGGCAAATCTGCTGTAAAAGACCTCTTTAAAGTATTGAAGAGCAAAGATGTCACTTTGAGGACTAAGGTGCTCCTGACCCGAGTTGTAATATTTTCTATCCCCTCATATGCATGTGAAAGTTGAACAGTGCATAAGGAAGACCGTAGAAGAATAGATCCATCTGAGTTACGGTTTTGGAGAAGAATATTAAACATACCGTGTGCTGCCAGAAGAACAAACAGATCTGTGTTGGAAGATTGGCAGCCAGGATGCTCCTTAGAAGCCAGGATGGAGAGATTTTAGCTCACAAAAATCTCCTTGGTCATGTTGACAAGAGGGACCAGTCCTTTAAAAGAGGATGTCCTATTTGGTAAAGCGGAGGGTCAGTGAGAAAGAATACGGTCCCACACACAGTGGCTGCAACAGTGGGCTCAAGCACCAAAGCTAAGAGGCTGCTTCAGGACTAGGCAGTGTGTTGTTCTTTTGTGCATAGGGTCGGTATGATTTGGAACCGACTCAACCGCATCCTACACCAACATAACAACTCTTCATTTTGGACCACAAAATGGAGGCCCATGTTTTGATCCCTTGCCCACAACCTAAGTAGTTAGTTTCAACCTCTTACCCATCCTGCAGATCATATTTGTTCAGTGGTGAATCAGTTCGTGAAGGCCAGGTTGCTTTGGGGTTTAAAGCATGGATTCTGGAGGAAGACTGCCCAGGCTTGAGCCCTGATGTCACCAGAACTGTGATGGCAGATAGTATGAACTGAAGTGTGTCCCCTCCCCCAGATACGGGCTGCATTCCTGCCCCTTGTACTTGTGGGTGTGATCCTATTTGAAAATAGGAGTTTTCATTTGTTATGCTAATGAGGCCATACCATTGTTTGTGAAGCCTAAACCTGATCACTTCTGAGTTACAGAAAGAACAGAATAGACACAGAGATAAACACAGGGGACAACAGATATCAGGGAATGCCCAAGAATTCTAGTGGACACCAGAAGCCGAGAGAGTCACACTGCCAAGAGCCTGGTGTGGGCTTCTAGCCTCTAGAACTGTGAGAAAATACATCTGTGTTCCTCAAAGTCGTCCCTTTGTGGTATTTGTGTTATAGCAGCTTGAGGGGCCTGAGACAGTGAGCAGCCTTTATGTGCCTGAGTTTCCTCATCTGCAAAATAAAGAAAAGCCTCCTCACCTACTGCCTTCGAGTTGATTCCAACTCATAGCAACCCTGTAGGACAGTGAACATAAAGTACATGCACCTTTATTCAATGGAGGATCTGATGGGTTTGAACTACCAACCTTTCAGTCAGCAGCCCAGTGCTTAACCCGCTATACCACTAGTGCTCCTAGAAAATAGTACAGAGTCTTAGGTAGTTTCAGTCCTGAGTGTCACGGAATTTTTTTTACAAAATCCCTAGGCCAAAGGAAATACTTTTAACACTTTCGTTTTTTAAGGTGGTGGGTCTAAACAACTTAGTGAGGATAGGTGTGCGCCAGGGTTGTATTGTTTCACCATGCTTATTCAACCAGTATGCTGAGCAAATAATCCGAGAAGCTGGTTCTATGAAGAAAAACGTGGCATCAGGATTGGAGGAAGACTCATTAACAACCTACGATACGCAGATG
>NW_006408543.1:8093559-8110164 GCF_000296735.1 Chrysochloris asiatica
TTGGAGGCCAAGATGGCCAAACTTTGTCTCTCATACTTCAGACATATTGTCAGGAGGGACCAGTCGCTGGAGAAGGATATCATGTTTGGTAAGGTGGTGGGTCAGAGAAAAAGAGGAAGACTGCCCCCCCTCCCCCCCAGCAAGAGGGATTGGCAAAGTGGCAGCATCAATGGACTCAAGTGTGGCAACAATTGTGAGGTTGGCCCAGGACCAGGCAACGTTTCCTTCTGTTGTCCATAGGGTCACTATGAGTTGGTACTAACTTGATGGCACCTAACAACAACAACAACAACAGCTTAGGATCTGCTGGACACTGCCACCCTCACTTCCTGTTCCACGTTGATTTTCAGGAGACGCTGCCTTTTTTTATGGTAGCAACCTCTGAAAACCAGTTTTGATGTCATTGAAAGGCATGCAGAAACCCTGAACTAGTAACCTGCGTGGTGTCCAGCGTATTTCTGTGTTTCACTTAGAATGTGAACCTACCCCTTGACACGCTGTGAGATTGCTGGGGTGCCTTGGGGTACTTGGTGCCTAGTTTGAGAATTGCAGTAGCAGTATGCATGTTTACCTCATGTGGTTTTGTGCAGATGACATGAAAGAATCCCTGGGATTTGCTGAGGGCAGTGCCCAGGGCTTGGTGCTTAGTATTTGTTGCCCCTCAGGCTGGAAAGTTCCAGTTAGCTGGTACAGAAATGTGCTTTACTGTTGGTGGTGGTGGTGGCTGTTAAGTGTCATCAAGTCAGTTCTGACTCAGAGCGACCCTGTATAGGGTTTCCAAGGAGCATCTGGTGGGTTTGAACTGCTGACCCTACGGGTCAAGTCATCCTTGGGGTCCACTTCAATAATACCATGATTCCAGCTGTCACCAAGTGAGGTCTGACTCAAGTTTACCTACTCTCTATTGATGGCTTTTGACTATTTCTGGTTTGAGCTGTTAGGGGAACTTTGAGTACCATTTGTGTTCAAGTCTTGGTGTGGATGTATGTTTTCATTTATTTAATATGAGGAGTGAGTCACGTGATAAGTTTGTTCACTTTAGTAAGAAGCCTCTTGTCATTGGCTGAATCGTGGCCCTTCAAAAGATCTCTTGTAAATCCTAATCCCTGTATTTATGGTTGGAGTTCTGATGTGGCTGTGTAGGACAAGCACTGGACTGCTAACCAAGCCTTTCCTTGGAAACTCTATACAGGGTCACTGTGAGTCAGAACCGACTTGCTGGCACTTAACAATGACAGCCAACAGCCTATGTGGTTATAATTCCATTGGGGAAGAGGGTTTTTGTTATGTTAGTAAGGCAATATTAGTGTGGAGTATGTTTTAAGGCAGTCTCTTTTAAGTTAAAAGAGATTAAACAAGGAGGTGAGCAATCAAAGATGTCACATGCAGATCACCCAGGGGTAGAGGCTGAGAAGGGGAGAGGCCCTTCCCCAGAGCCGGCGCAGAGAGAGCTTCCTTCCCTAGAACCGGTGCCCAGAATTCAGACTTCTAGCCTCCCAAACTGGGAGAGAACATATTGCTGTTTGCTTTACATTTTCCTCAACATGACAGGACTCTTCCCATGGCCTGGAACGTCCTTTCTGTCCTGGAATACCTTTTCTATCCTGGAATGCCCTTTCTGTCCTGAAAAGCCCTTTCTGTCCTGGAATCTCTTTCCTTCTTCTCCTCCAGGTAAAGTCCTTTTATTCCCTAGGACTCAACTCAAGGGTCTCTCTACCTGTAGCCCTCCCCCACTGCCCTCCCTTCTGCACCCTCCCCCACAGCCCTCCCTCCTGCATCCCCCCTCCCGCAGCCCTCCTTCCCGCAGCCTTCTTGTCTGTAGCTCCCTTCCTTCTCCCCAAGCTACGTCACCTGCAACCTTATCTCTCCTTACAACACCGTGTACCCCATGTACTCTCACAGAGGTCCCCTTTCTGAGGTCACGTCATTCCCTGGATACCCCGGGAGCAGCCTGGCGCCATGACAGTTGGGTGCTTTCCTACACCTGTTTGACCCCAGGCAAGCACTTGGGGCTCAGTCAGAGTCAGGAGCTGCTGGATTTGAACTGTGAGAACATGCAGGAGAGGTGGAGACCCTCACCCCCTGCCACGGATTGCAAAGTCCCCTTCATTCCCTGAGCCAGGGGCAGAGTCCAGCTCCTCCGTGAGCCAAGCTGGGGTCCTGGCCCTCCCCATCTTAGGGTCCAGGGCCGCTCTGCCAGGCGGGTGCTGGGGTAGGATACGGGGAGGATTCCGGGCTCTCCTCCTCAGCTCTCTGCTCCCTGTGGGTGTCTCCTGGGCCTGGCCATATGCCCAATCCGGGTTATACTACAGGGGAGACGCAACAGTACCATGAAGAGCTCCTTCTAGGGCCAGCAGCCAGGCGCTCCGCCCTTTCACAGTCACCTTGAGGGGGCAGGTGGGCGCACAGGGGCATTCCAGAGCTGCAGTTGGAGTCAGGTGTGGGCCAGGTTCTTCCTTGAGGCTCAGTGCCCCAGCCCCCACCTCTACGCCCCCTCCCCCTGCTCCCCAGAAGAGGTTTCTCCCTTGGAGGGCCGAGAGCTGCATTACCTCCTCTCGCCGGTGGGGGCGCTGGAGACCGAACCTTTTTGCTGGATGCAGGGCTGCTTGGCCACGCAGAGCCATGGGTGCTTTTCGTGCCCTGCATCCCTGCCACTGCCAGAACCCTGCTCGGTTGCTGGCCACTGTCGCCCCAATTGTGGACCTGAGTCACCAGCCCTGGTCCCGGGCATGATCCTGGTCCTGATTTCCTCCATCAGCCTCTCATCTGCCCATGGTTCCGCCCACTCCACACATACTGACCCGCTTGCTGGCTTACGCACAGCTAAAAGCGAGTTTTTTGCACTGTGCTGCCGTAGCCACAGCCATAGATGAGGTTTCAGGACAGCTCTGGTGGCAGGTGGGTGGACTGAGTGAGGGGAGGTCCCTAGCCCACAGCCTGACTGAGGAAGGGCCTGCACCTCGCCTCTCCTTGCCTCAGAGCTATAATGGGGGAGCCGGTGAGGCCCCATGGCCTCTTTTCTCTGGTTCCCCTCTTGAGGCCCGGGCCCTGAAATCCCAACTCTAAGCAAGTTCTCTTTTATTTCTCCCAGGGGGCCTTCCCTCCAGGGCCTGTGGCCTGCCCTGTTGCCGGCCTTCCTCCTTCCACCAGCTGCTAGATAATGGGATCGCCTTCTAGGGGAGTCTTCAAATAAACAGCGTTGAGAATTGTTGAAAGCGCTATTGGAAAAAAGAAAAGGCAATATCATGGGAAGTTGATGACCTTATTAACTATAATTAGGCTATTCACAGAGGTTTTCAATATCGTCCAGCATGTTTCCTTGTTGAAATGGGGGTACCATTCAGAGGTAATGCCCTCAGCGAGGTCATCTTCTTTAACACATCATCAGTTTAATTTCTTCCAGAAGGTTGGGCAGCCTGGCTCTGTGTTCAGAAAGCTGTGGTTAGTTTTACAGCCACTGACATTAATACACTAATGATAATTCTAAGCAAGGAATTTCAGACCCTGACATCAAGAGTTGTTTTCATAGTGTGTGCAAGATCTCAGGTAAGGGGGTGGGACCTCACATCTAATCTTCCACAGGCGGGCTGGCAGCACCGGTGTGGACAGTACTGGGCCTCAGGACGCAGAGCCATGTGGGTAGTGCCTATGTCTACCTTTGGACAGGTCTCTGAATTTGGGGTCAGGGATGAAGATGCTCAGAAGCCAATCCTTTGCTGGCTCCTTTGAGAACGTGCATGTTTGAAGTTCAGGGGAAGGTCTCCTTTCGAAGCCGCTCTACTTAGAAGTGTCCCCTGGGTTCTTCCTGCTAGGCAGGCACCCCTTTCTCTGGGTTGTTCGGGAATAGCCCAGGTCTCTGGCTGCCAGTTTGGCACCAGAGCCGCAGCACCCACAGGAGGAGCACCTGGGAGCTGCTACTTCAGCCCCACCCCACATCCACTCTGAACCTCCCTGGCAGCCCCCTCTTTCCTGCCTCCCTCCCCCTGCTGGGATGGGACAGGCCCTCAGCCAGGACCTTGGGCTTTCCGCATGGCCTGTCTTGTGAGAGCATGTTTCTTCATCTCTGTACGCTTTGTTCATGTATCAGCTTGGATCCTGCTTTTGAAGTTGGCTATGTACAGACTTCAAAACAGGCATTGTTCTTCATGTGATTGTACCACAATTTACTCAACTGGATTCCTATTGGCAGCATTGGGGCTTGCTCCAGCAGGCCTTGTATGGTTCTGTAGAGCGCGCTGCGGTGATGGTCTATATGTACATCAGATCCAACTGCTGTGCAGTTATTTTCATAGGCTAGGATCCGTGGGGTGGGATTACCAGCCAAAACGATGAACACATTTTTTAATTTTAAATAAAAGTTTTCTTATTATGGGAGTGTTGTTAGCTGTAAGGATCCCTAGTGGTCCTGTAGGATAAGCACTGCCCGAGGCGGGCAGTTCAAACCCATCAGTCGCTTGGCAGGAGAAAGAGAAGGCTTTCTGCTCTGGTGAAGATTTAGAGCCTGGGAAACCTACAAGGGTTGCTATGAATGGGTGAGTTGTTAGGGGCCATCGAGTTGACCTCTGATTCATGCAGACCCTATACACCATGGAAAGAAACGCTGCCCTAGTCTTGTTCCATCCCCACGATCAGCTGCGATTGGATCGTTGTGATCCTTACGGCTGATTTTATTTTTTTTTTTACACATATATTTCCAGGCCTTTTTTCCTCGTCTGTCTTAGTCTAGAAGTTCTGCTGAAACCTGCTCAGCACCATAGCAGTGTACCAGCCTCTATTGCAGAGGGTGGTGGCCAAGCCTGAGGTGCCATGTCAGGAATCAAGCCTGGGTCTCCCATGTTGTTGTTGTTGTTGTTGAGTGTCCTGGAATTGGTTCTGACTCACAGTGATCCCATGTAGGGTTTCCGAGAAGCAGCTGGTGGATTTGAACTGCCGGCCGTGTGGTGAGCAGTCTAGTGCTTCTCTTACAGCGCCACACCAGGAGTCTCCCACATGGAAGGTGAGAATTCCATCACAGAACCACCACCGTCTCATTATTATAGCATTTATATTTGGATAAACAGGAAAAGATAGGAGAAGGGAAAAAAAGAAAAAGGCCAGTTGTCCCACCATGCGGCTCCGTTCACTGCTGTATCAATGAGGAATGTGTTTGGCTGCTGATAGCAGGAAAACCTAACCCTGGTGGCTTAAACAGAGACTGATGGGTCTCCGTGAATAGGAGTCCGAGGGGCCTGGGTCTGCAGTGAAGCTGTACCATTAGAGACCTAGCCGTTTTCGTCCTCCTGCCCTCCTGTGCTCTGTGGCATTGGCCTTCGTCCACTTATCTTCTTCCTCCATTCAGTCTCCTCTCTAGTGCTTCCTCTTTGCCTCTCTGAAGCTCTCCCCACTTCTGTGTCCCCTGTCTGGACAGATGAGTCTCCATTCCTGCCTCAGACAAAGCATCTCCTGTGTTGGGGCCTAAGTGAGACAGCACTTACTTCTCTTGCATGATCCCTCATGGACATCTGACATCCCATTTGGTCAGAGTTGACATTTGAAGAAACAAAGGAGAAGGCTGGATGCCTCAGGACTGGGAAGGTAGCTTGTCTTTCATCTTTGGGTTTTTAATCCTGGGAAGTCCCTTGGGCTAGAAACCACCCTTGGCTCCCTACTTGGTCCTCAGCAGCCACGGAAGGGAACCACTTTTCCTGGGGCTTCCTCCTTCCACCTGGTCAGTGTCCCCAACAGGAATGTTTGTTGACACCAACTGAGCACACTGGGGGATGGGAGAGGGTGCATGCAGATCTTGTCTCCATGGAGCTCACAAAAGAGGAAGGGGACAGACAGACTGACAGCGTTCACCCGTTCACAGTGAGGGAGCTCAGAGAAAAAGGATTTATGACCTACCTCAACCCTGCATGGTCGTACAGAAAGTAAAATAAGCGACACTCAACTGAGCAGTTATTAACATTTTGGGATGTTTGCACGCCCCCCCCCCTTTTTTTTAAAATAACTTTCTAGAGGGCTGGTGGGTTTTGTCTATTACTTCACATATGTATCATCAGCTTTTAAAATATATGTGGGATAAATATAAAAAGGAAGAAAGAATAAATTCATGACCATCCATATCAAAGGCAAACGCTCTATCATCAAGTCGGTTTCGACTGATAGAGACCCTGTATGGGTTTTTTTTTTTCGCCTCCATAAAGATTCCCATCTTGGATACTCTATAGGACAAGGCTGTGAGTCAGAATTGACTTAACGGTAATGGGGTTGGTTTTGTTGGGTCTGTGCCTGATAGCACAGTGTTTAAGTGCCCTACTGCTAACTGAAAAATTGGCAGTTCAAGCCCACCAGCCGCTCCATGGGAGAAAGTTTATGGCAATCTGCTTGGATAAAGATGACAGCTTTAGAAACTCTATGGGGCAGTTCTATCCTGCCCGGTCTGATCACTGTGAGTCAGAAGCAACTCGACGGCACAAGTCAATTCCAACTCCTTGTGGCCTTGCCCCAGAAGCATTTCACTGTGATGGAAGCAGACTGCCTCATTGTTCTCCTGAGGAGCTGCTGGTGGGTTCGAGCCTCCTACCTTCCATTTAGCAGTGGAGCGCTTAATCATTGTGCTATCGAAGCACCTTTTATATATGAAGGCACTACAAAAAGTTCATGAGAAAATGAAATGAAAAGATGAAGGAATTTTTTTTATAAACTTTTGAAGTCCCTCAAATATATATCTTAACTGCCATTGAGTCAATTCCAACTCATAATGACCCTTTATAGGGTTTCAGAGGCTATAAATCCTTATTGAAGGAGTTATGGTAGTGTAGTGGGTTGCAAGTTGGGCAGCTAACCACAAAGTCAGGAGTTCAAATCTACCAGTCGCTCTGCAGGAGAAAGATGAAATATATTTGTAATAGTTGTTAAGTGGCATCAAGTCAGTTCTGACTCATAGCGACCCTGTATAGGGTTTCTGAGGAGCAGCTGGTAGGTTTGAACTGCTGACCTTGTGGTTTGCAGTCCAGTGCTGATCCTACAGTGCCACACCAAGAGTCCATATGTAATAGACACAACATATATATGTGTGTGTCATTATGTTGTTATTGTTAAGTGCCTTTGAGTTGGTTCTGACGTATAGTGACCCTGATAGTGTTTTGAAGAGCAGCTGGAGTTTGAACCGCTGACCTTGCGATTCAAACGACCTTTCGGTCTAGTGTATCATCCCACCAGGAGTCCTGTGTCATTATATGTGTATGTAAATATATACGTAATATGTCTCATTTATTAATGTTTAACTGCTGGGTAGTCTTCCACTGTGTGGATAAGCTAGAGTTGATTTATTCATTCCCCCCGTGATGGAAGGTAAATTGGTTTGAATTTTTAATCTCTGCAGTGAACACACGTGCTCCAGGAATCTGCGGCTGTAAACCACCTCCAAATGTTGCGGGTTAAAGCAACACTGTTTATTTAGCTTGTCAACCTGCACTCTGGACGTAGGATGGCTCATCTCTTCTCTTCTGCGTCATGTGGGGCAGCTCAAAGCCAGAGCTGGCATCCTCTGATGGCTGGAGCAGGCGGTCAGCTGGAACCCTACTGTGCAGTCTGTTACAGGTGTCCTCCTCATGTGGCCTCATAGTGTGGTGGCTGGGGTTTGGGTACCAATGTCCCCCAAGAGGGAGAGAGAGAGGCAGTAACCGTGTGACGGGTATGAGTCAGTCTTGGAAACGTGACTGGTCATGTTCTCAGGGTTGTACCCTTCAGAAGTAAGTCCCTCAGGCTGGTTCCATTCACAGAGGGGGACTTGACTTTACCTTTTAAAAATAAACTTTAAATTGTCATTTGGTTGAAAGTTTACATAGCAAATTAATTTTTCCTTCAGCAATTCGTACACAGTTTGCTTAGTGACATTGATTACAATTTGTACAGTGTAACAGCTTTCTTCTCACTTACTTCCTTTGTCTACTAGTTCCATTTTTCCTTTCCTGTCCCTTCCTGCCTTGTGAAGTTTGTCTCGGGGAAAATGCTAACCTTTTGATGTTCAATGGTAGATTTTTCTTAGAAGGTTGTACCTCCTTGGTATAATTGTTCACCTTATAGGCTTGTCTTTTGTTTGGCTGAAAAATTGAGCCATGGGGGTGAGTTCCATTCCAGACTTGATGACGCTAACTTGACTTGTCAACTTGACTGGGCCAGGATTCTCGGTGATTTAGCGGTTGTTGTTTTTATTAAGTGCTGTTGAGTTGGTGCTGACCCATAGCGACCCTGTGTAGGGTGTCCAAGGAGTGGTGGTGAGCTTGAACCACTGACCTTGTGGTTCAAATGACTTTGCAGTCCAGCACATTAGCCCACAGCACCACACCAGAACTCCTGATTTAGCAGTAAGGTGTAATAATTCCTCAGAATGTGATCTAATATAATGTAATCACTTCTCACATGATGTGATCTGATGTGATCAGCCCTCGTGTGGTGTAATTATCCCATGTTGTAAATCCTCACTTCTGTGGTGGTAATGAGATTGATTGTGATCTATAGGATTGGGTTGTATCATGAGCTAATTTATTTTGAGATATAAAAGGAGACAGAAGTGAGTAAAGAAAGCGAGACCCACTACCGCCGAGGAAGAAGAGCCAGGGGTGGAGTGTGTCCTCTGAACCCGGGGCCCCTGCAGGTAACGCTCCTGGATCCAAGGGAACGATTGACGCCAAGACACATGGAGATCCCCAAGGCATGCTGGGCCTATGGATGCTGAAAGGGGACAAAGACCTTTCTCCAGAGCTGGTGCTCTGAATTCATAGTTCTAGCCTCCTAAAATGTGAGAGCATACATTTCTGTTTGTGAAAGCCCTCCCCTTGTTTCTGCTATAGCTGCACTTGAGAACTAAGACAGAGGGCTGAAGTCTTGGGGTTTTTTAACCAGTCTCTATTTGACTAGTCAAGGAGCTCTCGTAGCATAGTGGTTATGAATTGGGCTGCTAACCTCAAGGTCAGCAGTTTGAAACCACCAGCTGTTGGACAGGAGAAAGATGAGAAACCCTGTGCAGGGTCACTATGAGTCAGAACCGACTCCATGGCACACTACCACCACTGCCCCCACCGCCATTTGACTGTTTATTTGAGTTTTGTTTCGTATTTCTCTCCCACTCTATCCAGGACCTTCTAATATGATTTCTCTCAGAGTGGTTGGCAGTGGTAGCTGGGCACCATCTAGTTCTTCTGATCTCAGCATCGTGGAGGCTCAAATTCAGTGATGCATTTGTCCTTTGGCCTAATTGTTTCCACGCACCTTTGATTTTCTTCACTCTTCTTTGCCCCTGATGGGGAGACAGAGACCAATAGTTGCTTGTGAGATGCTCACAAGCTTTTTTGATCCCAGTTGCTACTCACCAAATGAAGACTTGGAACATTTTCTTTGTGGACTATATTGTGCCAGGTGACCTTGATGTACCCTGAAACTGTGGTCCTGAGCCCTCAGGTCTCCAAGTGTTTGCTTATGGCCAAGAAGTTTTCATAACTTTGCCCCCTGCGTTGTGCTGTTAAATGCCACTGAGTCCGATTTGACTCATAGCGACCCTGCATAGGGTTTCCATGGAGCAGTTGCTGGCTTTGAGCCAGTGACCTTGTGGTTAGCAGTCCTGTGTTTATCCTACAGTGCCACACCCAGACTTCTTCCCCCCTGTGTGTTCTACTATATTCATAGCTGTATTTGCGGCGTGTCTAAATACATATGTAGAAATTGTTGTTGTTATGTGCTATAGCAGGTTCCGACTCATATCCTGTATAGGGTTTCTGAGGAGTAACTTGTGCATTTGAACTGTCGACCTTGTGGTTCACAGTCTAGTGCTGATCCTACAACACTACATTAGAAGCCCTATGTAAAAATATCCTGTGTCAAACCTGTGTGTATTGGTGGGTGTAGTCCCATTTTCCACACATTGCCTCAGCGTGTGTGCCCATATACGTGTCCACTGGCAGATCACTGCTTTTGAAGATTGTGTGCCGTGTGTTTACCGCTGCTGCCTTTAACTCCTGCTCTCCTTCCAGTGTCTTCCTTTGCCTTCATCTTTTTCTGCTGCCCTCCCCCTTATTGGACATTATTGCCTTTCCCTGAAGTTAATACTAGCACATGTCTACCCCTCAGTTAGTGATTTACCGCACCTGCCACCCCTGGTAACCATCAAAGAATGCTTCTTTCTCTCTCTGAAAACCCGTTCTGAACTATTTACAACAGTGCTCTCATACAATACTTGTCCTTTTGTGGATTAATTTCACTCAGCATAAGGCAGACTCGACCTTTTGATAGGACATGTTTTAAAACTAGCACCCGTAGGTGCACCTCCAAGTATGAACCTGTGGCCTGGCCTATGGCCTGGCCCCTCCAGGTGAGGGTCCTGACCTGCTGGCTGCCAACTGTTCTCGCAGGTGTGTGTCCCATTGGCTGCCTGCCAGAACGCTTGGGAGCTCCTGTTTTCTTCTGCCTGCCAACACTTAATGTGAGGGTTTTGACTTTTGCCCCACTGGTGGGTGTGAGGTAGGATCTTGTTGGCATTTGCTTGCCCTCTGGTGAGGCCTAGCCCCATACAGCCTCCTGGGCTGGTATGTTCTATTCCTTTTCCCAGCTGTTTACCCTGAAGGAGATAGAAGCATCGGCATGCTATTTTTTGGCTTACGATGTCAATTTTTCAAGAGAGAAGTGGTGAACATCCCACAGAGTTTATTGCAAACTATTATTAAGACCTTGGAGTTACTATTGGTATGACTCACTTTTGAAAAAAAAAAAATGATTTCAGTAACTGCAGGCTGTATTTGTAATTTGATGGCTTTTCATTTAATCTCTCACCTTTCTGTAATCTGCCCAATTTAAAACGCCCTTAAGCGTGCTTTCTCCTTGTCTGGGAGCCCTATTCTTGGCCGTGTTATCACAGAAATGGTAATATGAAGTGGGCCGATATGTACCTCTCCTTGAGTTCCTGCTGTCTCCTCGGCCGTTTAATTACTTCTGATACCGACATCTCCTGCTGCTGCCTTCTCTGCTGTCACTGTGTGTGCGTGAAGCTGGGTCATTGGGCCCAGGTTGGGGGCGGCAGTGACTCAGCACACCTTTGTGAGTGTTCTCGCAGCATCCTGTAAGTGACCCTCTGAGGTCAAGGAAGAGGGCTGATGAAAATAATTGTCAGAAGCCCGTTGCAGGCTGGTTGAGGGGCGGGAGGTGTGGGGCCCGTTCATTTGCTCCTTCTGGAACCGCCAGGGTCCTTAGGGGAGCTCGAGTGCCCGAGCATAGGACATAGGAAGATGGTGAGAGGTCTATGGGATGGGGTCTGTGTGTGTGGTGCTACAGACTAAGCATCCCCCCACCCGGGCCATCAGGCAGCGACGGGGGCACTGCCCTTGAGGAGTAGGCACCGTGACTGCCCGTAGAACCTAGCGGCTTGTGTGTCTGTCTCTCATCCTCCCTCAGGGCAGAGGAGAGACCCCTTGTCTCCTGTGTGTGGGTCTCACTCAGTCCTCCCATCCCCATGGCTCTGTTTTCTGATGAAGAGACTACGGAGGAGCTCGGGAACTGCACAGTGGACTCCAGCTAAGGAGGACGTGGGTCCCAAGAGCGATGGCAGGGGCCTGAGAGGACACAGCTTGGCCCCCAGCTGGACTTGCGGGGAAGGCCCCAGGGCTCAGGAGCCAGAGGGATAGGAGTCCTATGCTGATTTCATGGAGAAGAGGAGAACTGAAAGTTGAGGAGGGGAAGAAGAAGAGAAGGTGTTGCAAAGGGAGGGTGCTCAGGGTGTCTGTGGTGACAACCAGTGCTGCTTGGGTGGAGGGCAGGAGGACAGGCCCTGCCCCTTCCTCACCTTCTCCTTGCTCATCTTCCTTCCCTCCCACACTAGGTCACTTGGGATAAAAGACTTAAAAATGAGTCCAGATTCCTTCCAGGGCCTCCAGCAGGGCGGTGGGCGTCCACATCCAGGCTCTCACGTGGCACGTCCCCTCCAGACGCTGAGTTTTGGAGCCTGAGAAGTTTCACACCACATTCTCCGTGCCAGCAGAAGTCTAGTAAGGGGATGGGCGTTCTCCTCAGTTTCTGTGACAGTCTGTTCACAGCTTAACAGTGTGAGGCCGTATAAATAAACAGCCGTGCCTGCCACCCTCATTAAGCCTTACACCTTGCTGGTACGGCAGGAGTTAGCGGGTCAGAGCTTCCGCTGTTTGGGATGTGCTTGTTCCATTAGGAAGTAAACGGCAGTCTCAGAGCAGCGCCGAGTGACAGACGTGTGCTCTGCCTGGAGACCCCAGCCTTCCGTGGGATCCTGAGGGGGAGGAGTTTGGGCTGGAGCGTCCTAAGCTGGGGGCCAGGAGCCTGGGGTCTGGGACTGACACTTCCTGGCATGGGGCCCAGGTTTTCTGGTCAGTGGGATGCGGGGGTCTGACTGACCCCAGGTGCTCCTTCCACAGGTGAGCACCTGTTAGGTGTATGATGGTCAAGGTTATGTGTCAGCTTGGTGAGGCCTCTGAGAATGCCTCATTGGTTTAGCAGACCCTGTGTAATCATCCTTCATTTTGTATCTGATGTGAGTAGCCAGTGGTTGAAAGGGGAGTTTCCTTGGGGATGTGGCCTGTATCCAATATATGTGGATGTTCTGGTGAACTTGCTGTCCCGTGAGCCTACATCTCACTCATCATCCTCTGATCTCTCTGAACTGCAAATGGTCCATCAGACCCTACAACCGTGTGAGTCAGTATAAACCTCCGGCCTGGTGCCTGACCCAGGCTACTCAGTCAGCTGCCTCCACAACTACATGAACAATTTTCTTGAAGTGAATCTCTCTATATATATGTATAAGGAGCCTGGTGGCACAGTGGGCTAAGTACTGGTCTGTTAACTGCAAGGTTGGTGGTTCAAACCCACCAGCCACTCCATAGGAGAAAGATGAGGCTGTCTGCTTCTGTAGAGATTTATGGTCTCAGAGACCCTGTGGTATAGCTCTGCTCTGTCCAGTGGGCCCACTGTGAGCGGGCGTCGGCATGGCAGCACTGGGCTGTATATTTCCATACAGGCGTCATTGGTTTTTGCTTCCCTAGAGAACCCATATGAAGACATTTGGCATCGAGAATGGTCCTATAGGAACAAAATCGTAAAGATGAGTTTTCAAAGTTGGTTTTCAAGTCTGGCTAGTCTTAAAAGCTCTGATGACTCTGCCCATGGTGTGAGGTGGTAATAGGAATATGCAAGATATTACCACTGATGGATTAAATCTCTGTGAGAGACAAAGTCCTGAGTGACTGCATATTTGATGCTTTTCTACACTTTTGTCGGAATGAGAAGTATAAGGAAGCTGGTTGGTTGGTCTTTCTTTCACTAGACAAACGTGAAAGACAGGAATGAGCTCAAAGCTTCAGAATCATAGCTCAAGTGCTGCATGCCTGACCTGAAAGTTACCACTAGTGACCTGAAAGAAAGTTTCTTAATAGTAATTTTCTTGTAGTATCATGTCTTGTAATTATAGAGCTGATACTGCCAAAAACTAAACCCAGAGTCTTATCATATGAGTGGCTTAGTTACGCCAGTTGAATTCCCAACCTTGAATGATGTCTGAAGTTCAAGTGAGGGTATTGGTGGGGAAGAAACGGGATCCTGAAAGTAAGCTGGGGACAGATAGGCAGATAATCAGGAAGCTAGGGATACTGTGCCCCTAAATTCCACTGAATCACTGCTGTGACTAGAAGCAGCCCTGTCACTCCTATCTGAAGAGATGATTGCATTTTAGTCAGTGAAACCCCGCTCCCCAGTAAAACCACTCTTCCTTCCATTGAGGGCCTGCCGGAGGCATCCGTCACCCGAGGCAGAGGCCCTACAAGACCTGGCTGCATATCCCCAGGACTCACGCCCCTTTTTTTACTTCTAGATTTGTAATTAGACTTAAGTCTGAGTGAGCCCCAAGAGGTGAAGAAGAGGTAAAGTGTGACCCCGAAAGAACTCTGCTGCCCTCCAAATGAACTCTGACTTTTCTAACCTCTATACATGGGAAATCTGTGTGGGAATGACTATTAAGGGCGTGGGATGATAGTGCAAGGAACATAGAGTTGTAGCCTTCTGAGGTTGTTTATATGGGCCTGATAAGCCTACATTCTTCGTTCAGTATTCCATCTGGAGAGGTTAGAAAAGCATCTACTACTTTCTTTGCTTGGTTCACTGAAGCATGGATTAAATGGTGGACTACGCTAAATCAAGTTGAAATGCCAGACCTGCCTTGGTATACTCTAGAAGAAGGTCTCCAAAGACTTAGGAAATTGACGGGTGAGAGTGTACTTTTCAGCATGGACACACAGGTCCACCTATGGAGTGCCCAGTGGACACACCTTTTACCGTAGTACTGAGGAACAAACTTGTGAAGGGACCCTACCATCTTTGAAGATTGCTGTAAGTCAGGTTTGACAGTTGATGTTTGTTTGTTGTTAGATGCGACCTTATTTATGCACAACAGAACGAAACCCTGCTTCGTCCTGCGCCGTCCTCACAATTGCTGTTACACTTGAGACCATTGCTGCTGCCACTGTGCCAATCCATCTTGGTGGTCGTCGTGGTGGTGGTGGTGGTGGGGCTTCCTCTTTTTCACCAATGCTCCACCTTAGCAAGCCTGATGTTCTTCTCCAGGGACTGGTCCCGTCTGATAATCCGTCCAAAGTATGAGGGAAGAAGTCTCACCATTATGGTTTACAAGGAGCACTCTGGCTGTACCTCTTCCAACACAGATTTGTTCTTCTGGCAGTCCATGGCACTTTCAGTATTCTTGTCCAAGACCTGAACTCAAATACATCAATTCTTCTAAGATCTTCCTTATTCATTGTCCAACTTTCACATGCATTATTGAAAATACCATTGTGAGAAATAACTCTTGTGGGCATGGTCCATCTTCAGGAGTTCATGAGATTGCTAGGCCTGGCAACCAGATTGTTGATTTAAATACAAGGAAGGACATGTAACCTGGCTGTTATAGGACTAGGAAATTTAAATAAAAATACAGCCATTAAGACAATGGGCAAGCCATTTTGGCTTCTCTGGGGGGAGGGAAAATGAGACATACTACAGAATTGTATATGGAAACCTGGAGGAGGGGCTTTTTGGAGACAAGAATAAAAACCATTCATGGCGGACCATGTGGCGCGTCTGCCCGTGTCTACTGGGTTGGGCACCCGATTTTGCAAAATCGAATAAAGAAAACCTCACTCTCGTTAAAATAGGTACAGATTGGATTACCTGAGCGTTTGTCAGTCTAGACAATGTTTCTCACACCATGGCTTGAGCCAAGTGCACCGTAGTCCTCAAACTGACTTCTCTGCCTGTGACCACGTTAGAGAGGTCTTGTACAGCAGGTCTGCCCAGTGCAATGCCTGATGTCCTTTGAGTTCTTGACTGCTGCTTCCATGAGTGTTGATAGTGGATCCAAGCAAAATGAAGTTTTTTATAGCTTCAGTCTTTTCTCCATTGATCGTGTTGTTATTTCTTGGTTCAGTGATGAGGATTTTTGTTTCCTTTACAGTGAAGTGTAACCCGTACTAAAGGCTGTGCTGTTTGATCTTCATCTGCATATTGCAGGTCATAAACGAGTCTTTCTCTAATCTTGATGTCAAATTCTTCTTCATATAATCCAGCTTCTTGGATTATCTGCTCAGCATACAGACTGAATAAGTACGGTGAAGGAATACAACCCTGGAACACACTTTTCTTGATTTGAAACCATTCAGTGTCTACTTGTTCTCTTCAGAAGAGATGACTGCCTCTTGGCCTATGTCCAGGTTCCACATGAGCATGATTAAGTGTTCTAGAATACTCATTCTCCACAGTGTTGTCCATAGCTTGTCATGAACCACACAGTCAAAAGCCTTTGCATAATCAATAAAGTACAGGTAAGCATCTTTTTGGTATGCTCTGCTTTGAGCCAGGCTCCATCTGAAATCAGCAGTGATATTCCTTGTTCCAAGCCCTCATCTGAATGTAGCTTGAACCTCTGGTAGTTCCCGGTCAATGTCCTGCTATAGTCGGTTTGAATTACCTTTAGCAAAATTTTATTTGCATGTGATGTCAATGATAGCATGCAAAGATTTCCACATTCTGTTGGGTCACCTCTCTTAGTAATGAGCACAAATATAAATGGATATCGCCAATCAGTTGGCAAGGTAGCTAGCTGTCTTTCAGATTTCTTGGCATAGATGAGTGAATGCCCCCAGTGCAGCATCAGCTTGTTGAAATATTTTAATTTGTATTCCATCAATTCTCGGAGCCTTGTTCTTTGCCAATGCCTTCAGTGCCCCTTGGACTTCTTCCTTCAGTACCACTGACTCTTGATCATATGCTATGCCTTGAAATGGTGGAACACGGACCATTTCTCTTTGGTACAGTGACTCCGCGTATTTCTTCCATCTTCTTTTTATGTAATGTTTACAATGCTTTCTGCATTATTCAATATTTTGCCCACTGTTGTTGTTGTTATTAAGTGCCATTGAGTCAGTTCCGCCCCATAGCGACCCTGTGTAGGGTTTCTGAGGTGTGGCTGGTGAGCTTTCACCACCAACTTTGTGGTTCAAACTGGCTTTGCCGTCCAGCACATTAACCCACAGCGCCACACCAGGACTCCATTTTAGA
>NW_006408543.1:8111884-8151574 GCF_000296735.1 Chrysochloris asiatica
ATTCAGAAGTAGTCCTCTTCTTCTTCCTATCCTGTCTTAGTCTGGAAGCTCAGCTGAAACGTGTCCACCATGGGTGCACCCTGCTGGTATTCAGAGTACCTGTAGCATCACAGCAACACACAAACCACCTCAGTACGACAGACTGACAGACAGATATGTGGTGGGATTTGACAATGGGAACGGCCTTAACAGAACTGAGACACCTTACTGCATTGGGGCTAATTGGACTCTGGAATGGTAGGGGCTACACTGTGTCACTTAATTGACAAAGACAAGGTGACTATAGTTACTGTAAAGGATAGAGGAGAGGTAAAGCAGTAATCAGAATAGTCTGGCTCGTATGCACTCATGGTGTTGGCTATCAGCCAGTGTCTGTAGGAGTGAAGCAGATGAGAAGTGAATGAAATATATACTCAATGTGTTCAAGCAGAAGCAATCTAGGTCCAGTGATAGCCAGAATGGAGGCATAGCCCTTCAGCCAGACTTGAGCCGGTGACAGATCCACACGCCTTGAATGAAGAGGAAGGCCCTCACTGTACTGCCCCAAATTGATTTATTTCTCCTAGCCTTCCCCAAAGGGATCTATGACATTTTTACTAGAGTTAGTGTTCACTGGGGACAAGGCAATGATCAGGCTTTCTGTGGAACATTGGCCCTGAACTGACACTTTTATTCCCAGAAACCTAAAGGAAATCACATGAAGGTCATGTTATCACAGGTTCTTAGGTCAAGTCTGTCTCATGGTGGGTCCATCCGCTGGATGGCTAAACCTGTCCTGTAGGGATTTTCTCCACTCCAGAGAATGCATAGTTGAAATAGACCCACTCAGTAACTGGCGGAACCTTCACACTGGATTGCTGACATGTAGAATAAAGGCTGTTGTGGCTGGAAAATGCATGTGGAAACCATTAGAACTGCCCTTGCCTAGAAAAACAGAAAATCAAAAGCAATACTGCATTCCTGGAGGGATTGCAGAGGTTACCGCCTCCATTGAGGACTCGAAGGTGCAGGTGTGGGGATTTCGACCCTATCCTTGTTCAGCTTACCTACTTGGCCTGTGCGGAAATAGTTGGATCCTAGAGAAAGTTATTGGATCACTGTAAACTTGATCAGCAGCAATCACAGTGCTGTTTGTTCTTGCAGATGTGGTGCCATTGCTTGAGCAAATCAATACATCTTCTTGTAGCTGGTGTGCGGCTAGTGATTGGGCTAGCACCTCTTTTTGGTGCTGGTTTTGAAGGAACACCACCAGTAGCTTGTCTTTGAATGGCAAGGCCAACAATACACCTGTACTGTCCTACTCTGTTGTGAAGTGCCATCGAGTCAGTTCCAACTCACAGCATCCCTGTAAAGGGTTTCCGAGTAGCGCCTGGTGAGTTTGAATTGCAACCTTGCAGTCCAGTGCATCATCCTGCAGCACCACACCAGGACTCCTACCTTGTTGTTGTTGTTAGGTGCCATTGAGTCGGTACTGACTCATAGTGACCTTATGCACAACAGAATGAAACACCGCCCAATCCTGGGCCAACCTCACTACTGTTGCCATGCTTGAGTCCATCGATACTGCCACTTGGCCAGTCCATCTTGTTGAGAGTCTTCCTCTTTTTCTTTGCCCCTCCACCTTACCAAACATGATATCCTTCTCCAGCGATTGGTCCCTCCTGACAATATGTCTGGAGTATGAGAGACGAAGTTTGGCTGTCTTGGCTTCCAAGGAGCACTCTGGCTGCGCTTCTTCCAAAATGGTTGTTGTTGTTGTTGTGTGCCATCGAGTCGGTTCCGACCCATAGCGACCCTGTATAGGGTTTCCGAGGGTGTAAATCTTTACGGGAGTAGAAAGCCTCATCTTTCTCCCGTGGAGCAGCTGGTAGTTTCGAACCGCTGACCTTAAGGTTCGCAGCCCGATTCGTAACCACTACGTTACCAGAGCTCCAAAATGGTTAGTGGTATATAAATTCTCCAGACAAAATGGTTAGTGGTATATAAATTCTCCAGATAAACCCAACAACCACTCCTTGGAAATGTATGGGGTCACTATTGTCAGAACTGCTTGAAGACCCTTAACAACAATATGTCATAATTTAGATCTCAGGAAACTTGATTGCCATTCCCTTCCATAAGATGCCAGGCTGACCCACTACATTGATGAAATCATGTTTATTAGACTTGTTGTTGTTATGTGCCGTGGGGTCGGTTCCAACTCATAGTGACCCTGTACAGGATTTCCGAGGCTGTAAATCTTTATGGGAGCAGAAAGCCTCATCTTTCTTCCGCGGAACAGCTGGTAGTTTCGAACTGCTGAGCTTGAGGTTCGCAGTCCGATTCGTAACCACTACACTACCAAAGCTCCTTTTTAACAAGGCTGAATTATGAATTCCTCTAGACTTGTTGCTAAGACACTGGTGTGTTAGAGGGTGGAAAATTAATCTGACAGAAATTCAGGTACTTTCCACCTCAGTGAAATTTCGAGGAGTTAGGTGATGTGATGAGAGATGGTCATGCTGAGAGATGGTCCTTTGTGAAGGGTAAGTTGTTGCTCTGGCCCCGCCTGCACCTCAAAAGGAAGGAGGCCCAGTGCCTGGTAGAGCTCTGGATTTGGGAGCACTATAGAAGTACACTTAACGACAACAACAACAACATAGGAGTCTTGGTGTGGCACTGTGGGCTAATATGTCAGACTGCAAAGTCGATTGAACTGCAAGGTTGGCAGTTCAAGCTCACAAGCCACTCCTCGGAAACCCTATACAGAGTCGCTATGGGTCAGAATCGACTCGACGGCACTTCACAACAACAACAACAACAACAGACCCTTCTTTTGGCTGTGTACTCTGGCCTATGTCTCTAAAGAAGAAAAAGCTGTGCCGTAGGTTCAGGCTGCTGTATAAGTCACCCTGTCACTGTGGCCCCAGAGACAGCGAGCTCAATGGTGCTTGAAGCATCACTGGCAGACAGAGATGCTGTTTGGGGTCGTCGTCAGGCCCCTATCGGTGAATCGATGCACAGACCTTTAGGATTTTGAAGCAAACCTCTGCCATCCTCTGCAGAAAACAACTCTCCTTTTGAGAAGCAGCTTCTGGCTTCTGACTGGGCTGAACGCCTAACCATCAGCCTGAGCTACCCAGCATGAACCAGATGTTGCTGCATGTACACAGCAACCCTCCATTATTAAACGGAAGTGGTATAGACAAGGTCAGGCTCAAGAACACGAAGGCACAACTGAGTTACATGAGGAGGGTGGCCCGAATGCCCCTGGTCTCCACTGCTGCCACATCTTCCCCTCCCAGTCTGCGCCTGTGGCTTCATGGGAAGAGGAGACTCGTGCCAGCTTCTCACAAGCGGAGAGCAGCAGCAGCACCGCAGCCCCTTCCTGGGACTCCCCTGAAGGACGGTGGTGAAGGGAGCTCCTCCCATCGTGCACCTGGTTGTTCATTTTCCTGGAAGGAGAGATGGCCAGATGTGTGACTGTATACTGGTTCATGGGCTGTGGCCATTGGATTAGGTGGACAGTCAGGGATTTGGAAGGAACATGATTGGAAAATAGGTGACAAGGAGGTCTGAGGGTAAGTGAAAATGAATGTATTGCTAGAAAATCATAGAAACGTTTATTAAACAAGAATGTTATTGTTTCTAGACTCAGCCTTCATCTAGAGCCGCATCTCCTGATCCAGCTCTGTACTTCTGAAGGTAGGTGTTTCCGACTCTCCAAACCTTCCTCAGAGAATTCTGTAGAATTAGAATTCCAACTGGAAAACCGAAAGGGTAGAACATGCTCAGCATTTCTCAAGTTGAAAGAACTGAAGAAAAGCTTCAAGCCTTGACTTGTGACACTGAAGGATTCTAGGGGCAAAATACTGAGCAGTGCAAGAAGCGTCAGTAGGAGATGGAAGGAATAGAGTCCTTGGTCAATGGTTCACCCTTTCAGGAGGTAGCATATGATCAAGAAGCAATCACATTGAAGGAAGAAGTCCAAGGTGCACTGAAGGCATTGGCGAAAAACAAGGCTCCAGGAATTGATGAAATACAAATTGAAATCTTTCAACAAACTGAACAATCTATCTAATATCAAATGCAAATGAAAGTTTGCTGAAGATAATTCAGAAACAGCTGTAGCAGTAAATCGACGGGGATCATAAATTTCTTGGGTGAGGTACAGTGAGAATGTTCCTTAGAAGTGACATGTCCGAAGTACAGGAGATAAAGTCACTGGCTTTACTTCTAAGGAGGTGTTCCTCAGAAACCCTATCATAATAAGCACTGGGCTGCTAACACACAAGATTGGTGGTTCAGACCCACCAGCTGCTCCTCAGAAACCCTATACGGGGTCACTATGGTTTGGAACCGACTTGACAGCCTCAACAATATATACACACATACACACACACATACATACATATAAATAAAATAAGTGACTGCTAAGCACAAGGTTGGTGGTTCAGACCCACCAGCTGCTTCTCAGAAACTCTATGCATAGTTGCTAGGAGTTGCAACAGGTACTTAACAACAATATTTATTACAAAATATCTGTTTCCTTCCCTCCCTCCTCGTATTACATTTTATAAAATGTGAGACATACACTGGGCTAATATGTTACGTGGATTTCTGGTTTGGCGCTGTAGTATAAGCACAGGACTACAAGGTCAATCTGAACTGCTAGGTCAGCAGTTCAAACTTACCAGTTGCTCATCAGAAATCCTCTATTGGGTTGCTATGAGTTGGAACCATTGGATGGCCCTTGAACAATAGCAACAATATGGTACATACATGTTACTTATACAGTTATCTTTATGTCGTGATTGTGTAGGGTTTAGGAGATACGGACAGTTGCCAAGTTAACAATGGATGGACTATAATGGTGAACGTTATGGGTCAACTCGGCTAGGCTGCGGTTTGGCAGAAATTACCTATCACCCTCCATTTTGTGCTCTGATGTCGGTAGCCAGTGGTTGAAACTGGAGTCTCCTTGGGGGTCCTGGCAAAGCTTGCCGTCTCTTGATCCTACCTTTGACATATCACCCTCAGACCTCTGGTTCTTGGGACACAAGCCTTCAGCTTGCTGTCTAACCTGTAGAGTTCGGGATTCACCAGCCTCTGTAGCCCTGTGGTCCAGCAGCCTGCCTTCTGACCTGCAGACTGGGGGTCCGTCAGCCCCTGCAACCATGTGACTCAGGAGAAGTCTCCAGCCGGACACCTGACCCTCAGACTTGCCAGATTCCCCAATGGTGTGAGCTATTTCTGTGAAATAAATCTCTGTCTCTATTTATTTCTGGAATCCTGGTGTGGTACTGCAAGATAAGGCGCTGGACCAAAATGTTAGTTTGAGCCACAAGCTCGGTAGTTCAAACCCACCAGCTGCTCCTTGGAAACCCTATAGAGGGTCGCTATGAGTCAGAGCCGACTCGATGGCACTTAACAACAACATTCATCTAGTAGGAACCCTGGGGGTGTGGTGGTTAAGCAAACTGAAAGGTCAGTGGTTTGAACCTACCAGTTGCTTTCTCTACAGGAAAAAGATGAGGTTGTCTGCTCCAAAAAGATCCACCGTCTCAGGGGCCCAAGGGTGCAGTTCTTCTCTGTCCTGTAGGGCCACGGGCTATGACTTGGAGTGGATTGAATGACAGTGGGTGGGGGCTAGGATTCCAGACCCCTCCTCGGGTTCCTCAGGGCAGCCACAGCACTGCACTTGCATAAGCACAAAGCCCAAGTAGAGTCCTGCTCCTTGGCCTCCCTGTCACTGAGAAAAATTCATAGAGCTGCCCTTTATTTCTTGCTCTGCGAGCCAAATGCTTAGCGTTCATTTGTTTCTGTTCCTCTAGCTCTTGTGGTTAAAAGTAAGAATTAGACTTTCTGGAAGAATCCATCACAAGATTACTGAGAAGTCAGCGCACAGGAGATAATGGGCTTTGCGCTGGGTTATGTCTGTGGGACGATGTCCACAATCACACCCGGCTTTGTTTTTCTTCTCTCGAGCTTTGGGAAATCAACCGGAGAATGGGCTTCTAAGTCTGAAGAGTTGTTGACTATTTTTCCCAAATGGGATTGCCCTTCCAGAGAACAGTGGGTATCTATTTGACAAGAAGTTCTAAATCTGTGCTCCAAGTTCTCTGAAGAAAGCATGTATCTTAGACAGTGGCACTCTGATGTCATTTTCCAAGCGGGCATGGAGAGCTGTCAGAAGTCAGTAACGTCCTCAGACGCCGGATTGTCCCCAGCCAGCATTTGTCAACGGCTCTCCTATACTTTGAGCTGGATGGTAAGACTGACTAGAGCCAACTTCTCCAACTCTTCACAGCCTGCCTCTTCCTCCCACCCCAAGCCCACCCTCAGAGACCTATGGGTTTTAAGGCCCGGATCTCTGCAGGGGCACACCCCGCCCACCAGGGCACACAGAATGGAAAGATGTACCCCACCTCAAAGGTGCTCTGTGCCTTGCTGTTGTTACTCAGATGCTAGGAGTCCCTGTCTGCTGGGCCTCTTTGTCCATTACAGGCAGTCTGAGTTCTGCCTGACCTCTCTGTCGGAAGTGGTTCAGACCTAAGTAGAATACCTAATTTAAAAAAAAAAAAAATTTTTTTTCATTATTGCTGTTTCTTACCAGTATCTTTACAAAGTGTAACACTGAACATCTGTCGGAGGTTGGTAATATCAGTTCATTACACCCTGCAATATTGTACGTAGTATATACTACTAACAACAAGATGTACAAAACACAAAGCAAACTGAAACCGGACCTTTGGAAGTACAGTTTGCCTTAACTCTAATACTTTGTAAATTCTGGTGTGGCACTGGAGGATAGGCACTGGACTGCTAAACACAAGTTACTCCTCGGAAACCCAATGCGGGGTTGGTGTGGGTTGGAACCAACTCGATGACCCTAGCAGCTTGCCCCTACTTTGGTGCCCTCTTGGGGCAGCAACTGGAATTGCAGGCACAGGGTTTATAAAGCCAGGTTTATAAAACTCTTCAGAGGCTCCGTGTGGACTCCAGCATAGAATCCATGTTCCTCAGTGTGTCTTATGGGGTCTTCTGGACCCTGACTTGCCCAGCTGCCAGCCTTCCTCCTGCTCCTCTGTTCCAGCCACATGGAACCTCACCGCCCAAGCCTGTCTACAGCACTTCCCCTCAGCTTTTTGGGGTAGTTCTGTTTGTCCTTTTGTCTCATGAGGACCCCATCTTCCCTCCTCAGGCTTATCTGTGCTCTGGTGGACTGTGAGCATGTGTCTCAGTGGTGTGGTGGCAGCAGGTGCTTTGTGAACATCTGAGGAGTGACATGTGGTGCCCTGGAGGGCTGGCCTCACGGTGCCAAGCAGCTGAAAGAGCGGAGGCTGTCCAGGCCTGTGGGCAACAGATGTGTGTGGGATCCCAGCAGTTGCTTTCTCTATCAAGCTGACCCTATCACTTTACATTGTTCACTGCCAGGAGAAAAACAAGCCTCATCTCAGTGTGGACGCTTAGGGCAGTTCTGGGTCTGGCTACCTCAGCTTGAGGGAGGACTCCCGGTGAGAGTGCTGGGTCAGGCAGGGGGCAGGGTGGGTGCTGGCGTGAGGCCTCAGAGCTTCCCGAGTTATACACTGACCACCAACGTATGAACAGGGACACTGAGGCCTCCCAGCTCCACCTATTCTCCAGGTCCAGCAGAGCGAGGAGCAAGTGGGAGAGAGACGGGGGCAGGTAGTGCAGGACAACCAGCCGAGACTCCGACCCCATGTGCACAGAGAACAGTCCCATAGAATCTTCAAGGTGATGACCTTTTGGAAACAACCAGGAAGGAATCTTCTGAGGTGCCTCTGAACCATCTCACCCAGTGCTTAACTATCTGCGCCAGCCGGGCACCTGCAGTTCCATCACTCAGATGAGCCTTTGCTTGAGGCTTTTGCTTCTGAGGTTCCATCGTTCTAGGCCCCTCCTTCCCAAGGAAGTCTGTGTGCAGCCAGATCACAAGTTCCCTCAGAGGAGCTCCTTCTGAGAAAACATCTGTAACGTACTCTTCACACACAGAAGGGCCCATGCCAAGACACCAGGCGATGTTGTGGTCTAACTCAGGCCCGCACACCTCCATCCATCACTCCTCACCACACAAGACACAGCCAGTGGGTAGCACTCCCCTATGAGGATGCATGGAGCAGCCAGGGCTGGCTGAGCTCAAGACCGGGGCATCTTGGGTGCTATGGATCCTGGCTCTTAAGTCACGTGTGGACAGCGTCTGAGCTCCATGGGCCTCCGTTTCCTTGTTGTATTCAGTCGTGATGGTTTCAGTTGCCCCATATGCATTAGGAAGCTGGCAGTGACTACGGAAGACTGAAGAATAATTGATACCTTGGAATGAAGGTGTTAGTAAAGCACATTAAATATACCGTGGGCCGCCAGAAGGACGAACAAACCTGTCTAGGAAGAAGTCCAACCCAACCTTAGAAGGCGGGATTGCTAAGACTTGGCCTCACGTACTTTGGACATGATGCCCCTCGAGAAGGACACCATGTTTGATAAAGTAGGAGGTCAGCCCCAAAGAGGAAGACCCTTAATGAGGTGGGTTGACACACAGCTGTAACGGTGGGCTCAGAGTGACTGTGAGGGTGGTCCCGTACCAGGCAGCACTGCATCCTTCTGTTGAACTGACCTGATGGCATCTAACAGTAAACCGAGTTTGTAGGTGTAAATTCTAAACCCTGAGCGCCTAGCATTGAACCTAACCTGTCACTCTGAGGTGCTGAGTAGGGCTGGTCTCTGCAGCCTTTGTCGCTGAGGACCCCCACTCTCGCTGGTGAGCAGACCCCTCCCTGTAACTTCTCTGTGAAGCTTCCTGACTTTGTTATCCAACCACCGTTTCTCTTCCGGCTACATTCTTCCAAAGCCCTTTGCCAGAGTTCTAAGTCTACTTTGGAAGTTCACTTGATTCATTTAGTTGCACATTCATATTTAAAATCCCATATGTATTAATTTCGCGATATTGGTTTGTTTTTCCGTTTCACGAGGCAGTGTTATTTGAGCTCTTGCTTGCGTCTTTGCTTCGGAGTCGGCGTCTCCCCCGGGCCTCTGTGAGTCATCTAATACAGTTCCCAGAGCGTGTCATCTTCACGCCCATGGAAGTAATTTCAGACCCTGCACTGATTAAATCAGTGTGATGCTGTCACTGGAAACGCACTCCCCAGCCACAGGTACCCATTTGTGAAACTTGGGGACATTTTGTTTTTCCATTTGGCACTTTGTATGATTTATGTATTTTTATTTTTTTGAAATTTCACTTGGGCTCTGATCTGGGGCTTCAGAAAAGAACTTGTTTGACTCTCTGCTTCCAGACATGCTGAGTAACCCAGACATGGGCTGCTCTGTAACCCATTGCCCCCTCAGAATGCAGACCCTTGGCTTATGAGCAGTGCCTGCTTGCCTTGGGGGAGACGGGAGGCATGTGCGGGGCTGTGCACACCCTCTGCTCAGCTAGACAACCTGTCTGTCTCCTTGGGGCCTACTAGTCATGCTTTTATTTATTTATTTTTAAATAAGTATTTTATTCTAATATACTGCCAATAAATTCTGTTCATAATGGAAGCATGCAAAGTCTGTTGTATGTAACACAGAAGAAAGAAAAGGTGCCTGGCTGGCAGTAGCTATGGGACCAGAGTCCATGTACAAGGGCTGCTACCCCAGTGGGTATAAAGGCAACTTACACATGCGTCTCTTACTTGATTACAAGCTTCCTTAATTGTACATACAGTGTTTGGGGTACTCTGTTTCACCTTTGCACACTGATTTCAGTGGGTTGTAGTTTGAGGTTCTCTGCTCAAGGACTGTTCAGTCACTGCTGTTCTTGTTAATTTGTTTTCTCAGGATCAAGGTGGGTGCTTTCATATAAAATCTTATTTTTAATTTCTTCTCTTACAATGCTTTCCTGGACTCTTAGCTTTGCATAATTATACCTACAATGGAACCAGTATCCTAAAGTCGCCGAAATAAATCCTCCTATTCTAACGTCACAACGTCACACGCTCTTCTAATCCTACTAGTTAAGAAGAAATGGCCAAGGCCAGCCACAACAGAGCCGAATGAACCATAGAACACTGAGTCCCGTGCACAGCCTATGTTTTCAACATCTAACATTCCTAGGAGTTAAAAGGCTTCCCTTTCCCGAGCTCGCCAGGTCCTGACTCGGTGGCCATGAGAACAAGTCTGCGCAGCCACCAAAGTGGAACTAGCTACCAGAGCCATGGAACCGTGGTTCCTCCCATTTGTTCTGAGGGGTGTTCTTATTTGATGAGTGTGGCTGATGAGCACAAGCCATTATAACATTGATGTGGGTCTCACATCCTTGGAGCTCCAGCCAGTAGGCCAGCTTTTTTTGTCTTCCAGTTTTTATTGTGAATTGAGTGATAGTTTACATGGGAGGGCATCATTTTTGCACTCATCCTATTGTATTTTGTTTCATTGCAATGATTACAATCCCCTCGTGCATCATCATTCAACAGTGTTTGCTTTTATTCCCTCTGTTTTGTTCTTTTTTTTGATGTACACAAAACCACTCAGGAATATATAATTGTTTAAACAACCCAAAGGCACATTCTTCAAGCCTGCCTCCTGGCTGCCAGCACACAGCCTTTCTCTTTCCATGAGTCTGGAGTCCTCAGCTGTTCTCGCTCTCTCGGTGTCCTCACCTCTGCCTCAGTCTCTGGTGTCACTGAGGAAGCCGGCTAATGGCTAACAGGAGAGTATCTGTAAATGGTGTGCGGGACCAGCCACTCACGGGACCCCATTGGCCTGGGGAGGCCCGTGCTGTGTCCTGCCCAGAGTTTCCGAGAGCCTCAGGTGACCACAGCTCAGCCCCACAACACCTGTGAGATGACTAGCATGGGTCCTGATGGGCCACATGTGCTCACTGGGTGCTAGCTGCTTTTCAGTTGGGAAGGCCTTAGATTTCAAAAGACGGAGTCAGCTTGAGAGGCCCTGGCCGAAGTCAGAGGGCAAGGGAGCCGGGGTTGGTGGGTTCTTGGAGAGGTGCAGTCTGAGCTTGACCTGCTCTCTCGGCCGTGTTTGGAGGCAGCCTGGATGTGGCATCCACGTCTGCTTTTCTAGTCCAAATTGCTGTAGCCCCTGGGTTCCGACATCCTGAGCCCCTTGAGGAGACAGGGATTGTGACACCAGGCAAGGTGAGGTCATGCTCGTAAGGGAGCTGTGCATTGTGGATCCATATGTTGCCTGTTTATTAATCACGCCTTACTGTTGTTGTTGAGAGGCGCTGTTGAGTCAGCTCTGACTCTAGCCGGAACACTTTCCAGTCCTGCACCATCCCCACAATGATTGCTGCGTTCTAGCCCACTGATGCTGCCACTGTGCCAATCCCTCGGGACTCTTCCTCTTTCCCTGACCCTCCACTTTACCAAGCATGATGTCCTTCTCTAGGGATTGGTCCCTCCTGATAACATGTCCGAAGTATGAGAGACAAAGTCTCACCAGCCTCGCTACCAAGGACATTTCGAGTTATATTTCTGCCTACTAAGACAGATTTGTTCTTTCTTCCAGTAGTTGATGGCACATTCAATGGCTTCACCTCTTCTTCGGTCCTCCTTATTCATTCATGGGTGCTTGCAGTTGTTCCGTCTGATTTTGAGACATGCCACATCCACAAATGAAGGTTCTGAAAGCTTGGCTCCCTCCACATCATTGAGGGTGGGTGCCTCTGCTCTCAGGAGGCAGCTCTTGCCCAATCTTATTTTGAGTGCCTTACAACCAGAGGGGCTCATTTTCTGTTACTGGATCAGACAGTGTTCTGCTATTTGTAAGGTTTTTCAGAAGTGGACCACCTCTCCTTTCTAGGCTGCCTTAGTCTGCAAGCTCCGCTAAAATCCATCCACCATGGCGACCCTGTTGGTGTTGGAAATACTGGTGGCATAGTTGCTAGCATCAGAGCCACATGCAGCCACCTGAAGGATGGGTGATGGACTAATAATAACTTTGTTGTTGTTGTTATGTGCCGTGGAGTCGGTTCCAACTCATGGTGACCCTGTACAGGCTTTCCGAGGCTGTAAATCTTTACGGGAGCAGAAAGCCTCATCTTTCTCCCGCGGGACAGCTGGTAGTTTCGAACTGCTGACCTTGTGGTTCACAGCCCGATTTGTAACCACTACGCTACCACAGCTCCTTAGCTCCATGTAATTACTTTGGGGGAGCAGAGTGCACGCTGAACAGCATCTGGAACTCAGCTCTCTGGATGGCGTTGGTTTACTTAAAGGAATGCTGGAGCCTGCTGACATTCACAGTGACGTCATGTGCCTATGATATCTCATGACCACGCTGAGGCTCAGGCCAGGCAGGACTCCTGTCCCCGTTGGCAGACGAGGGGCCGGTGGCTGGTCTTCAGTGACTCTGAGTGTGGATGCAGCATCCTGGTGTCGGGGACAGGGAAGTGGGATGAACTTCAGGGGAACATGATGGCTGGGCATATGCTAAGCTTGTTGCTAGGTTGGAGGTGCCCCTGGCCTCAGCCTGCAGAGATAAGCACGGGCTGTCCACTGGTAGTGGTCTAAAAAATAAGAACCCGCTACCACCAGGTAGTGAGGTTGGCCCAGGATCGGGCAGTGTTTTGTTCCGCTGTGCATAAGGTCGCTATGGGTCGGTACCGACTCGATGGCACCTGACAACAACAAACCATCAGGTTGATCCCCACAACCCTGTAGAACAGAGTAGAACTGTGCCTTTGGGCATTGGAATCATTATAGGGCAGCTGATGGATTTGAACTGCTGACCTTGGGGTTAGCAGCCTGGCACTTAGCTCACGGTGCCACCAGAACAGGTATCTCTAAAGTGTTATATGGATGAGTGGGGGGCCAATGGGAGGACATGGTGACCCCGTGTGGATTTACAACAGTACCGCAGTTGCTTGGCTAGTTAAGCTGACCATGTCTTCGGCCTGTGGTATTCATTCGTGGGAGGATTCTCATGAGTGTGACGAATTAATGCCTGACATTAGAATATTGTCATGAACTCATGTAGATATCTGTATCCTTGGAGCCCCAGTTAATAAAGCAAATTTTGAGAAGACTAGTGACTTTAGAACATTTAGACTTAATTATATTTTCCCAAGGATTTTTCTAGAATCGTAGAACTGCCTGGTAAGGTACTTCAATTCCCTAGTTAACTGAAGAAAATTGGTTTTTCGTTTGGTTTTGCGTAACACAAATTAAAAGTAATATACATTTGATAAAAGCAGTTAAAGGATTATTTATTAAAGCCTCCCTCTTTATATAGTGGGAAAAAGAAATCCACATGAACAGAATTAACTTGGAGGGTGACATGAGGGGAAGGTCGCAGCAGGAGAGCTGTGTGTCCCGCAGGACCAGGGGCACAGACATGCTCGTCACTTCCTTGACGGCTCTCTCTTGAGGACAAACCGTCTTCTTTGGGTTTCTTCTGTGCAGATGCTGCACTACGCTGTGCACCCCAGTTCCAGCCTCAGCTAGCATTGGCTGTGATGGTGGGTTAGGGGGGTGTGCTGAGGGGACTTTAGGTGTTGTCCCCTTGTCTCACTTAGCTGCCAAAGCAATTGGAAAAGAAGAAAGGAAGGAAGAAAGAAAACCCTGACTGTACAGAAGGGGTAGTAAGTCTGTGCTTATGACCCCTGCTGGAAGAGTCAAGGGAGGGCTCTGCCTGGTTAGTTAGAAAGTTGACTATCAGAACACCCGCGTCTTCAACAAGGATAACCTGCCAAAAGGGACCTTGCAGATGACTACAAAATTTACCAGCCTGCCTAAAAACCATCTTCTGTCCTTTCAGAAAAGTTGCAGGAACAGACTGAAGCCCAAACCCATGGCTGGTGAGTTGGTTCTGGCTCGTAGCAGCCCTTTAGGATAGAGTGGTTTCCAAGGCTGAAAGTCTTTACAAACACAGAACGGAGACTTCCACACTTTCCCCCACAGAACAGCTGGTGGGTTCAGTCAGTCATTGAATGCTTAACCACTGCATTACTAGGGCTCCCGTTGTAAGAATTTTCAGATCCCCTTTACGCAAATTCTCAAAATGTTAATGTTTGACCATCTGTCTATGTGGCTATCTGTCTAGATATCTATCCGTCAGTCAAATCTATTTATTCATCCATTGTTGTTGTTAGGTGCTGTTGAGTCAGTTCAAGTTCGGCGACTCCGCACAGCAGCATGGAACAGCATCTGGTCGTCTGCCTTCCTTACAATCACTGCTGTGCTTGGGCCCTTTGTGGCAGCCACGGTGTCAGACCAGCTCGGTGAGGGGCTTCCTCTTTTTTGCTGACTCTACTTTACCAACTGTTCTGTCCTTCTTCAGGGACTGGTCCCTCCTGATGACATATCCAAAGCACGTGAGGCAAAGTCTCTCTTATGTGGCACTGTGGGACCAGCGCTGGACTGTGAACCACAAGGTCAGCAGTTCAAATCCCCCAGCTGCTCCATGGAAACCCTACATAGAGCCGCTATGAATCAGAATCCACTTGACAATACCTACAACAACAACCCTCAATTCTAAAGAGCGTTCTGGTTGTACTTTTTCCAAGACAAATCTTGGTTCATTCTTCTGCCTGTCCAGAGTATATTCAGTACTATTCTGCAGCACCGTAATTCAAATGCATCGATTCTTCTACAGTCTACCTTATTTACTGTCCAGCTTTCACATGCATATGAAGTGATCGAAAATACCATGGCGTGGATCAGATGCACCTTAGTCCTTAAAATGACATCTTTGCTTTTGAACACTTTAAAAAGGTCATTTGCAGCAGATTTGCCTAATGCCATACATATGCCATCTGGTTTCTTGGCTGTTGCTTCTGTGGGCATTGTTGACAACTTGAAACTTTTCCCTGTTTATTGTGATGTTGCTTGTTGGTCTAGTGGTGAGGCTTTATTGTTGTTAAGTGCCATCGAGTTGGTTCCGATCCATAGCAACCCTGGATAGGGTTTCCAAGGATCAGCTGGTGAGCTTGAACCGCCAACCTTGCAGTTCAAATGGCTTTGCAGTCTGACGCATTAACTCACAGCGGCCCACCAGGACTCTTTTATAGCGAGGTTATAATCCACGATGAAGGCTGGAGTCTTGGTGCTTCATCAATCAGTGCTTCAGGTCCTCTTCACTTCCTGTAAGAAAGGTTGTGTCAACTGTGTATCTCAGTTTATTAATGAGCTTTCCTCCAACCCTGATGACACAATCTTCTTCATAGTTGAGTTTCTCAAATTATTTGCCCAGCATACAGACTGAATAACCACGGTGAAAGGATACAAGCCTGACGCATACCTTCATGCGGTCTCCCCTTGTGGGGTTAGAAAGGCTGCTGAGCAGCAGCTGGCCAGTTAATCACTAGGTCAATGTTACTGTAGTGATTGGTTCTGACTTACAGCCACCCTGTTTAGGGTTTTCGAGGACTGGCTGATTGATTTGAACTGTTGACCTTGTGACTAGTAGTCCAGTGCTGATCCTGTACCACCACACCAGGACTCTGTTTGGCCAATTGCTGTTATTGTCAAGTGCCATCGAGTCAGTTCTGACTCATAGTGACCCTGTATAGGGTTTCCAAGGAGTGGCTGGTGAGTTTGAACTGCTGACGTTGTAGTTCAAACCAACCTTATGGTTGAGTGCTTATCCTTCAGCACTATACCAGGCCAATTTTGTTGTTGTTATGTGCCGTGGAGTCGGTTCCGACTCATAGCGACCCTGTACAGGGTTTCCAAGGCTGTAAGTCTTTATGGGAGCAGAAAGCCTTATCTTTCTCCTGTGGAACAGCTGGTAGTTTCGAACTGCCGACCTTGCGGTTTGCAGCCCAATTCGTAACCACTATGCTACCAGAGCCAATAGAAGCCCCTTTATGCTGGGCTCTGTACACTATTCTTTGGACAGATCCTTAGTTTTTGTCACAACAAGATGGTCCAGGCTTATCATGTTCTGTGTTCCTTTTGGTGGAGAGAGGCATTTAGAAACCAAGATTTGGGTGTTAGGTGTGCTCATTGCTACTGGGAGTCGATGGGTCTTGGAAGACAGATCGGGGAGACGTGTGCTTGTGCTGACATGTGTGCGTGGACTCCTGCACCTGCCCTCACACTGCTGTGCCCACATCGTCTTCTTTGATCTTTCTGCTCCAGCCCTGGGGTCCACACCAGGGGTTCTAATTCCCAGCCAGGACTGCAGCCTTCATTCAGCCTTTCCAGCCTCCAACAGTGTGGAACTTAGATTTACACATTCAATCCTAGAATGCCAAAGAGTAGTTTCCGAATTGCGAAACTCTGCAAAAAACAGAGAAGGCTACCTATTAGAATTCAGTATTTGTTAGCATGTTTTGTCTTAGCCTGAGGGGAAACATGTATTCCCAACAGTGTGTTCACATGCCCTTAGTTAGCTTCCTTCCTTTGCTATTCATTGTGGTCATGCTATTCGTTTGAAGTACAATTTGGTTAATTCATTTCTCTTTGTATTCTATTTTAGCATTTTCCCCAACCTTGTGAATTCCCCCCACTCCCCACCCTCCCTTATTTTTGCTATGTGAGCCATTGATATAGTTCTGAAAGTTGGGTTTGTACACAAAGGTCTATTCAGAGAGATGCCCCCAACCCCGACCTGACCCAATCCCTTCATCCCATCTTCCTAGTACCCTCAAGTTCCCGCTCTGTCTTGTGGGTCACCAGTGTCATTTGTCTGTGGTTGTTTTCCTTCCATGTGTCATATTTCTGTCTGCTCAGATGGTAGTTTTTTGTTTCTCCTTCTTTCTTGATGAAAGAATCAGATGATAGATCATCTTTTACATTTTTCTTTTTCTTTTTTTTAAAATCACTTACCACTCTGTCTCAGAGTCCTGGTGTGGTACTGTAAGATAGTGCGCTGGACTGCCAGGTTGGTTTGAATTGCAAGGTCTACAGTTCAAACCTACCAGCCGCTCCTCAGAAACCCTATACAGGGTTGGAGTTCAAGTCATCTCAGCGGCACTTCACAACAATAATAACAAACTCTGTCCCGGACATCAGCCACCTCAGTTCACCAACCCTCCCCCCGTCCTTTCCCGGTGGTCATCTCCAGGGGTCCCAGTCGCTCTGGCTGCTGGCTAAGTGGAGAGAATGAGCTTTTCTTTGCTGAGTATGTCTGAGTGGGTGTCTTCTCCCAGAAAAGGGCTGGCTCAGTGTAGAGGGAGCTGAGAACAGCCCGGGTCTGCAGCCTGGCCTCCTGAAGGCCCCTACGTCCCCTGCGTAGTGTTGATTCCACACTCTAGGTGATCAGTCCTCAGCCAAGAGATGAGGATCCTCCAGGAGGGTGTTCTAGAACACCTGTGGTAAAGACCCCGAGGCAGGGCAAGTCCAGGAGAACGGCTACTTATGTTTGTTTCCCCATCAGCCTCTAAATTTCTGTTCTTGTACATGTGTGTGTTTTCTACTGTATTAGAATAGTACTCGTATAGCTACTCAAAGTTGTGTGCTCAATTAAAAAACAAAACAAAATAAAATAAAATAACAGGGACCTAAACTACCAGCCACTCCACGGGAGAAAGATGAGGCTTTCTACTCCCGTAAAGATTTACACCCTCGAAAACCCTGTACAGGGTCGCTATGGGTCAGAACTGACTCGACGGCACTTAACAACAACAACAAACTGACAGAGGAGCTCTCCAAGGTACTGTGGAGGCAAAGAGCCTGATCCAGACATGAGGGCTCCATCTCACCTGCCTGCCACGTGGGGTCATCCAGCCGTCCGTCCGTCCGTCCATCCATCCATCCATCCATCCATCCATCCATCCATCCATCCGCTCAGTCTGTTTACACTTGGCTTATTCAGAATCTCTCCTTCTTGAGGAAGGGGCTCAATTTGCTGTAATGTTCTGTGACTACTTTTTGGAATACTTTTCATTTGTTTGTTTTACAGCAGTATAATTTGCCATGTGATAGTCTCACATTGAGCTCATGGGTTTTAGTAGCATCTTGATGGCATCTCTGTAGATTTGCAGGCCAAGACTTTTGTCATCCTTACTTTGCCACAGCGTGGCCTGAACTGTGGCCCGAGCATCACTTCAGTCCTGGGAGCAGCCCTGAGGCAGGTACTCAGGTGTCTCAGGTGTGGAGGTCTCCGTGCTCTGGGGAGAAGAGATGACGCAGCCATCCCGTGGGTGGCTTGGGGCTCCTCTGCCATGGTGGTGGGTCTTTCCTGGAGAAGTTTCTTGTCTGGCAGCATACATTTCCTCCTTCAAGTCCCTTGATGTCAGGAGAGCCCACATCTACCTGGGGGCCCAAGCACAGGCTCCCGGAAGGCCTAATTTGCTGGAATAGCCCAATGCCACACGGTGTGCTGGACACACTTATCCGCTCGCTGTATGTTTGGGAATGTGTGGCATCTAGTTAGTCTTACTTGGTGGGGCCCTGGGCATGGCGGGAATGGAGGCTTAGTACTGGGTGACCCATGATGGTGGAGGAGGCATGAAGCCCCACTTACATGTTGACTCTGTCCCCAGAAGTGACCCCAGATGCAGCAAGCAGGCCCCCTCATCTCTACTGACATCTGGTCTCAGCCTTCCTTCACCTTGGGAGATCCCACATCTGGTCTTCAGCAAAACTCCATTCAAGGGGCAGCTTGTTCATGCCTGCACAGGGTGGACCCTTACCACTGCTGTGACTTCTAGCTTTTAATAGCTGATATTGTGTGGTCGAAAGCCCCCACCACCACAGCTGGGCTCACCTTGGCTCAAATGCTAGCTTTTGATAGCTGATATCGTGCAGTTGGAAGCCCCCCACAGCTAGGTTCACCTTGGCTCAAATGTTTACCAGCTGTGTGCCCTGGAGCAAGGTGGTCGTTTCATTCCTGAACGCCTCTGTTTCCTTTCTGTAAAGTGGGGATGATGCATCCTTGTTTGCAAAAAGTAGTTGGCGGGACCCCGGGTGACAGCAGTGCCTGTCACCTTGACACTGGGACACTGGTCGCTGTAAGTAGTAGTCGTGTTGTTACTGCTGAGCAGCCCTGGTAGCACAGTGGTTAAGCACTCAGCTGCTAACTGAAAGGTTGCTGGTTTGAACCCGCCCAGTGGCTCTGAGGGAGATCATTTCCCATAAAGATCGTTGCTGTTGAGAGGTGCCGTTAAGTCGGTTCTGACTCAGTGACCACTGCTCTGTCCTGCACCGTCCTCACAGTTGTTCTGTTTGAGCTCATTGTTGCAGCTGTGGGGTCAGTCCATCTCATTGGGGGTCTTTCTCTTTTCACTGACCGCCTACTTTACCAAGCATGATGTCCTTCTCCAGGGGCTAGTCCCTCCTGACAGCATGTCCGGAATAACTTGAGACCAAGTCTCTTCGTCTTCACTTCTGAGGAGCGTTCTAGATGCACTGCTTCCAGCACAGACTTAGGGGGCATCTCTCCTCCATCCTGGGCGGGGGTGTCTCTGTGAGTTGGAAAGTGACTCCATGGCATCCAACAACAACAACAACAACAACAACAATTACTGATACTGCTGCCACCACTCTTGGTGTGCCCCTGTGCACCCACTCCTCCAGTGACCTCGAGGGGAGAAGCTGGCCTAGGTGGTTCATGACAGGATCAACATGCCCAAAGGAAGGGCTGCCCACCCTGCTTCCTCCAGCTCCCATCCTCATCTCTCTTGACTCACCGTGGTTTTCTCACAAGGGAAGTCGAGGAAAAGAACCGCCCGGATTCCGTTCCACCCGACATCCCCATTTCCAAATGCGCGTCAGCACGGATAAACGAAGCAGCAGGTGGATCTTCACAGGAGACGAATGCTGCTCCGAAGACGATGCCGGCATTTCCGCACTCGGGCCTTTCCTTTTCGTTGCTGTGGCGAACTTCTGAGCTTCCTAGAGGAGCGTAATTTGGAGAAGCCTCGCGCCGACAGGCCCGGCAGTGAGGAGATCTGATTTGTGTGGCAGGCAAACTTGATTTCCATTATTCCTTTTCATCCCTTGTTTCAGAACCCCTTCCAGCTCTTTGTGATTTGACAACAGCTTTCAGCCTGATGAAGATACGACTTTTAAACAGTGCCAGGAATTCAGAAGAGGTTTATAAGATTGGTCACTTAATAGGAAAGTGCAGCCATGGGCAGGATCTACAATTTATGGGCTTCAAATGGATTGGACTGTGTCGTTTTGGCCCTTTGTGTTACTGCCATTCGGAGGCTCTGAGCAAGGGTTTTTAATTAAGTCAAATTGAATTGAATGAGCTTTTATTACCAGGCAGCCCTGACTTAACCCCCTCACCACTCCATGTGCTGGTTGTAAGGAGAATGGCCAGTGAGCCCCTCACAAGGTGGTACCCTGTGCCCCTGGTGAGCCTAGGGGTAGGATTGGGAGTCAGGTCTGATTCTTATATTCTTTCATCCAAAGGGGATTTTTAGGTCAAACATGTTCAGGGAAAGAGACAAGATTTTCAGTTATTTAGTTAACTCTTTAATCTTCTCACTACCCTGTAATCATGCCTCCTACTTTGCTTCTGAGGCTCAGCGACATGCCCTGGCCACGCAGACGGTGAGAGGTGGAGCAGAGATAGAAACTCAGAAGGTCTAGAATTCTTCTAAACCACCGCCAGTGGCTTTTGCATCGACTCCAGGTGTGTCAGGGCGACCCCGTGTGTGCCAGATTAGAACTCTGTTCTATAGGGTCCCCAGAGATGAGTGTTTGGAACCAGATCCCAGACCTTTCTTTGTAGGTACCTCTGGGTGAACTTGGCTCTCCAGCCTTTTGGTTGGCAGCCAAGCACATCAACTGTCTGCACCAAGGGGCCTGCGTTTTCCCTCACTCCACCCCTTGAGAATGACCTTGGATTGCTGGCTAGGGTAAGGGACAGTGTGGAGGAGGACCACGCTGGCCCTCACTGTCCCCAGGCCTGGTGTCAGGACTGTGAAGGACCATTTAAAGCCCCCAGTGATGTCTCTGGCTCAGGGTGGGCTCCCAGGAAGTGGTCCTCTGCCTCAGCCCCTGCAGGGAAGAGCTGAGAGGCTGCTTCCTGTCACCGTGTGGTTGATGGCCCAGTCCATTGCTGTTTCAGCCCATGGACCTGTGTGCGTCCCCGAGCTGATTGCAGAGGGGATGGTGACTCATTCGGTGACATTTTGTGGGGTGTATTACAATTAAGCCCATGGACCCGTGTGCGTCCCGGAGCTGATTGCAGAGGGGACGATGAATCATTCTGTGGCATTTTGTGGGGTGCATTACCCTTCAGCCGGGCACAGCAGGCCACACCCACAGCTGGTACTCAAGAGCCATTAGTGCTCACGAAGGCGATAAAATTGCCGAAATGGAAGGAAGCCGTCAAAATAAGAGCCTTTGCCTGTCTCGTGAAAGGTAACTTGCAAACCTAATGACTGTTGAGCTGTGGAGAAAGTGTCATCTGGATTTCTCATTGGGGACAGAACTCTCTGGAAGGGCAGCTGGGCAGCCCTGATTGCTCTATGGGGGTGGAAGCTTTCTAGGTGACAATGAGTTGGAGAAAGTAACAGTGGTCCACAAGGAGGTTTGCTCCACTTAACCCTCGGAAATATGAAAGATTTCAAATGAATCCTGGAAACACTTACATCATTGTCATGCCTGCTGTGTTTTCTCTGAAATTACAGGTGTGCTGGTGGTGGTAGAGGTGTGTCATTGAATAGTGTCTGACTCATAGTGACCCGGTAGAGGGTTTTTGAGGCTGTTAATGTTTATGGGAGCAGAAAACATCATCTTTCTCCCATAGAGCAGCTGGTGGATTTGAACTGCTGACCTTGTGGTTAGCAGCCCAACGTGTAACCCACTAAGCCACCAGGGAGTCTTGACAATACAGGTAGCTTCCAACTTACCACGGGATTCCTTTCTGAGGACCGTCGTTAAGTCAATTCTGAGGCTAAATCAAATAGCTCCTTTTGTTCAAAAAACTTTTCATTATTGTTACCTTTTATTATCAGTGTTTTATAAATCTGATCTTCGAACAACTGTGAATAATAACATCAGCAAATCACACATTGCAGTAGTAGATGCAGTACACGGTACTCTGATAAGATGTGCCAAAACCAAAAATTCCTAAAATCAGATAGTCAGAAATGTGGTTTGTAAATTGGATATTACCTGTAAGAGCAATTTTGAATGGTGAAGGTTTCATAACAGCAATTCCTGATGTTTATAAATCTTGCTGTGAACCGGAAAGTTGCATTCCTTTGAACAGGGCATGTGGGGAAGGGTGTCAGGGTTTAGAGATCCTGAGGGGTCTGTCCAATCCCCACTTGTCCGTGGGGAGTCAGGGAGCCCTGGCTTTGGGTCCTCTGTAAAAATCCCATGCCCAGGAAAACATTCACTGTTTAGGAGCAGGTGTGGGAAACCGTCGAGCAGGCATCCCCCGAAAGCACATGCTCATTGCCGTGTCAAGACAGGATGCTTCATTTAGCCAGATTGAATGATTTAGAGCATTCTGAGTCCTTCTTCAATTTCAACCTGACTCCAGCCCTGTGGTTATGTGCTGAGTGTCAGTTACAGCGGGGCGTGCCTGCCTCTTGGATGTGCACCTGGCAATTTGAATGCACAGGAATCCCTCGATTGCAAAGGAGTTGCTCTCAAAACATAGACAGGCAGGCAGTCGTGCTTGGGAGCTCTTCGATTTTGGGCAGCAGGGTGGCACCTGAATCTGCGTTTGAGGCCTCTGGTGGCTGCATGCTGTTTTCTAGGCTCCTGTTGGCTCCCTTTTAGTATGGGTACGGAACGGGAACTCTCAGGTGGAGGCTGGCCAGCACCATGCAGTGTGTGAGCTGTGGGCGCTGGGCTGGACAAAGAGGGACAAGAGTCCAATCTTCTGCCCCATAAGAGCCAATGTGCAAGGAGTTTAGGATCCTGGACAGTCCAGAGGCAGCTCTCATGTGATCATCACCTGCCACTGTCATTAGACATTCTTTCTCATCCTCCTCTTCTGAGCTGTTCCTTCTCAACACAAACTCACTGACCCTTAAGGTTCCTAACTAATGTTTTGGGTTACTTTGTTGCGACTTTGATCCTAAAGATTGTTGTTGTTGTTGTTACGTGCCATCGAGTCAGTTCCGACCCATAGCGACCCTGTATAGGGTTTCCGAGGGTGTAAATCTTTACAGGAGTAGAAAGCCTCATCTTTCTCCCGCGGAGCAGCTGGTAGTTTCGAACCGCTGACCTTAAGGTTCGCAGCCCGATTCGTAACCACTACGCTACCAGAGCTCCTTGATCCTAAAGATAGATCTTAAAAAAAAGCATAATGCTCAAGGCTGGCATCTTTTACAAGTTAAGCTAGAGAAGACTCGGGGGAATAGTTTTGATTTAAGATGATCTTTTACTAGTTAAGCTAGAGAAGACTTGGGGGAGTAGTTTTGATTTAAGATGATCTTTACTGGTTAAGCTAGAGAAGACTTGGGGGAGTGGTTCTTTACTGGTTAAGCTAGAGAAGACTTGGGGGAATAGTTTTGGTTTAAGATGATCTTTACTAGTTAAGCTAGAGAAGACTCGGGGGAATAGTTTTGGTTTAAGATGATCTTTACTAGTTAAGCTAGAGAAGACTCGGGGGAATAGTTTTGGTTTAAGGCTCGAAGATGATCTTGGGACAGTAGTTTCAGGGCTTCATCCAGCCTCCATGGCTCCAGGAAGTCTGGATGCCTTGCTCCTTTTAAAATCTCCTGTTTCCTACTTGGGGAGAGCCAGACAGATCCTCTCAGGTTAGAATTCTTTAGGCAATACGTATTCCTTGTGATAATTTACGAAGGGACAGGTCGGGGGAGGGAACCGACTCGATGAGTTCAGCAGCAGCAGCTGGAGGTCTGCGTGGTAGACAGCCCCGGCTGTCACTTGGCCAGAGATCGCTCTGGATTGTTCCCCGAGGACAGCCATGCTGACACATGGACGTGATGTTCTTTATTAACCTTGAGATGATTACACATGCCGCTGCTGGTTCTGTGCCCCCGTGCTCGTGGTGGCCTCGTGAGCGAGGACACTGTGGAGCTTCTCTCGGATGGCATTCATGCCCCATAGCTGAGCTGCTCTTGGGATGGCCATGGGGTCTGGGCACTGCTTCCTGGCTCAGAAGTCCTGGTGGACTCTGAACAAGGATAGACAGATGCCCAGGGGATGGCTGTGAGACCCAAGCACTTTGGGGCAGGACTGAGGGGGAGGGAAAGGTGGGGAGGTGTCTGTATACAGGGCAGTAGGGGGGATGGGCGGAGTGCTGGGTGAGGTGAGCGCACACAAGGGCCGCTCTGTGCCCACAGCGTCCCTGAGGGTGGGTCCAGGTGACTGATGTGTCCCTGTGAGTCGGCATTGACTAGATGGAGCCGGGTAGACATACCCTGTCCTCAGCCAAACGAAAGCCACCTCTATTGCCTTAAGCAGTGGTGCTCAGATGTGGCTGATTTATCACTGTGGCTTAGACCTGTTGCGGGGGGTGCCTTTGCCATCGGTTTAATTTCAGCTCCTTTTAATCCTGTGTCTGGCAGGATGTCACAGGGCGATGATTTAATAAGAGTATGCAGTTGGTGAAAGCCGTTGCGATTATACCATGCACATCTGCCAAACTTTTCAGGGAGATCGCCAAGCTGTCCTTGGAACTTGGTGATGTTGCAGGGGTATAAAGTGGTGCTTAAATAACCTTTTTTCCATGGGCTGCTGTGGGTTCTAGGAGCATCGATGGGAGCTTTATCTGAGAGACATTTCTTTCTGGGACTCAGCAGTTACACCACGTTCGGGGTTGATGGGGACGTGAATACCTAACAAGAAGCAAACATCTCCATCAAGTCTTTAATTGGTAATTGTACGTCTGGCTAGTCATTCCCCATTCAGACAGACCCTGGGCTGAGGGGGCCCAGGGCTCTGAGCTGGCTGGAAGCAGGGTGGCCCGGGCCTGCTGGGCATGAGAGGACAGGGCTGGACTGGATCCGCGACAGCACAGAACTACCTTGTTAGGTTGGTAGCATGTGACAGATGCATAATCTGCTAGGTAGGAGACACATTACAAAAGGAAAAAGTACACGCCACATGCGTTCCTGTCTTTATTTCTCTTCCCCCTGAACTGACATAAAAGGAGAGTCACACACAAGCAGATGTCAAAATGACTGCCATGCTTTGCCTCATCAACTGGAAAAGCCACCCAACTGAATTACTCCTGACACCATTTCTGGTTGCGGCAGATGCAGTGGTGGGGCACAGGGTGGGGGGCTGCAGATACCCACCCGCTTTCCCTGAGAGCTGGAGCCTGAATTCAAATGCAAATTAAGCCCTTCAGCTGTCACTCAAGTGTCCCCACGACACTGTCACTGCCACCTCATAGCTCTTCCCGTGCCTCTTCCCCAAAGCTTTCCCCTTATTTCTCCACTTTGCCCAGAACGGAACGTTTCTCCGACAAAAGCATGCATTATTTAGAGCCTGTTGCCTCTTGAAGTTCTTTAATTACAGAATTAAACCCAAGTTGTGACAGTTTAATTTGTTCTCCCATTAATTGGGAGCGCTCCGGGCGGATGTGGAACGTGTCCCTTTGGAGGTGCGAGCACTGTTTGTTGACTGATGGGAGCAGGAGGAAGAGTAATCACCATCACATTTCCTGCTCGGGTGCTGGGATGGCTACTGTCACACAGCATCCACTTTTGTGGCCCCTGCCACCTTGAGGACCGATCCTGCCATCTCTGTCTTGTTGCCGTTGTTGTTGTTAGGTACCAATGTGTTAGTCTTACACATTAGGGTCAGAAGCATGAGAGCTAAGGCTACTCCTTGAGTAGGTGGCCCAGTCCTGGAGTCCCTGTCCTTTCACAGTCCACCTCAGAATTCCACAAGGTGAGGTTCTCAGGAAGGTGGACGTAGACCTGGCTCTGTCTGGGGCATACAGTATGCCTACTGAAGGCTGCGAAGAGACATTAGGGCACCTGGGAAACAGAAGGAAGGTGGTGGCAGGTGGGGATGGAGGTGTGACACATGCCTCACTGATCGAGACTCTGGTTTTTCTGCTTTGAAAGTACTGGTCTCTCCTGTTCAGAAGGCCTGCAGCTTGTGGAGAGAGGGGAGATGCAGACCCCCAGGGTCTAGGATGAGGCCTGGACACAGGCTCTGCTCTCTTCAGCACTGGTTTGTGGCTGGCCAGTTAAGGCGGTGCCAGGTCATCTGTAATTTGAGGACGTACTATGCCCAGTTCCATGGACAAGTATGTGCCCAGCACCATCCTCCCTCCTTCTGGACACTTCCATGTTAGCACGATGAAGCCCCTCAGTGTCCCCATCAATGGCCCTGGCCTGGGGCTTTGGTTTTGCGTCTGTGGGATTCAGCTGAAGGAGCCCTGGTGGTGCGGTGGGTTAACCGCTGGGCAACTAACTGAAAGACCAGTGGTTCAAACCAACCCGATAGTCCATGGGGGAAAGATGAAGCTGTCTGCCCCTATAAAGATTTACAGCCTCAGAAACCCTAGGGGGTGTTCTACTCTCTCAGGATCCACTCAGCTCAATGGCTGTGGGTTTAATTATTTTTTCTTTTAGGCGAGATGACTCATCTTGAGGGTCAGGGACTTAGAGAGGCTCCGCGCAACATCCCTTCCCCGCCGCGTCTTTGACATCACTGAATCCTGTGTGCTACGGGAGGACTGGAGAGAGAAGCAACGCGCCTTCTGTTGTATTGTCTCCTTGGTGACCGTAGTTTCCTGTCATCTTCTCTTCACCCCCGAGAAGTGGTCAATGCGTCCATTTTCTAGCTGTGGAAATGAAGGCTCAGCTGTGGCCACATCAATAAAGGAGGGTTAGAGCAGGGTTGGGATTCAGATGGGTCTGACCTGGAAGTACTTGGTGGAGCCCAGGCCCTACCATCACCCCGTGCCCCTTCCAAGTCTCCTACGTTCTAATGCAGCTGCCCAGCAATCACGGACTTCTACCTTACACATTCCCACGTGAAACCTTGAACTGTATTATTAATGCATTTCTCTGCAGCAAAGTCTGGATGAATTTAGGATCAGAAGATTCGGTTTTACTCTATTATTGCTTGTCATTAAAAATCATGCAAGTGAGGTGTGGAATAAAGCGACGTGAATTGCTTTGGACATCAGATTTACATGTTTAGTGCAAGAAAAATGATACTGACTCCTTCAAGTTGGTAATAAAACTGTGCCTCAGAGGCTCAGCTTTTCTGGTCTTTATTTATAATTTATGCCATGACACTTCCAAAAGAGATTTTAAACTAGTTGATCATAAAAACTCATACACAACAAGAAAGTTTTAAAGCGCTCTTTGATAAAGATGAAAGAAACATTTAGAATCTGTGTAGCAGTAGCAGAAACAGAAGGGAAGCCTCATGACCTGAGGGCCTAGATCATTTGTTGGAGTTGGAAAAGGGATGCTTATGGTTCTTATGTGCCTTCTGAGTGAAAGGCTGACGGGTCCCAAGTCATCCTCACAAGTGTTGTCAGGTTTGAGTCCATCGTTGCTACCACCTTGCCAGTCCATCTGTCGGAGGTCTTCCTCTTTTGCGCTGACCCTCCACTTTACAAAGCATGACGTTCTTCTCCAGGGACTGGTCCCTCCTGATAATAAGTTCAAAGTATGAGAGACGAAGTCTGGCCATCTGGCTTCTAAGGAGCACTCTGGGTGTACTTCTTCCAACACTGATCTGTTTGCTCTTTTGCGGTCCAAGGTACTTTTAATATTCTCCTCCAACACCATAACTCACACGCCTCCATTCTTTTACTGTCTTTATTTACTATCCAACTTCCATATGCATGTGAGGTTATTGAGAATACCATGGGTTGGGTGAGGAACACTTTAGTCCTCAGACTGACATCTTTTTGCTATTAAACACTGTAACTAGATCGTATGCAGCAGATTGGTCTAACGCAATGATCCTTTGTTGATGGTGGATCTAAGCAAAATGAAGTCTTCATTTTCAATGAACACAACTTCAATCATCTCTATTTATCATGATGTTGTTTATTAGTGCCTTTTAATTTGGATGTTATTTATTTATCTTTACATTCAGGTGTAACCCGTATCGAAGACTGGTCTTTGATCTTTATCAGTAAGTATTTTTAAGTCCTTTTTGCTTTCAACAAGCAAGGTTGTACCATCTGTACATCACAGTTTGTTACTGGGTCTTCCTCCAGTCCTGATGCCATGTTCTTAATATAACCCAGCTTCTTGGATTATTTGCTCAGCATATACATTGAATAAGTATGCCGAAAGAATATAATCCTGAAACACACATTTCTTGATTTAAAACCATTTACTGTCCCCTTGGTTTGGTCGAATGAATGTCTTTGCATGTGCAGGTTCCTCATGAGCACAATTACGTGTTCTGGAATATCCATCCTTTGCAATGTTATATTTAGCTTGTCATGATCCACACAGTCAAAAGCTTTTGCATAGTCAATAAAGCAGAGGCAAACATCTTTCTGGTATTCTCTGCTTTTAGCCAAGATCAATTAGATGTCAGCAAAGATAGCCCGTATTCCACGGTTCTCCTCTAAATCCGGCTTGAACCTCTGGCAGTACCCTGTGGATGTAGTGATGCAGCTGTTCTTAAACTATCTTTAGCAAAACTTTACTTGCATGAAGTATTAATGATATTGTCTGATGATTTCTGTATACCATTGGGTCACCTCTCTTTTTTTAATTTGTAAAAAAAATTTTCAAATTTTTATTGTGAACTGAGCGATAGTTTACATGGGAGAACATCGACTTTACATCATTGTTTCATTGCAATGATTACAATCTCCTCAGCGCATCATCATCCAACAGTACTTGTTTCCATTCCCTCTGTTACTTATTCTTTTGGAGGGGAGGACATACACAAAAACAATCAGAAATTATTATATAATCATTTAAACAATCAAAGGGCACATTCTGCCAGCCTGCCTCCTGGCCGCCAGCACAAGGCCCCTCTCCCTCCATGAGTCTAGAGTCCTCAGCTGCTCCCTCTCTCCCTGTCCTCATCTCTGCCTCCATCTCTGGTGTCACTGCTTCTCTGGATAGGGTCCCACAGTCCACTTGTGCTCTTCTCCCTTGGTGGTCTTAGGGTCCTCTGTTCCTGGAATGTAAGTTTACTCCCTGCTTTATGGTACAAAACGGGTCACCTCTCTTTAGAATGGACATAAATATGGATCTCTTTCAATCAGTTGGCTAAGTAGCTGTCTTCCAAATTTCTTGGCCTAGATGAACGAGTGCCTCCAGTGCTGCATCAATTTGTTGAAAGATTCCAATTCCCAGAGGCTTGTTCTTTGCCAATGCTGTCAGTGCACGTTGGACTTCTTCCTTCAGTACCGTTGGCTCTTGTTCATATGCCATCTCTTCAATATTGCAAGATGGTGTATGAATTCTTCCTTCAGTTCTTTCAGCTTGAGAAGTGCTGACTGTGTTCTTCCCTTTTGGTTTTCTAACTCCAGGTCATTGCATATTTCATTATAGTACTTGACTTTGCCTTCTTGAGCTGCCCTTTGAACTTTTCTGTTTCGGTTCTTTTACTTCCTCATTTTTTCCATTTGTTTTAGCATCTCTACACTGGAGAGCAAGTTTCAGAGTCTCTTCTGGCATCCATTTTGGTCTTTTTCTTCTTTCTTGTCTTCTTAATGACTTTTTGCTTTCTTCCTGTGTGATATTCTTCTTCTTCTTCTTTTTTTTTTTTAATGTTTTTATTGTGAATTGAATGATAGTTTACATGGGAGAATATTGGTTTTACACTCATTATTTCATTGCAATGATTACAGTTCCCTCTGTGCATCATCATTCAACAGTATTTGTTTCTATTCCCTCTGGTTTTTTGGTGGGGGCGGGGAGCTGGGGCTGAGGGTGAGGAGCCGGATGTACACAAAAACACTCAAAAGTATGTTGTTGTTGTTGTTGTTAAGTGCCGTTGAGTTGATTTTTACCCATAGTGACCATAGGGTTTCCAAGGAGCAGTTGGTGAGCTTGAACCGCTGACCTTGCAGTTGAAATGACTTCGTAGTCTGACACATTAGTCCACAGCACTACACCAGAACTCCCTCAAAACTATATAATCATTTAAACAACCAAAGGGCACATACTGCAAGCCTGCCTCCTGGCTGCCAGCACACAGTCTTTCTCTTTCCATGAGTCTAGAGTCTTCAGCTGCTCCCCTTCTCTCCATGTCCCCTTCTCTGCCTCCATCTCTGGTGTCACTGCTTCTCTGGATAGGGTCCCACGTTCCGCTCATGGTCTTCTCCCTTGATGGTCCTAGGGTCCTCCTGTGTGATATTCTTGATGTCATCTCACAACTCTTCTGGTCTTCAGTCATTAGTGTCTAACGTCAGGTGGGACGTGTTCAAGGTCATACTTTGGCTCTCGTGGACTTATTTTTAATTTTCTTCATCTTCAGCTTGAACTTGCATGGGAACATTTGATGGTCTGTTCTGTAGTTACCCCCTGGCTTTGTTTTGGCTGATGATATCTCTTCCCACAGATGTAATCAATTTGATTTCCATCTGGTGGGGACCATGTATATAGTCATCTTTGATATCATTTAAAAAAGGTATTTGCAGTGAATCAGTCACTGGTCTTGTAAAATTCTATCATGAAATCTCCAGCATTGTTTCTATCATCATAGCCGTATTTTCCACCTGCTGATTCTTCCTCTTTTTTCCCTACTCACCAGTAACCATCAATACATCTTGATTGCATGTTTGATTAATTTCAGACTGAAGAAGTTGGTGGAATTTCAAAATTTCATCCTCACTGGCTTTAGTGGTTGGTGTGTAAATTTGAAGAATAGTTGTATTAACTTGTCTTCCTTGTTAGCATATGGATATTATCCCATCGCAGACTGCATGGTACTTCAGTATAGATCTTGAATTGTTCTTTTTGGTGATGATTGCGACACCATTCCTCTTCAAGTTGTAATTTCTGGCATAGTAAACAATATGATTGTCAGATTCCGAATGGCCAATATCAGTCCATTTCGGCTTACTAATGCCTAGGGTATCTGTCTTTATGCGTTCCATTTCATTTTGAACAACTTCCAAATTTTCTAGATTCATCCTTCGTATATTCCATGTCCTGATTATCTGAGCCATCGCGGTCAACTCTACTTCGAGGAGACAGCTCTTCCCAGTCAAAGTCTGAGTGCCTTCCAACCCGAGCAGCTCATCCTCCAGCATTATATCTGCTAATATTTTAGTGCTGTTCATAATCCTTTCATTTTCTGGGACTATATCTGACAATGTTCCGCTGGCATTCGGTAAGTTTTCTGTGGCTAAACATTAAAAAATACTCCACCTCTCCTCTTTCCTAGTCTGTCTTAGTCTGGAAGCTCAGCTGAAACCTGTCCACCATGGGAGACCCTGCTGGTATTTAAAATACCAGTGGTATAGCTTCCAGCATTACATCAACATGCCAGCCACCACAACACAACAGACTGATAGATGAGTGGTGAACACCAGAGTTGGCAGTAGTATTAAATACGTGCCATGTGCCAAACACCGAGCCAAGTTCTCCTGACATGTTGTGTTCTTTAACAATGACAACAGTCCTCTTTGTGATGGGTGTTGATTCTTCCATTCAAGCTGTCAGGGTTCTTAGTCTGAAAGTACAGAAACAACTGCAGGCAACAGACTCACAGAAAGGAATTCACTGTGAGGGGACGGAGAGAAGATGCTTTTGAATTGCAAGTCACAGCGCATGCCTACTTGCCTGGCTTAAAGCAAATGGCAGTCACCATTTCATAAGAGGAGCTGTGGTGTTTGTTTTTAGGTGCACCGGTGCCACCAGGGGCCCAGTTACCCTGCCATACTCATTTGGTAGCCTTGACCTCATGCTTCCATGATGGCTGCAGCAGGTCTGGGTATTTGTCGCCTATCCTGTCCAGAGGCAAAAGTGGAGCCTTCTCCCACTTTTTGCTTATTTTGCAGGATCAAGGAAAATCCTATCAGGAAGACTTCCAGGAGTTCTAGTGTGTGAAATGGTTTAATCAGTCATGGGTCAGAGGACTGGGATGCAGAACATCCTGATTCACACCAGGGGCTGAATCTGCACCCCACTTCCTGAAGCACAGGGCCTCAGAGAATAGGGGCACTGGAACTGGAGCAGGAAGGGTTATTGGGTGTTGGTGGGCGGCTGGAATGCTGGAGGGTAAGTAAGTGTCCTCAGGCCGAGGGTGTAACTCAAACAAAGATGCTGGGCTTGAGAGTCCTCCAGCATGTGCTGGAGGACAGAAGACAGGTGTTCCTGCAGTCTGGAGGGTGACCTGGAGGGGCCCTGCAGGGAAGCCAGGCGTCCAGTTGAGTCTTTGGATGAGCAATTGACACATTATGCACGTGGAAGATTCATAGTGGGGACAGAAGAGGACTGGTTAGAGAGTGGGGCCTCGGACCCTTGGAGACTTAGAGCCAGAGGAGAGCTGAGGCAGGCACTGTGCTAGTCTCTGATGTGTGTGTGTGTGGGTGAAGGGGCTGAGCAGAGGAAGGTGCCCAAGTACGTTTCTGTCTGTGAGCAGAGGTGGGGAAGGCCGAAGCTAAAGCTGAAGCTGAAAGTGAGAGTGGGCCCTAAGCTGCGATCTAGGGGTAGGATCCCAGTGCGTGGGCGACCTCTCTTAGTCCCCCTCGGGGTCCTGAAGGAAGCCACCTGCCACATCCAAAGGCACGTGGGCAAGATTGTGAGAGATCGACTTTCTGTGACAAGTATGGGCATCCTTTGGAGACATTTCAGGTTCAGTTCCAGACCCCCCAGTCAAGCAGAGATTGAAAGAAAGCAAGCTGAGTGCATGTTGTATTTTCCCAGTGCGTATAAGTTACATTCACACTAGACTGCCGTCTATTAAAGGAGCCATGGTGGCTCTGTGGGCCAGGGCCGAAGGAGAACGTGAGGCAGTCGGTTCACGTAAAGATTTCCAGTCTCAGCAACCCGATAGAGGATTGCTATGAGCTGCAGAGGATTTGCTGGCAGTAGATTTGGGTAGTCTATATTCGGTTTGCAATCGCCGTGTGTCAAAGTTTGAAATATTGTGAGAATGACCACAATGTGACACAGACATGAGGAGTGACCGCTTGCAGCTGGGACGAGGCACCAGTAGCCATGCTCGATGCAGAGATGTCACCAACCTGTAATTTGCAGGAAAAAACTCAGTAGCTGCCAAGTGCACTGAAACGAGGTATGGCTGTGCGCTCTAGTTGACCACGCCAGCTCCCAGAGGCAATACTGCCCCTTGTGTGTGCTCTTGTCCTGGTCAAAGCAGGTGCCAGTTTAGAGGTTGTTGCCTGCTAAGGTGAGCCCCCCAAACCACAAACTGAGTGACCATAGACCGCAGATGTCATGACTTGAGTGATATAGACTTGTCAATATCACCCCCTTACACAATTCTCAGTCCTTGAAACTTCCTTGTGAAACTTTTATATATAAAATCTCATTGAAGTCATATAATTTCATCATCTAATTCAAGACCAGTAGACATATATGTGTGTGTATATATATATATACAGTTTCTTAGGGGAAATGAACCCCAAAGTCCCTGAACAGGAGCTTTGGTGCCAAGGAATGTGGGGTGAGCTGGAAACGGATGAGTTAGTCCTTTCGCTAGCCCTTTTAAAAGTAAATTAGACACAGAGATTGTTTCTGAGCAAGGGACTCAAGAGCCATAAATCTCCGATTTTATTTTTGGGCACCAGCTTGGAACCCACAAAGCTAATTTCCGGAGAGTTAGCAGCAGCCCTGGGCAGTAGGGAGAAACTTGGGCTGGCGTGTGGGTGGGTGTGAGCCTCCGAGTGGGGGAGCAGTTGTTCTCTGTGAACGTCTGCAGCTCTTTTACTGCCCCTGACGCAACAGACCAGGGGAGGCTGAGAGAACAGTTGGCACCAGCCCCGAGGGCCCTGAGTCTGGTGGCCTGGGGTGGGGGTGAGGGTGATTATTGAGCAGGGGCGGGGGAGGCAGCCAGAGCTAGGCCTGCGGAATGACAGTTTTGTGTCTTAATGATGTTCAAAACCCATTTGCGAGATTGAGGTAATGTATTTCCCAGACGCAGGCAATTTGCTCCTTCCCACCGTGCTGAATCAGGCTGTTAAGCCTGCTTGCTGTGTGCATGTAGCTATTGGCACCAGGAGAAAATGGGCAGGTTCAAGGCCCCTGCTGAATCTCTGCTCTTCTCTTCTGGAATTGATGAGTAACTGCACTTTTTAAAAATGAAGTTTTTAAGAACATTGGAAAATGTTAAGTGAAGAAAGCAGGATGCCAAATTGTAAATTCTGTAAGAGCTCAGGAGAAGGGAAGTGTGCACAGAAAAACGCGGCATGGAAACCCACCAGCAGACCCCTCCCACCAAGGACTGGGCTGCATGACTGTCACCTAAACTGCCCTTCTGGCTTGCTGTCATTCTCCCGGGTGCTGGTCCCTGGAAACTGGGAGAGACACTGTGACCTTTGGCTCTAAGTTCTGGCCCAGCTCCTCGGCTTGTTGACCAACTCTCTTCAAGTCCGGAGCCTCAGTCTCCTCATCTGGAAAATGGGCAATTACAGCAGCCTCGGAGAGGTGCAGTGTGGGTTCCTGTGAGAACCTAAGTGTGAGATGGCAAGTAGGGGTGATGGAGGTGCTTACACAAACGGCAGGCATTGCTTCCCACGTGAGACAGCATTACACGTCAGATCAGGGCGAAGGAAGCGATGCCCAAGAATAGACCACCAGAACAGTCCACTGGCAGCACACCCTGGTGAGCTGACCGCATGGTATTTGTCTTCCAGGGAGGGAGGCAGGTACAAGCAGAGTGAGGGGACCATGGTGTGCTTTGGGGAGGACCAGGGTGTCCTGGAGGAAGGGGGATCAGGGGCTAGTCAGGTGGAAAGAGGAGACGGGTAGCATGTATAAAACCCCAGGCAGCAGACACAGGTGAATTTGGGAAAAGTGCTCCAAGATAGAATGCAGGGGGTGAGGCTGGGTGGGAGCCAGAAGAAACATGGTGTCCGAGGGCATCTGGCAGGAGTCCATCTCAGGCCCAAGGCCCTCCTTGCTGGGTTTCTGGGCTGATCTGATGGAGACCATTGCTCCTGTGCCCATCAGGGAGGCCTGGTGACAGGGACCTGACGGGGCACAACAGTGAGGCCAGGCCTCAGATGGCCTCCAGAAGGGATGAAGGGTCTGGCCATGCCTGGCCCCGGGTGATAACCCCTGCCACCACCACTCTTAGAAGTGGCCAGGCCTCTGCTGCTCCTCGCTCGCACCTCCCAACATGACCGCAGCACCCCACTTTCCTGCTGCTCTCCTGCACCAGACTCCTAACCCACAAGTGAGTCTGTGAGGGCTACGTGGCTGCGGTTTAGAAAAGTGCTGTGGGGAGTGAGCTGAAGTCAGGGAACCCTTACCCTCCCTCCCTCTGCCTTCTAACAGGGCAGACTCTGTCCACCGTACCCACCGCAACCCCCCCCCCCCCAAGCTTTGAAGGCAGGAGGCAAGGGGAGGGACCCAGCACACCCCTCCTTGGGCAAGCACACCAAGAAGAGAGAGGCCACAGCTCTGAGACAGAGGTGACAATCAGCCCAGAAAGGTCTTTCAAAGTGCTTCCAGGAGCTAGTTGTGGGAAATACACCCCTTGTCAGACTTGGAGGGCTTCCAGCTCTGTGGGTGGTCTGTGCTCCTGGTAGTGGTTACGGGGAGTAGGGAGTGGAGGTCTTAGAAGATTCGAGATGTTTTCCAACAGGAAAAGGTGGTTCTAGAAACGAACCATCAAGGCGTTCACGTGGGATTTGTGGTAGGCCCCTTGGTTGCCAGTGACAGAACCCTCCTTTCATAGTGTTTGAAGTTGGACAGTGAACTTGTTGGCTCAAAAAGTGACAAGGACCAAGGGCTGTGCCGTTTCAGATGTGTTGGTGACACACAGGCTCAGGCTGTCCTTGGATCTGTTGCCACCTCTCTGGCTCTTGGCTGTTTCCTTCAGGCATCTTGTGGTCTTCTTGTTAAGTGCTGTAGAGTTGGTTCTGACTCATAGCCACCCTGTATAGAGTTTCCAAGGAGCAGCTGGTGAGCTTGAACCACTACCTTGCAGTTCAAACCAACTTTGCCGTCCTGCGTCACACCAGGACTCTTCTGGTCTTGAGAACATGTTACTGCCCTGGTAGCTCCTTTTGCTCTCAGGTGAATGGCAGTGGCTCTTCCTCTTCAGTTGTAGACATGGCCCCGCTGGCTCTCTTTAGCCAGGCCTGGGTTATGCATCCTCTACAGAACCTGGAGTCAGCACCTCCTGAATCACAGTGACCAAATTGGGGCTCTCCAAGGAAATGAGAAGATGTCTGGAGCTGGGGCAGGTGCTAGAACCCGTGGATCTCAGGGCAGGAGACAGTCTCCCCCAGGACCCCACACTCATTCACCAAAACCAACATGATTTCCTTATGAGTTAGTGGACTCAGCAGAGCTGTGTCTGTTGAGGCCAAAGATGGCGTGTCTCTTGATTTGGAAAGGCGTGTGGCACAGAGCCTCGGGCCATTAGGACCCCGGCATTGTCATCATTTCCCAGAACAGCAAGCACCAGCTCCAGGTCCCTGCAGCTCCGGAGTGGCTCAGACCATTCATTCTTGTAAACATAAGAGAGAGCACTTCTCTCTTTTTTTTTTTTAAATAACTTTTTATTGGGAGTTGAGTGAAGGTTTATAGACAAGATCATCAGTTTTACCTTCAACAAATCAGACACTTGGTTTCATCTCAGGGATTGCAGTCCCCTTCATGCAACAACAGCTGTCTTTCTTCCCATGAACAAATATCCAGTTTCAAACTCATGCATATTTGTGGGCTATGTGGTGTGTGGCACTGTAGGATCAGCACTGGACTTAGAACCACAAGGCCAGCAGTTCAAACCCACCAACTGTCCCTTAGAAACCCTGTTCAGGGTCACTGTGAGTTGGAACTGACCCAAAGGCACTTAACAATGATAGGGTATATATTATATATACACTTATACATAGACACACATATACATACGTGTATATCCAACTCTTCCTCCTATACCCGTTCAGCCTGTTGAGAGATTGCTTTTGGAGTAACTTAAATGAACGCCTTCAGATGTTCCTACGTGCCCTCCATTTCTCATCTTCAATATAATGTCTTCTTCCAGGAAGCCGCCTCTGACTAAAGAGGGGAGCTCCGTAAATATCCCTTTTGTCACGCCGTGTCATCATTGGCTGCTGTGGTATTCATCTCCCTCACTTGACTGTAGGCTTCTTGAGAACAGTGACTCCATACTACTTCTCAATAAACGAAATAAATGAGAACCAATAATATGTGAGCACCGAGCCAAGCATTAGGGCAGAGGCATAGACCAACGTGAACAGTATTCCCAACATTTTCTTTAGTCAAGAGAGAAATGAAAAAATAAATTTCAGCACTTGAGCAGGAAGGAAACATGAAACAAACATTGCGTAGGCTCTGCAAGAAAAGGGTTCTTAGAAAAGCTATTTGAACAAGGACTTAAAAGAACCTGGTTCCCAAATATGTGGCCCCAAACCCTCCTCCCATAGCCCTCTCTACTCAGCTAGCTTTGATCATTCATTACAATGGCCACACAGAACTCAGCCACCATACACAGCTATGGGGTTTATTAGGGAAGTTAATAGGTTATAATTCAGGTCAGAAGGCTAAGGGTACGGTCGTTCCAGTCAGGACAGCCTCACCTGAACCATGTCCACAAACAGGCCTCTGTCTGCTCATCCAATGTTACTAAATTCTTTAGGACTGCTGATAAATGCCCACAGGACACACCACTTCACCGTACGCCTCACTTCGGCTCTAGCTCCATGGCTCAGCAAACCTAGCTCCCCTAATTCAGTGTCTGGAGACACCTCACTCCACAAACCACCTCCTGCTCAGAGTCACTCAGCTTTCCCTGCTCCATGCTGGGCCTCGTGCTCTGGTGCTGGGATGGGAGGGTCCAAAGGACATGCTCGATTCCTGACCCTAATTTGATGGTAGTGAGATTCCCCCTCTTGCTTCTGACATAACTCATTTTATACCCATGCTAGAGTTTCCAGTTTTTACAATTACAGTGAATTCTGTTCACATCTTAGCAGCATCCACTCCCTCCTTCCCTTACCCAGACCCAGCAGGGCAGTAGTGTTGTGTGGTGGGAGTTACGGACTGGGACTAGAGGAGACATTAAAGACTTCACAATCCCACATTGGTATATCTTAACTTGAAACAAATGACTCAGTAAGAGAGCGAGCGTGTGAGGTATCTACCAGGTAATGCAGCCCATCTCGATGGCCCCTGGCTTCTTGTGTGGCCAGTGGACTCTGGGACAAGAGTGAAAAGCAAGACAGCAGTTGGAGGCTTTTTCAGCGGGGCGGGGGGAGCTCCAGTGGCAGCACAGCTGGTGGGGGGTGGGGGGTGGGGGAGAGGGGAGCAGAAGTGATGAAAAGATGGAGTTGACAGGTGAGAAAGGGCATGAAGGAGACTGCAGTGTTTTGAACTTCCAAATAGGAGGAGTGATTGATTTGGGGGATCGCCAGGAAGCAGTGGGAGGAGGGGTTGGACCAGCTTTGTGTTTTTCTTGGGAGCCGAGGGGAGGAAGGGAGGTGGACAGTGCGGGGGTGTGTGGTGTGGTGTGTTTAGCGTGCACACTGGCTGGAACTGATGCCCTGCGCCACCCCCTCAGTCCCCGTCCTCGGCTTCCTAATCTGGAAGACAGAGTTAAGAACAGCCACTCCACAGGGTTGGGGCAGTGGCTGGCACATACTGACGGCCCCCTTGGTGACTGTTGTCACCAGGGGGTGAGGGAAGGGCTGAAGAGGTACAATCATGTCTAAGACTGTGGCCATTCCACTTTCACAAAGACCTCTGGCTTTTCCTCAGAGTATGGCGTTCCCTATTATTGGATGGGCTCCAACATCTGCCAGGAGACCACAGGGGTCATCTCCATTCTCTGGGAGGGGGGTGTACCCGATGAGCTCCAGGGCCTGCCCCCCAACCGCCCTGGCGCCCCTCTGGGAGACATGGCCTATTCTTCATCCTTTTGACTCTAAGAAAACTCTTCTTTGCCCTTTTACATCTTCTGTTGACATTTAAAGCTCCTTTGCTTTGTTCAGACCTTACTGCACAGAGAGAATAATTATTGGAATTCTCTGTATAATGAATGTTCATGTACTTACAGATTCTAATCGAGTTTCTCTTCAACCTTTACTTTGAGGGACTTTGCATCATTTGGTATAGAAAACATTTTAGGAGGCACTTAGAGGGCAGGTGTAAAATCGAAATACAGTGTTAGCTCTGTTTCTGCAAATGTGAGCCTCTTGTAAGTCTGCTATCAGCAAGGGTTGGATTGGTTCAAACCCCTATACCACCTATGCTATCAAGCCTGCAGTCTTCCCAGGTTCTCCACAGGTTTGCGCAAAGCTGACAGGGGTGAGGGGAGAGGTATGGGAGAGATAGCTCCTCAGATTCTAAGGGAATGAATCTGGTTTGTAGATCCCCGCTGGTTTTCTTATCTCCGTGACATGACAGTAGACCCACAGGACAGATATTCAGGTCCCCAGAAGGGCTCAGGCAAGATGCTAACTGAAGTACTGGGGTAATGATGGGTATGGACGTTGGGCATGGGTGAGCAGGTGGAGTGAAGTCTTACAAAATTTAGTTGTTAGGTTTTGGTCCCAGCAGTGGAAAAGTAGAGTCCTGGTGTGGCGCTGTAGGATAAGCAAGGGAATGCGGAATCGGAGACTATGAACCTCAGCGACCCTTCACCTGAATGAAAAGAAAACAAGAGTCCTCACTGCTAGACCTATAGATTATATCATAATCATTGTTGTTGAGTGCTGTCGAGTTGATTCCAACTCATGGTGCCCCTGTGTAGGATT
>NW_006408543.1:8154529-8182330 GCF_000296735.1 Chrysochloris asiatica
ATGTTTGGTAAGGTGGAGGGTCAGAGAAAAAGAAGAAGACCCCAATGAGATGGATTGGCCAAGTGGTGGCATTGATGGACTCAAGTGTGTCAACAGTAGTGAGGTTGGCCCAGGACTGGGCATTGCTTCTTTTTGCTATGCATAAGATCGTTATGAGTCGGTCTCGACTTGATGGCACCTAACAACAACAATAATAACATCTAAACAACAGGAGAAATCACTTTCTTTTCAAGTGCACAAAGAATGTTTACCAAGATAGACCATATTCTAGATTATAGGACAAATCTCAGTACAATTTAAAAGATTCAAGTCATTCAGAATACATTCTCTGATGACAATTTGATTAAATTCAACATTCAATATCCAAAAGATATTTGGAAAATTCCCAAGTATTTGGAAACTAAATAGTACACCTCTAACCCATGGATCAAAGAAGAAACTGATAGGGGAATTAGGAGATACTGTAAATTGAATACAAATGAAAACACAACATATAAACATTTATGGGGTGTGAAGACTAAGGTCCATTTGACCCAAGCTATCGTGTTTTCAATGGCCTCTAATGCCTGTGAAATCTAGGCAATTAAGGAAGACAGAAGAAGAATCAAAGAGTTCAAATTGTGGTGTTGGAGAAGAATATTGAATATACCATCAACTGCTAAAAGAATGGACAAATCAGTTTTACAAGAAATATGATCAGAATTCTCCCTGGAAGTGAGATGGTAAAACATGGACTCACATTGGATGCATCAACAGGGAAGACTAATCGCTTGAAGAGGGCATCCTGTTTGTTAATGGAGAGGGTCAGTGAAAAGTAGGGAATCCTCGGAGAGATGGATTAACACAGTGGCCACAACAGTGGGCTCGTCCATGCCGATTGCACAGGGCCAGATAACATTTTGTTCTGTTCTGCATAAAGTCACTGTGCAGTAGTGAATCCTTTAATGTCTCTTCTAGCGTTAGTCTTTGTAACTCCCACAAAATAATTTTTTTCTAATGGGTCTGGTTAAGAGAAGGTGGGAGATGATACCGATAGGATGGCATGATTCAGCCACAGATGTTAACAGAATGAGTTGTCATTGTAAATCTTGTAACTCTAGCATGGGTGTAAAATGAGCCATCTCAGAAGCAGGAAGGGAGAACTCACTGCCATCAGAGAAGAGTCAGGAGTGGAGTATGTCCTGTGATCGCTGCACGTTGAACCACCCTGACCCAGGAGCAGAGGGCTGTGACCCTAGAGGACTGGCAGGGGAGCAGCTACAGCAGAACCCAGAGCCAGACCCTGAGGCAGAGCGGTGGGCTTCTCGCATATGGTGAAAAGTAAAGCTGAGTGATTCTGGGCAGCAGGCTTGTTTTCAGAGTGAGGTGCTAGAGCTGAGGTAAAGCTTATGGAAGAGTGGTGTGTCCTGTGGGCATTTATCAGCAACCCTAAAAGAGCTTTATAACATTGGGTGGACAGAGAGAGGCCTGCTTGTGGGCATGGCTGAGGAGAGGCTGTTCTGACAGGAACAATTGTGTCCCGAGCATTTCTGACCCTGAATTCTAATTGTTGTTGTTGTTAGGTGCCATTGAGTCAGTTCTGACTCATAGTGACCTTATGCACAACAGAATAAAACACTGCCTGGCCCCGCTCCATCCTCATAATCATTGTAACACTTGAGCACATTGCTGCTGCTTCTATGCCAATCCATCTCATAGGGGGTCTTCCTCTTTTTGGGTGACCCTCCAGGAACTGGCCCCTCCTGATAATATGTCCACATTATCAGAGATGACATCTCATCATCTTGGCTTCTAAAGAGCATTTGGCTGTACTTCTTCCAACACAGATTTGTTTGTTCTTGTAGCTGTCCATAAGGAGCTCTGGTAGCGTAGTGGTACGAATTGGGCTGCTAACCTCAGGGTCAGCAGTTCGAAACTACCAGCTGTTTCATGGGAGAAAGGTGAGGTTTCTGCTCCCGTAAAGATTTACAGCCTCGGAAACCCTGTGCAGGGTTGCTCTGAGTCGGAACCGACTCCACGGCACATAACAACAACAACAACATAGCAGTCCATGGTAATATTCTTCTTCAACACCATAACTCAAATGCATCAATTCTTCTACAGTCTTCATTATTCACTATCCAACTTTTACATGCATATGAAGTTATTAAAAATACCTTAGCTTGGATCAGGTGCACCTTAATCCTCAAGCTGACCTTAGAGGTCTTGTACAGCAGATTTGCCTAGTGCAATATGTTGTTTGAGTTCTTGACTGCTTTTTCATGAGTGTTGATAGTGGATCCAAGCAAACTGAAGTATTTGACAACTTCAGGTTTTTTTTTCTTCCCTTTTTATCATCATGTTATTTATTGTTGTTATTATTGGTCCAGTGGTGAGAGTTTTTGTTTTCTTTACATTAAGGTGCAACTCATAGTGAAGACTGTGGTCTTTGATCTTCATAAATAAGTGTTTTAAGTCCTCTTCACTTTCAGCAAGCAAAGCTATATCATTTGCATATTACAGGTTGTTAATGAGTCTTCCTCTAATGCCACATTCTTCGTCATGTAACCTAGCTTCTCGGATTATTTACTCAGCGCACAGATTGAATGAGAATGGTGAAAGAATACAACGCAGGTGCACACGTGTCCTAATTTTAAACCATTCAGTGTCCCTTTGTTCTGTTTGACTGCTTATTGATCTATGTACAGGTTCCTTATGAGCACAATTAAGTGTTCTGAATACTCATTCTCTGCAGTGGTGTTCTTAGCTTCTCATGGTCCACACAGTTGGAAGCCTTTGCATAGCCTGAATTGTAATGTGTGAACTTCCTTAATAAACCCCATAACTGGAGTAAGGTGTCTGAGTTGTGTGTGGCCACTGCAGTGAAATATCACACCCAACATGAGTAGAGAGTCTTGGGGGGGGAGGGAGGTGTGTGGCATGGTTGGTGTCATTTTTTGTAGTTGCTGTGAGGCAGAGCCAACTCCACAACATCAACAACAAGCTACAATAGTGTTTAGAGGGTAATTTCTAATGCTACATGGTTCGATTAGTATAGAAGATGTTTTCAAATCAATGATCTCAGCTTTCACTTTCAGAAAAAGAAAAGCAAATTAAACCCAAATAAACAAGAAAAAGGAAATAATGAAGCAGAAATAATTGAAATGGAAAACAAAACCAATAGCGAAAAATCAGTGAAATTAAAAGCTGTTTCTTTGAGATCAATGGGAGTGATAAAACTTTAGTTAGACTCATCATGAGTAAAAGAGAAAACACACACGTTCCAAATCTTTGGGATGAGAGAGGTGACTTGATCACAGATCCTGTTTGAACCCACGCCACTCTACTGTCAGCTGGTCCTACTGTGGTGGTTTGTATGTTTCTGTGACGCTGGAAGCTGTACCACTGATATTTTAAATCCCAGCAGCATCAGCCATGGTGGACAGGTTTCAGCTGAGCTTTCAGATTAACACAGACTAGGAAGAAGGAGAGTCAGTCTACTGACTGGTTAGCCAGTTATGAAAACCTTATGAGTAGCAATGGGACATTGTCAAATACACTGCCAGAAGATGAAAACATGACTGGAAGATGAGCTTGTCAGGTTGGAACACACTCAAAATACGACTGGGGAAGACCTGCTTCATCAAAGTAACGTTGACCATAATGACATGAATGGAGCACAACTTTCAGGACCATTATTTGCTGATGGGGGTACAACTCACAATTAAGAAGAAACAGCTGCAAACATGTATTAATCAGATCATGCAATGTATGAACTATGAATCTAGGAAAATTGGAAGTTGTCAAAAACGTCACGGAATGAGTAAGGATCGACACCCTAGGCATTGTGAGTGGAAATTGAGCGCTGTTGGCCATTTTGAATTAGACAGTCATATTTACTATGCTGGGAATGACAGATTCAAGAGGAATGGAGTTGTATTCATCAAAAAAAGAATATATCAAGATCTATATTGAAGTACAATACTATCTGTGATAGGATAATATCCATATGCATACAAGGGAGACCAGTTTATAATACTGTTATTTACATTTGTGCACCAAGCACTAAAACCAGTGATGATGAAATGGAAGAATTCTACCAACTTCTTCAGTCTGGAATCCATAAAAAAATGCAGTCATGATGTATTGATAATTACTGGTGATTGGAATGCAAAGATTGGAAACAAAGAGGAAGGATCAGTAGTTGGAAATTTTGGCCTTGTTGATAGAAATGATGCTGGAGATCGCATGATAGAATTTTGTAAGACCAATGACTTATTTATTGCAAATACCTGGACCTCACAAGATGGGATGCAGGGGAATCAAATTGACTACATCTATGGGAAGAGAAGGTGGAGAATCTTTTTATCATCAGCCAAAACAAGGCCAGGGGCTGATTATGGAACAGATCATCAATTGCTCATATGCAAGTTCAGGCTGAAGCTGAAGAAAATTAAAATATGTCCATGAGAGTTAAAATAGGACCTTGAATATATCCCACCTGAATTTAGAGACCATCTCAAGAACAGATTTTGATTCATTAGACACTAATGACTGAAGACCAGAGAATTATGGGATGGCATTAAAAACATTATCCATGAAGAAAGCAAAAAGTCATTAAAAAGACAGGAAAAAAAGAAAAGATCAAAATGAACTTCAGAAAAGACTCTGAAACTTGCTACTGAGTGATGAGAAGCTAAAGCAAATGGAAGTAATGAAGATGTCAAAGAACTGAACAGAAAATTTCAAAGGGCAGCTCGAGAAGACAAAGTATTATAATGAAATGTGTGAAGATCTGCAGTTAGAAAACCAAAAGGGAAAGACACTCAGCATTTTCCAAGCTGAAAGAACTGAAGAAAAAATTCAGGCCTCTACTTGCAATATTGAAGGGTTCTATTAGCAAAATATTGAATGATGTTGTTGTTGTTGTCAGGTGCCATCGAGTTGGACAAAACATCGAGTTGAACAAAACAATGTCTGATCCTGGGCCAACCTCACTACCGCTGCCACACGTGATGCCATCAATGATGCCACCTGGCTGATCCATCTCGTTGGGGGTCTTCCTCTTTTTCTCTGACCCTCCATCTTACCCAGCATGACATCCTTCTCTAGTGACTGTTCCCTCCTGAAAATATGTCCAAAGTATGAGAGACGAAGCTTAGCCATCCTGGCCTCCAAGGAGCACTCTGGCTGCACCTCTTCCAAAACAGATCTATTGGTTCTTTTGGCAGTCCATGGCACTTTCAGTATTCTCCTCCAACACCACAACTCAAAGGCATCAATTCTTCTACAATCTTCCTTATTCACTGTCCAGCTTTTACATCCATATGAGATTATTGAAAATACCATGGCTTGGGTCAGGCGCACTTTAGTCCTCAAGCTGACATCTCTGCTCTTCAACACTTTGATGTAGCAAGCATCAAAAGAAGATGGAAGGAATATACAGAGTCACTGTGCCAAACAGAAATGGTCAATGTCCAACCAATTCAAGAGGTTGCATATGAGCAAAAGTCAATGGTACTGAAGGAAGAAGTCTAAGGTACACTGAAGGCAAATACAAAGAGAAGGCTTTGGGAATTGATGGAATACAAATTGAAATTTTTCAACAAACTGATGCAGCACTGGAGGCACTCACTCATTTATGCCAAGAAGTTTGGAAGATAGGTTCTCTTGGAAGAGATTCATATTTATGCCCATTCAAATGAGTGGTGACCCAACAGGATCCAGAAATCATCTAAGAATATCATTAATATCACATATAACAGTACATTAGCAAGGAACTGCCAGAACTGAAGATATGGGACAAAGGATATCATTGCTGATGCCAGATGAATCATGGCTGAATGTAGAGAATATCAGAAAGATGTTTACCTGCACTTTATTGACTATGCAAAGGCTTTCAACTATGTGGATCATGACAAGCTATGGATAACATTGCAAAGAATGTGTATTCCAGAACACTGAATTTCTATTTGTTTTCCATCAATTCCCAGAGCCTGGCTCTTTGTCAATGCCTTCAATGCATCTTGGAATTCTTCTTTCAGTACTTGATTGTATGTTACCTCAGTCAAACAGTAGAGAGGTATATAGGGGGACAACATTAGTCAGGTATGTATACCATGGAATGGTCAGCCATTCAAGATCAAAAGGGCAGTCTTTACCTAAGGATAAGATTCTGAAGGGTTGCCAAAGAAGGTAGAATGGAGACAAGAATCACAAGGAGGAAGTGGGATAATTGATGTTACATGGAGGGATTGCAATCATTGAAATGAAACCAACTACATCATCTGTTGGATGTAAAACCAATGATCTACTCTGTGACCCTACACTCAATCCACAAGAAAAAGTTTCAACAAAGTGTATGATTTGTTACTGATGATCTGCCCTGTAAACAAACTTTCACTCAAATCACAATAAAAACTTAAAAAAAAAAAAAAAAAAAGAGTGTATAGGGGAAGAGAGACCCCACTAAATAGTTTTCTTGTTGTCTAGATGGGTCTGGTAAAAGGAGATGGGGATAAGATTCTTAGGATTCGATAGTGAGTAATTGTTATCATGACTAATTGCAACTGTCACAATTGTAAAAGTAGAAGTTTTGTAACAAAAATAGGGGAGTAGTTAGTCTTACAGTCCAGAAACAGGAGACCCTAGGATCATCAAGGGAAAGGAGCACGAGCAGAATGCGGGACCCTATCTAGAGAAGCAGCGACACCAGAGATGGAGGCAGAGATGAGGACAAGGAGAGAGGGAGCAGCTGAGGACTCTGGGACTCATGGAAAGAGAGGGACTGAGAGCTGGTGTCCAGAGGGCAGACTTGCACAATGTGCCCTTTGGTGGTTTAAATTATTATATATGCCTGCGTGTTTAAAAAAAAAAAAAGAAAAGCTAAAATGAATAGAGAGAAATACTGTTAACTGATGATACATGGAGAGGATTATAATCATTGTAATGAAACAAACTATATGATTTGTTGAATGTAAGACTGATGATCTGCCCTGTAAACTTTCACTCAATTCAAAATAAAAACTTAAAAAAAAAACAACTTTCAAAAATAGTAACATTCAGATAACACATCCATGTTTACTGAAAGTGAAGAAGACTTAAAGCATTTACTGACAAAGATGAAAACTAAAGCCTTCAGGAGTATGAATTACACCTTTACATAGAGAAAACAAAACGGGATCAATTAATCACAACTGGACCAATAAGCAACATCATGATAAACGGAGAAAAGATTTGAATCTCGTTTTACTTGGATCCACTGTCAACATCCGTCGAAGCAAGAGTCAACAAGTCAAATCTATTGCAAAAGACCTTTTGTCAGTGTTGAAGAGTTAGATATCACCTTGAGGACTAAAGTGTACCTGATCAAAGTCATAGTATTTTCAATTTCCTCATACGCATGTGAAAGTTAGACAATGAATAATAAAGACTGGAGAAAAATCGATAACCTTTGAATTATAGTGTTGGTTAGACAGAGTAAGACAGACTGGGAAGAAGGAGAGGCAGATTACTTCTGAAAGCCTTGTGAATAGCAATGGTACACTGTCAAATAGCACCAGAATACTGAATATTGAAACATTATGACTAGTACCAGAACATTGTCTCATATAATACCAAAGATGAGCTCTTCGGGTTGGAAGGCACTTAAAATACGATTGGGGAAGAGCTGCGTCCTCAAAGTAGAGTTGACGATGATGACATAAATGGAATAAAGCTTTCAAGACCTTCAGTAGCTGATGAGGCATAACTCAAAATGAAGAGAAACAGCTGTAAACATCCACTGATAATCAGAACATGGAGTATACAAAGTGTGAATCTAGGAAGACTGGAAATTGTCAAAAATGTAATGGAATACATAAAGATCGATATCCTAGGCACTAGTGAGCTCAAATGGACTGGTATTGGCCGTTTTGAATCTGACAATCATTTGGTTTCCTATGCTGGGAATGACAAATTGAAAAGGAATCGTGTCATATTCAGCATCAGAAAGAGCATTTCAAGACCGATCTTAAAGTATAACACTGTAATAGGCTAACTGTTAATTGATGATACATGGAGGGGATTATAATCATTGTAATGAAACAAAGTATATCATTTGTTGAATTTAAAACTGATCCATATGCCTACATGAAAGACAAAGGAGCTCTGGTAGTATAGTGGTTACGAATCTGACTGCAAACTTCACGGTTAGCAGTTTGAAACTACCAGCTGTTCCGTAGGAGAAAGATGAGGCTTTCTGCTCCCGCAAAGATTTACAGCCTAGGAAACCCTGTACAGGGTCGCTATGAGTCGGAACTGACTCCATGGCACATCACAACAACAACATGAAAGACAAGTTAATACCACTATTAACTCAGATTTATGTACATACCAACTACGGAAGCCAGTGATGATGAAACTGAAGAATTCAACCAACACGATGACACCTAACAACAACATGAAATGTACCCTAGACTGCCAGAAGAATGAACAAGTCTGTTTTGGAAGAAGCACGGTCACAATGCTCCTTAGAAGTGAAGATGGTGAAACTTCAGCTCACATATTTTGGACATGTTATCAGAAGAGACCGATCTCTGGAGAAGGACATGCATAGTAAAGTAGGTCAGTGAAAAAGAGGAAGACCCCTTCCAACTACATGGACATTGGCTGCAGCAATAAGTTCACACATAGCAAAGACTGTGAGGCTGGTTCAGGACCAGACAGTGTTTCATTCTGTTGTCCATGGAGTCATTATGAGTCAGAACCAAGTCAATGGTACGTACCAACTACATCACCCCCAGTACAATGTAGAACACACATGGTGAGGTCTTGCTCCTGAGCTAGGAAGAAAGCAGTCCGTCAGTCCTTTGCACAATTAGGTCTGATGCTAGGCAGTTTTTGTAGATGTCCCTACAAGTTTGAGACCATTCCCTCTATTTCTAGTTTACTGAGTTTTTATCAGAAATGGTTGTTAGATTTTGTCAGATACTTTTAATGCTACTACTGGAATGGTTTTTCATTTATGCTGCTGTTGTTTGTAGGTGACATGGCATTGGTTCCAACTCATAACGACTCTGTGTGCAACACAATGAAACAATGCCTGGTCCTCTGCCATCCTCACAGTTGTTAGTTTTGAGCCACTGTGCCACTCCATCTCATTGAGGGTCTTCCTTGGGGCTGACCCCCCACTTTACCAAGGCATGGTGGCCTACCTGGTCCCTCTTGATAACATGTCCAAAGTATAAGAGCCAAAGTCTCACCATCTTGACTTCTAAGATGGCCATTCTGCTTCCAAAACAGATCTGTTCATTCTTCTGGCATTCCAGGGTGCAGTCAGCATTGTTCACCAACACTATAATTCAGATGCATCAACTTTTCTCCTGTCTTCCTTATTCATTGTCCATCTCTTCCATGCATATGAGCGGACTGCAAAGGCCATGGGTTGGGTATTTACAGAGATGAAAAAAGATGGAAATTTTTAGCAGCTTTTTAACTATTTTCTTGAAGAGACTTCTTTCACAGCCAGAGACCTAGAGTGGCCTCCTGGTCAGTCATCTGGAAAGAGTTCTTCACGTCATTGATGAATTTGGATTCTGCTTTGGGAAGAGAACCTTTTTCTATACTTGTTTGCATTTTGACTTTAATGTCTTCTATAGAACTAGGTCCTTTTGATGTTTTAGGAGGTTTTTTTTTTCCTGTTGTTTTGAAGGATTCTTGACTTTTGATCTTGGTTTAGATGTTTTTGAGTCTTTTCCATTCTGGTTTATTGTGCATTTTTGGTTGGAGATTTCTCCCCTAGAGTTTTTTTTTTTCCCCTCAGTTTCATCCTCAAAATCATCAACATCATCTTCATCTGCAAAAAGTTTTACTTTTTTCTGTGGAACCTTGTTATTACTTGCAGGGACAGATTGCCTTCCTGATCTATTTAAGAGTTTTATATGCACCTTCTTTTCATTATCTGACTCTGCGTCCTTCCTCCACCGTTACTAAGTGCTGTCCACTAACACGGACAGGCTCTCGCTACAGTTTAACCATAACACCACAGGTGATGTTATTTTACAGCCGTCACTAGAGACCGTTGGCTGTACACGCATTTTCAAAGTTGCCTTTGTTACTTTAACTGGGTTACCTTCATAATTCTTTGCCTCTGTTTCAATGATGTATAATTCATCCTTTGCACCAGCCCCTAAACTGATTATTCTTAAAGATAACTGGCATTTGTTTTCACCATCAAAGTGATCATCTTCGTGGGCTTTTAGTTCATAAACGAAAAGAGAGTTTGGAGGCCTCTGAAGACCCATGTCCATATCCACTGAATCTTCCGTGGGCAGTGGCTTGCACCTAGGTGGTAGAGAAGAATGGAGACTGCCGGCTACGGTTACTGCCAACAGCTGCGCAGGATGGAATCACACCAGGGCTGGCTCGTCTTCTTGATGACCTTTAGGTTCCTTCTGTAGGATGTTCTTGATGTCATCCCACAACTCTTCTGGTCTTCAGTCATTAGTGTCTAGTACTTCAAATCTCTTCTTGAGTTGATCAAGAAATTCAGGTGGGATATGTTCAAGGTCATATTTTGGCTCTCATGGACTTACTTAATTTTCTTCAGCTTCAGCCTGAACTTTGGTCTGTTCTATAGTCTGCCCTTGGCCTTGTTTTAGCTGATGATACGGAGCTTTTCCACCGTCTCTTCCTACAGACATAGTCAGTTTTATTTCTGCGTATTCCTACTGGTGGGGTCCTTCTGGATAGGCATCTTTTATGTTGTTTTAAAAAGGTTATTTATAATGAAGAAGACATTGGTCTTGAAAAAATTCTATCATGTGACCTTCAGCATCATTTCTATCACCAAAGCCATATTTTCCAGCTGCTGATCCTTCTTCTTTGTTTCCAACCTTTGCATTCCAGTCACCAGTAATTGCCAGCACATCTTGATTGCAGATCAATTTCAGACTGAAGAAGTTGGTAGAATTTTTCAGTTTCATTATCACTGGCTTTAGTGGTTGGTGTGAAAATTTGAACAATAGTGGTATTAACTGGTCTTCCTTTATTGATGTATGTATATCACAGACAGACTGCATTATACTTCAAGATAGATCTGGAAAGTTTCTTTTACATGATGAATGTGACGCCAAGCCTCTTCAATTTGTCATTCCTGGCGTAGTAAACCATATGATTGCAGGTTCCAAATGACCAATACTGGTCCATTTCAGCTCACTAATATTAGTCTAAGATATTGATCTTTATGTTCTGTGTCCTCTTCTAAATTTAGCTTGAATTTCTGGCAGTTCTCTGCCAATGCACTGCTGCAACTCAACTGCTTTTTAATTCTCTTATGGATAATTTTACTTGTATATGATGTGAATGATATTGCTTAATAATTTCTGCTTTCCATTAGATCACCTTTCTTTGGTATAGGTACAGGTGTGAATCTTTTCCAGTTGGCTGTTCTGGTTAGCTGTCGTCCAAAATTTTTGGCCTAGATGAGTAGTTGATTCTACCATTGCATCTGTTTATTGAAGCATCTCATTACTATTCTGCCCAATTCCTGGAGTCTTAGTTTTTGCTAATGCCTTCAGTGTATTTGGACTTCTTCAGTGTGCCATTAGCTCTTTAGTATATGCTATGTCCTGAAATGGCTGAACGTCGATCACTTCTTCTTGTTTTAGTAACTCAGTGAGATCCTCCATCTTATTTTGATACTTGTTGCCTATTGAGTTTCTTGATCCATCGAATCACTCAATATTCCTGGAAGTTTTTCTTCCGTTCTGTTGAGTGCTTCCTTCCTTTTCTGTTTTCTAACTCCAGGTCTTCGCATATTCCATTATAATCCTTCACTTTGTCTTCTCAAATCATCCTTTGAGATCTTCTGTTAAGCTATTTTGTTTCATCATTTCTTCCTTTTGCTTTCGCTTTATATTCAAGAGCAAGTTTCAGAGATTCTTGTGACATCCGTTTTGGTTTTATCTTTCTTTTTGAATGACCTTTCGCTTCTTTCCTATATGGTACTATCCCATGACTCATTGTACTTGGCTCATTAACGCTCAGTATGTCAAATCTGTTCCTGAGATGGTCTCTAAACTCAGATGGGATATACCCAAGTTTGTACTTTGGCTCTTGTGGACTTGTTTTAATTTTCTTTAGCCTCAGTTTGAACTTTTATATGAGGAATTGATAGTCTGTTCCACAGCTGGCCTCTGACTTTGTTCTGACTGGTGTTTTTGAGCTTCTCCATTATTTTTTCCCCACAGACGTGATTGATTTGATTTTTGTGTATTCCATCTGGTGAGGTCCATGTGTATAGTCACCGTGTATATATTGTCGACAAAAGCTATTTCACATGAATAAGTCATTGGTCTTGTCAAATTCTATCATGGAATCTTCCCTGCGTTTCTAGAAGTACAAGAAGGCCAGAAAAAGAAACAAATGGTCATGAGATTGGAAAGGAGGAAGTAAAACGGCCTGTTCTTAAGTGATATGATCAGTCTTAAAAATTCCCACAGGCTCTACCCCAAAAACCTTCTAGAACTAATAAATGTGTTTAGTAACATTGCAGAATTCAAGGTCAGCATATAAAAATTATTTGTATTTCTAAAACCTAGAAATGAATAATCTGAAATGAAAGTTAAGAAATGCATTGATAATAGCTTCAACATGTGAAATAGTTAGGGACCACATTGAGCTAATGTGTCCAAGATGTTTACATTTAGAAACCACAAACCATGGCATAAAGAAAACTAAAGAGGATAAAATAAGCAGAGGGGATTCTGCTTTCGGGGCAGAAGGGTCAGTACTGTTAAAATCTCTCCACTGAGTGGACCGTCGATTCCGTGTAGTTTAGCCCTTGTGTGCACACGGTGTGCAGGACTCCTAAAGCTGTTCTGCAGTCCCCTTCTTCTGGAAGGTGAAGTGCTGGGCAGTGTCTGGACTGCACAGATCTCTGCCTAGGTGTATCAGCATGAGAAGGGAATCCATGTGGACTTGGAGGGAAGGAGGGGCTGCCTCCAAGTGGAAGGTTTGATCCCCAAGGCAAGAGGTACCAGGCTGGAGCTACATGGGGTGAAATGATTCACCTGCCTCTGTGGTGTTCTGTTTTTTGACAATATTTACTGAGCACATTTTATTTCCAAATACAATCAGAGAAGCAACACTTCTGTGGTTGATTTCTGTGGGGTTTCATTTCTGGCACTTCTGTATTCTTTGGATATTTTACAAGGATATTGTACTTCTTTAATGGCCTACCCCAAAAGGTAGGCACACAGGAAGAATCTCATCTCTGGTAAAAGCACTCGGTCATGTCCATAGTCTGGGAAGATGGTGCATAACCCTCTGTGGGACCCACAAGTGACTGTGCCACATCTTGTCACACTCTTCCTAAACCTGTTGACTTTTTGTGGGGCACATAGAATGTCTCCAGTTAAGACATCAAGTAATCTTAGACAATTTGACACACGACTTAAGACAGAGTGGGATCCCTAATTATGTCATTTACAAAAGACTCACACTGCTGGCTGGCACGATGTTTGGGAATTAATCTCTACCACCTGACAGTGAACATTCAATTCAATTAGGGAGAGCGATTAGTCAACATTCTCCTCTCTCTTGCCCTCCCTGGGTGGCTCCCGGAGGTGCTGTCAGGCGCATTGATGGACACTGTCGCTGTGTCCATTGGCCAGGGACAGAGATAGCGGCTGTCTCTTCAGAAAAGGATTCTCAGCCGTTTACATTAAAAATAATAACAATAATATTGTGTTTTAGGTGAATGTTTACCCAGCAAATTAGAGTCCTTTGAGCAGTTTCTATACAATGTGTGTTCAGTGACACTGGTTGTATTTCTCACCATATGTCAATACTCAGCTTAGTCCCCTCTGGTTGTTCTGTTTCTGTTTGTAAGGCAGTTTACAGATGGAGGTTCCTTAAACAGGTTCCCATGACGGATGAAAACTTCCCACTTTTCTACTTTTGTTCATGGAACCACGGATTTCTCTTCTTTCCTTCCCATATTTCTGCCTCTTTCTCTTCTCTTTTCTTTCTTACCATGACCTGCTTCTTCCTCATCCTCCTTGCCCCTCCTCCCTACTACTCCCTTCCTTTATTTTCTTCTCCCCTCTCCACCCTTCCTTCCTCTTCTTCAATGATGCCGAGTAAACCTAGGACCATTTCCAGTTCTCACAGTTGATCAGCCAGTTTTCCTTAGGATGGTTTCTTTCTTTCTGCCCAGGAGAGCCCTCTTACTTCCTCCCACCCCACCAGCTTCTTCTTGGACTCCTTTTCTGGGTTCTCCTTAGTGTCCCTTCCACCCCCTACCCAACACGGGCTCCTCAGGTCCAGGCCTCCTCTCTGTTCTGTGCACATGTCCTCTCTTGGGGATCCCTCCAGCTAGTGATGCCCTCTCTCTCAGCCTTACACTCACATCCCAGTGGCCCACTCTAATGGATAGTTCGGGTAGAGTTCCACAACACTCAACCCCTCGTTCTCTTCCCCTCAGACTTACCCCTCTATAGTCTGATCCAATCCAGCTCATTGCAGCTACATCCACTTGGTGATGAGGCCAGAAACTTGGGGGCTGTCCAGGATTTTGCTCTTGCCCTTATGCCCCACCAGCAATCCACCCGAAGTCTTGATGGTGCCACCTAACAATGGACCGGTCACTCTGGCTCTATTGCGTCCAGTTGGTCCACATCACCCTCTGTCACTCTCTCTTCTAGGACCCTCGCCCATAGCAGATCCAGCTGCCCTGTGTGCCCAGCTTGGTGCTCTGGACTTGCTTATGGTTGCAGTTGCTTAAAATTCTAACCAGAATTGGAGATTTTTCAGATCCAGGAACATGCTTATCTCCTCAGAGTACTGAGTTGATGGAACAGGTAATTTAGACATTGGATAGCTACAACGAGGGGCGAGAAAGGCATGAAGTGTCTGGCTTGCACACTTTCATGGGTGTGCTTAGTCTCCAGATAAGGAGGATAAATGAGAATCCCCACTGAATAGTTTCCTGCTTTCCCGATGGCTCTGGGGGAGGGCAATAGGGGAGATGCTGATAGGATCATGTGACTCAGTTGTAAGTGATTGCTAACAGGGTTAGCTGTGATTGTAAAAATTGATTGTAAAAGATGTGATTGGGAGACAAAGTCAGTCATTTCATTGTGAAAGGGATAATGGTTAGGAGAGCCAGGGGGTGCTCAGTAGTGCACCCATTGACTTGCTAGGACTCTGGAAGCCATAGCGCTTGTACCTCCCACCAAATGACTGGGTTGTTGTTGTCAAGTGCCGTCGAGTTGATTCTGACCCATAGCGACCCTGTATAGGATTTCCAAGGAGCAGCTGGTGAGCTTGCACCGCCAACCTTGCAGTTCAGTGACTGGGTGGGACTGTGCAAATACGGCATATGTCTCTTGAACATGGAGACTGGTAAGTTTTGCCATTCTGCTGGGTTTAAAATGAGCCATCTCAGAAGTCAGGTTGGGGATTTCACTGCCATCAAAGAAGAACCAGGAGTGGCGTGTGTCCTTTGGTCCCTGAGATCTCCCGCATGCAGAGGACTTTGATACTGGAGAAGGGGTGTTGAAGTGGGCAGTCGGTGGCGCAGGGACAGCAGTACTAAGAGCATGAGTGGTGGGCTTCCAGGCCCAGAGATCGAGAAAGCTGAGTGCCTTTAAGCAGGCGGCTCGCTTATGGAGTGGGGTGCCTCAGGGCACTTAATCGGGGGTGCTATCTTGCTGACCCACTCTGCTCTAGCCAAGTGCCTTTGGACTGAGGCTTCTGGTGGAGCAGAGTACTCTTTGGGCAGTTATCAGCAGTGCAAAGAGAGCTTTGTAGCATTGCCCGAGCTGGGCAGAGGCCAAGGGGCCAAGTGGCTGAGAGGCTGAAGACCAAGAGAGGCGTGCCTGCGGGCAAGACGGAGGAGAACTGCTCTCACTGGGAAACTGTACCCTGAGCGTCCCTCATCCTGAATTGTAACCTGCTAACTTCTCCAACCAGCCCCAGAGTTGTGAGTGTGGCCGCTGCAGTGGATTATCAAGCCTGGGAGAGAGGTAGGGGTGCCTCGGGAGGGTGGTGACTGTCAGAATCGGGAAAAAGATTGGAGGGTGAAGACATGTCTGACTACTTCATGGGTATCGGCCTTGGGTTGATGTTCAGTTTGATTCTTCTTCCCCCTTGTGGAATTGGAGGCGGTCTGATGTGGCCCCAACACCATTTTTTTTTTTTTTTTAATGTTTTATTGGGAATTATGTGATAGTTTACATGGGGTAACATTAGTTTTACATTCATATTGTCGTATGTCATTTCATTGCCATGGTTACAGTCCCCTCCATGCATCATCAGTGAACCAAAGGGTATATCTTACAAGTCTGCCCCCCGACCCCAGGTCATCAGCACACAACCCCTCTCCCTCTCTGGGTCTAAAGTTCCCAGCTGCTCCATCTCTCCACGTCTTCGTCTCTGCCTCCATCTCTGGTGTCACTGCTTCTCTGGGTAGGGTCCCACTCTCTGCTCTTCTCCCTTGATGGTCCCAGGGACCTCCGCTCCTAGACTGCAAAGTTAATCACTCCTCTCCTTGTAGAAAACGACTACCTTTACATTTCCAACCCTGACAAGCAGTCCTGATAACAATTATTCATCAGCCCCACCCAGACAGGTTGGATACTACTCAGTGGAGATTCTACCTTCCTCCACGCCCTCTGGATCTAGGTTGCCTCTTGAAAGCTTGTAAGCCAGTCACTTATTGCCTTTGTGCTCCCCTCCCCCATTTTGGGTAGCCAATGTCCAAGTTGTCCCACACCAACCAATTTTATAGTTGTTGTTAAGTGCTATCAAGTTCATTTAGACTCATAGCGACCCAGTGTAGCATTTCCAAGGAGTGGCTGGTGAGTTTGAACTGCTGACCTTGTGGTTCAAACTGACTCTGCAGTCTGGTGCTTATTCTACGGCACCACACCAGAAGTTCCATTTTTACCGTTGTTGTTGTGAAGTGCCATTGAGTATTTTTTGACTCATAAGCAACCCTGTATAGGGCTTTTAAGGAGCTACTGGTGAATTTGAATCACCAACCTGAGGTTCAAACCGATCTTGTGGTCCAGAGCTTTATCCTATAGCGCCACACCAGGACAGCAAGCACGACTGTGTATTGGTGTTTCAGTTTGAGCCGTGCCCATAGACTCCTACAGGGGTCTCTAACTGGTACACACAGATGGTGCTTGGCTAATAACCTAAAGGTTGGCCATGCAAACCTACAGAAGACAAGGCCTGGCCTGCTTCCCTATGAAGCCGTTTCAGTCTGCACACCTGGCCTTGACTTGGCGACAGCTAACACCAGACAAGACAGCTGGAGACGGGGTTTAGCTCTCCTCACGTCCTTTGATGACCCTTCTCAACCCCTTGCATTCCTGAGCACAGTGACTGACGCATTTCTCAGGAAACCTGCTTTCAGAGTGCAGGTACTTCATGCGTTGGAGCAGCAGGATTGGGATGAGTCTGCTCGTCTTTAATAGCAAGGTGATGCTGTGGAGTGTGTGTCTGGATGGACACAGGTGTGCTTTGTGGGGGTTTCCGCTCATTAGGGAAAGAAATGCTCAGTTTCCCTGAGGTCACTGAGACTGACCAGGGACAGTGAATAGGATGCATGCATGATCCAGCATCCATCAGCCCCAATCATGTGGCGAGTCACACACATATCACCTTTCAGAAGCAGGTGCTTGTAGTCCCATTTGAAAGTTAGGAAGACTGAGGCTCACAGGGCTGAAGCCACTGGGCTAAGTCTTGTGTCTGGTTGGCAGTACTGCAGGTGGGAGGGCACCTGTCTCCAATGGGTTCCTGCTGGCTACATGACTCTTCCTGATTCTCATGGTCAATCCCCTAAGCTGGCCTAGGGTACACAAGTGCCCCTTCTTCCTGTGGTGCCCTGAGGGCCAGAGGCTAGCACTGTGGAGCTCCACAAGTGTCCAGTCTGGGACCAGCTGTTGAATGTCCATGTTCGGACATTTTTCCTAGCTGTGTGTGGTCAGATAGAGTGTCTGAGGGGAGCTGGACTCTCACCCACATGGGTCTGCAGGTCCTTCACCTTCCTGTTTCCTACTGAGTGGACAGTTCTTACTTTTGGGGGCTGAACAACACACTCCACAGGTCACTAGGCGTGCTGAGAGCATCCTCCCATGAGTCACATTCCCCAGAGAAACAAGGTGGGCATAAGGGACAGGGCCTTCACTCCAGGATTGAGGACAGCTGTTTCCTGTGAACTTGGGACAGCAGTCCTAAAGCAGACCCTGTGTCCACACAGAGCCCGGAAGTGCCTTCTCAGAGGACAGTGCCTGGGTCTGAAGAGCAGGCTCCTCCAGGGGTGAGCAAAGGCAATGTAGGAAACAGGTTCTCTAGGGGCTGAATATGGCTACCCTCCTACTTGCTGCTAGCTCACTTCCACTTGTTAAGTTATTCTTATGTAACACCTGCTGGGGGTAAACTTAGAGTCTGGGACCCTGACATTCACCAGAGCTGGAAAAGTCCCTGCTCCATCTGGGGGCTTCATTTCAGTAAGTAATGCCTTAACTAGACCCTGTCAGCTATCTGGAGCTGCTGCCTCCATCTTCTGTCTCTGAGTTTCTCTGTATTTGGAGGCAAGTTTGAAGTTCCTGCTTTGAGCCCTGACAGGTGACCGATGAGCAGCAGGACTTAGTAAGTACTGCTTTTCCTGAACTCTCTGAAGTTGTTTGGGACAAGCACCCCTCAACTGGCCAGCCAATGCCTTTACATTTAGACAAGGACAAGTTAGCCTCCAGATATGGTCCTGGTTGTAAATGATAGCACTCTGTGGGGGCTCTTCTGGTCCACTGGTAACACTGGGCTTGTCTGTGTTTGTCTTGTAGGTGTGGGATGCTGTGGACTCGGGACAGTGCCTGCAGACCTACACCATGCACACCGAGGCGGTGCGGGCTGCCCGCTGGTCTCCCTGTGGCCAGCGCATCCTGAGCGGCGGCTTCGACTTTGCCCTGCACCTGACAGACCTTGAAACAGGTGTGATTCTTTCAGCTTAGTTCTGCCTCCAGAGCTGGCAGCCTAGCTCTGTCTTCTCTCAAGGAGGCAATCTGCTAGGGCAACTGGGCAGGGTCCTCAGATGGGCTGCTGGCCCTGCCCAGTGAGGGGTCTCCAGGCAGATTACCTGCTGGCACCGCCGTGCGTCACAGGTTCCGGTGTGAGGATGCAGCCCCCAGGTTGTCTCAGTCCCAAGCTGTAGGACTGGATAAAGAGGTAGCTGTTGATCAATTTCTGACATGTCATTTGTAGCGAAATAGATTGAACTTTATCAGCGCGTCCTTTGGTTGGAATCCGTTTGGAATTCCTGTCAGCTCATTACCGCTGAAAGGCTATCAGGAACGATTCCAGCTTGTGAGGGAAGTCTTTAGATGGGCTCTGCTCTGCTGCCCACACTGCGGGCATGTGGGGAAGATGGATTTGTGTGGAGAGACCCCGAGGGGGTGTGCAGCAAGCAGGCAAGGAGAGAGGACCAAGCCTCCTACAAATAGGGGCTGTTAGTACACTGTCCACCTCCCCCAGGACATCTATTACAGGTAGGGACAGAGCTTGGGCTCAGAACTAGGCACCCCAACTCTGAGCCCTGGCTCTACCCACCCCCACATTGTGTTTTGCTCCTCAGGACCCCTCTTTGGCTCCTTTTCTGTGGGAGTCATTACCAGGGCAGGGTTCATGCCAGCTCCAGGGCTTTCTTGAGCCCCCTGCTGGCCTGTGTCCCTCCCAGAGGCCAAGAGGAAGTAGCTGGGACCTAGGGTCCCACCTGTTACAACTCTGTCCCAGAACTGTGAGCAGGTCGTAGGGGAAGAGTGGTGGGTTAGGGGCCAGCTTCACATCTTACCTGCCCTGCTCACCTCTGTGGAGCAAGGGCCCACAGCTCTTCTTAATGAGCGCCATGCTTTCTCCATTGGGGATGAGGAGTGGGGATGGGATGTGCCGGCAGCGTTTGGTGGTGCTGTGTGCATACAGATGTGGTGGTCCCCATGGCAGTGTGGCTTCCCATCTGGCAGAACAGGAGGCCTCACCTCACAGCAGCATACACTGAGCAGGGCTTGTCCTCCAACTTGTGCAGGGCCCGCACCCCCAGTTCCAGACACAGCGCCTGTCTTCACGCTGACCCTCTCAGTGCCTGTCAATCCGCAGGACAGATGGCAGAGCCAGGCTTGGGGCTGTGGTGCCATCTGATGCCCAAGCACCTGCTTTGTGCTCAGCCTGCTTATACACAGCCTCTTGTCCAGGTCTGTCACCCTCTAAGGTGGGCTCCGCTAGGACCCCCATTCATACTTGTGCCAAGGTGTGTACCAGTAACCAGCCAGAGTCCAGTTGCCTGACTGCTCCACTCTGCTGCTTCTGTGTCCACTGGCCAGACCCAGTGTCCTGGGGAAGCGTCTCTCTGTTGGGCAGACAGACATGCAGAGCATATTCCATTTGTTGCCATGGTGGTGATGGAAGTGGGTAAAGAGCTGTGAGGACATGTGTCCTGCAGTTCCCACAGCGGGCATGTTGCCCCTGGTCCCTCACAGAAGGCGCATGCACCATGGGGGGAAGAAGACTCAATGCTGCTCTCACACCCTGCCCTAGGACATCTTCACATGTGTGCCATGTTGTGGGCTTGCCAAGCGTAGATTCACCCGATGACATCAGTGGATTCACCTGTCTTCTCATTCGCCAGACGTGAAACCAACAAATGCCAGTGTGAGTGTGAGCATGTGTGTATGAGTGTGTCTCAGTGTGAGTATGTGAACATGTGTGTGTCTCTGTGAGTGTATGTGTGTGATACTTTAGGTTTTGTGTCAGCTTGACTGGGCCAGGATTCCTAGTGATTTGGCGGTTGAGATGTGGTTACCTCCATGATGAGATCTAATACAATGCAGTTAACGCTATGATGATTGGTCATGATCAGGTGTAGTTAACTCTATGATGATTGGCTATGAGCAGCCAATCCATTGAAAGAACGTTTCCTTGTGGGTGTGGCCTGCTTCCAATATAGTGGACACTCCAGCTAAGGTTGCTTGCTTTCTGCTGGCTCAGGATCTTGCATCTGGCTTGTCCTCCAACCTCTGGTTCTTTGGACTTGAGTTTGTCTGCCTGCCTGACCTGCCTGTCTGCCAGACCTGCCTGCCTGCCGATCTTGGTTCCTCTGACTCTTCTAAAATTGCCAGCCATTTCCGTGATGTAAACTTTTCTGCTGTGCTTATGGTAGCTATGAGTCGGTGCCGACTCGATGGCAGCTAACAACAACTATATATATATATATATATATACACAAACACATATGTAACTTTCACTGGTTTTGTTTCTCTAGAGAGCCCAGCAGCCTAAGACAGTGTGCACATGTGTGTGTGTATGTGTGAGGGTGTAGAAATGTCTGAGTGTGCATGTGTATGAATGAGTATGTATGTGTGAGTGTGTTTTAAGGTTGTGGATATACATAAGCATATATATATATATATATATATATATATATATATATATATGAGTGTATGCATGTATATGTCTCAGTGTGCATGTATGTGTGCAGTTGTGAGAGTGATTGTGGGCATGGAAGTGTTTGTGTGTTTATGAGTAAAATCAAATGTGTGCATGAGTGTGTATGTTTGTGGGGGTGCAAGAGGATGTGTGACAATGTGTGTGTGCTTCTATGTGTGTGGAGGAGGGTGTGTGTTTGTGTGTGTGAGTAGCTTTGTGAGACTGTATATGTGTGAGCGAGTTTGTGTGGGTGTACAAGCACGTGTGTGGGAGTGGGAGTGTGTTTGTGTGAGACTGAGTGTATATTAATAATTATGCACATGAGTGAGTTTGTATGGGTGTACAAGGTGTGTGTGAGTGTGTATTGTGTGGGTTATGTGAGTGTGTGTTGTGTGTGTATGCGGGTGTCTGAGTATGTTGTGTGTGTGAGTGTGTTGTGTGTGTATGTGGGTGTGTGGGAGTATGAGTATATGATTGAGTGTGGGTTTGAGTGAGAATGTGTATATGAGTGTGTGTGTGTGTGTGTGTGTGTGTGTGCGTGGTCAGAACTTCCGAGGCACCTATGGGGGCTCCTGGGTGCTGAGTGAGGACTGCTTCAGCAGGTGGCAGTAGGGGACCACAGCTGGCTTGGAAGCAGGTGGAACGTGGACTTGTTTTGCGTTTGGAGCTGGTCTACAGCAGCTGCAGCAAGAAAGGGTTAAAGTTGGGGATAGTTGGAGAGGACAGGGTTGGGATGGTCTCCTGGAGGAGGTGGGTGGGCTGTGTGCCCTATCTCTGGTTGTCCTCTGCTCTGTGGTGTCAGGAGTTGCAGAGGGTTCAGGCAGCTTCCATCCTGCAGGACTTTGCCTCTTTTCTCCCCGCCGCAGCCCCTGCCCGGGTCATGGTGAGGGTGGGGTGATTCAGGCTATCTCATGCTGCCCCGCTGGGAATGGCATGTGCCACCTGCTTCCCCTACTTCTGGCTCTATCATCCATTCAGCAGTTACTGACTGGGCACTGACTGTGTACAGGCCTACAGGCGAGGCTTCTCCTGAGGTTGGGGTTGGTTTCTGTGTCTGAGGCCCTGACTGGTGTGGGGAATCCTTAAGGGTGGGCCTGTCTCGGTGGTCTTTTGTGTTTCTGCCATCTGTATAGGACTGGACAAAGCTGAACTATACACTGACACCCTCCTTCCTTGGGGAGCAAAACCCACCAGGGACTGTGGGAGAGTCCCCACCCGATTGCCTGCCTCAGGACATGGGGCTCCCCAAGTGTCCCCCCACTCTCTTTCACCAAGTTTAGGGGACACGGGCAGCTCTGTTTCTGGCCACTTTGATTTGGTCCTTTTTAGTTGATCTGCTTTTTCCGCCCCTGGTGATTGGGCTTTTTCATTTCAATCTAATTAGTACCTCCTGCCAGGAGAAGGCAGTGCGGGCGTCCTCGGTGCAGGGATGAGTCACTCTGTGCCCATCTCCGCTAATGGGAACTGGGCGCCAAAGCCATTTATCCCAGCGTCCTCAATCAATACACTTAAAAATCCGAGGATTCTAACACGTCAATACACAGCCTGAAATATGGAGGGCCAGCCACGTTTTATCGCGTTAATTTATAGTTCTGACGGGCGGTTGGCTTAGAGCACAGCCATGAATCAACACTTAAGTAAAATCCGCTCACAGATTAATTATTTTCCGGGCTCCTATTTCAGTCTGTCGTCTTTTCCTAAGAAGACGTGTCCCTGGTGCGTTAAGCAAGTGGCCCCAGGGACCTGCTTTGTGAATCAGTCGTCCTGCAGACCAGACCTGCCGGCTCAACAGCCCCCACACCCCCAAAGCCTGTTTCTAGGCAGGACTTGTCTGTTTCTCCGCATTCCAGCCCCTATCCCCTCTAGGGGGTGTGGAAGCCTGGGCCTTCGAGCCCACTCCAGGTGGCTGTGTTCCCAGCTCCTTGGGCTACAACGGGGTGCAATGCAGGCTCCTGCTCACCTTCATCTCCCTCCTTGAGGGGGCTGCAGTAGTCTTGCTTGTGGAGTGTTGAGGTCCCCCTCCCCCCGCAAGGTACTTGAGGTCTGGGGAAGCCTGGCTTTGTTCCCTCTCAGTTGTCATGAGTACTGGGCTACTGGGCTACTGGGCTGTTTCTCTACACCGGGCAGCTCTGGTAGTCAGAGAGGGACCGTGACACACAGTCCCACTGCAGGAAAGGATACGGGGCCAGGCCCTGGGCTGTGTGTCCTGGCTCCCCGAACCACCTGTCATCTGCTGCAGTGACACCAATGAAGGCATGTTGTATTCCATATACCCATCTGAGGGGCATGTGTATACATCCCCATTTCATTGACCCAGAAGCTGAGGCCTGCAGCGTTTGGTGACTTGCATGAGGCCACTCTGCCTGATTGGCTGACTGAGGCTTCTGGGTCCCTTTTCCCACACAGTGGTCTGTCATGGACAGTCCACTCCACCCTGTCGGCTCCTGGTGTGCCTGCCTGTTTCTGAAAGCTGTCTACCACCTGCAGGCAGAGTGGGGAGCAGGTGGCTGGGCAGGCTTGCTGACCCCTGGAGGGGGCTTCTCGCTGTTGGGGTGTGAGCGCTGCAGTCTCAGAGCACTTGGTATAAAGGGGCAAGAAGCACCCACATGAAAACTCTGGTGGAGAGCGCTGGGGCTCAGGGCTTCTGAGAAGGGGCCGCAGGAGGAGACTCCTTCCACGGCCAAGTCTTTAAAGTGGTGCCCCTCTGCCTGCCTCTGGAGACTCGAGCTGTTGGCACTCTGGAGCCTAAGGGAGATTCACCCAGATGTCCTTCGGGGGCAGACCATGCTGACAAAGCTCCCTCAGGCAGGCTGACAGCACGTCTTCTCCTGTTGTTGGTCCCAAGGGTCCTTGCCATGTGACAGATGCAGACTGGAGGCTCAGGGGTCTTAGGGTCCAGTCCAGGTCCAGTGCTGTCCATGCCTCCTGGTCTCAGCCCACCCCCACCCCACATTGATACAAGCACCCCTGGGTTTCTTCCCTCTCATCTACGACCCCACTTTCTCCTGAGCTCTTAGGAGCCTCCTTTCCATGAGCCTGTTTCGGGGTCGAACCCTCTTCTGCATAACCCCTTCCCCCATCCACACCCACATCTTTCCTCTGGCACCCAAACCCTGGAAAGTTTCCTCTCCTGGATCAGTCCCCTTGGCTTCTGCCCACCAACTCTCATTATGAATCTACCCTGTCAGCCACTTTCCTTAAAACTTGAGAAAGTGTCTGAAGACCCTTCCACATTCCACAGTGTGACCACGTATGGCCCTCCGGCCCACCCTCTGGAGACATTCTCCACCACCAATGCAGTCTCCTTCCTGGCCGCCGTGGTGATGGTGGTGCGGGGGTCTCTGGGTGCTGGGGGACCCCCTTCTGAGTGAAGACGGCCTTTACTGGGTGATCAAAGAGGCACAACACTGTGACCACACGTTTGCTGGTGTGACAGCAAGTTCTGCTTTCCAGAAAGCCAGTTTATAAATAGTGACGTGTTGGGGTAATGTTGTTGGAAGTTGAGAACTTGTTTTTTCTTTTCTGTTTTTAGTTTTGGAAGGAGAGGAGAAAATAGCATCAGGAACCCCCGTGGACTCTCTCTGGGCCTCAACAGTTGTCAGCTCTTGACCAGGTGTGGCCCTGTCTCTCCTTCCCCTGGATGACTTAGAACCAGCAGATTCACTTAAAAAGATGCGAGAAATGTCCTACGCTGGTGGTGATGCAGTGGGCTAAGTGTTCAACTACTCACCGAAAGCCCGGCAGTTTGAACCAACCAGCTGCTCCATGGGAGGAAAAGGAGGCAGTCTGCTGCTGTAAAGATTTATTGGTTGTCTCAGAACCCCTATCTTGTCGGCTAGGGTCTCTGTGAGTCAGGACTGTGGGTTTAAGTTGGTAGGTCACACGCAAACTTGTAAAACCTAACTGGTAGCTGTTGTTGAGTATAACAGTGTAACCATGGAGATAAGGGCTGGCCATGAATCAGTCACTGCTATCAGCCCCACCTCCATTCTCAGGGTTCAGGGGGCCTTCTGCTCCCATTCTTCAGATGAGGCAGAGAGAGGCTCGGACATGAACCCGGACCGAGTGCCTCTTCACGAGCCCCAGAGGATTGCTTCCTGGCCTGCCTTGTGCAGAGACACTTTTACAAATGCGCTTTAGAAACTGTGTAAACTCTGGTAACGTAGTGGTTACGAACCACTGTGAACCACAAGGTCAACAGTTCGAATCTACCAGCTGTTCCGTGGGAGAAAGATGAGTTTTTCTGCTCCCGTAAACATTTACAACCTCAGAAAACCTGTGCAGGGTCACTATGAGTCGGAATCGACTCCATGGCACATAACAACAACAACAACAATCACCATCAAGGGAGCGGAGCCTGGTGGCACAGTGGCTAAAGCATCCAGCTGTTCATTCAGAGTTTTTCAAACCCACCCACTGCTCCTAGGGAGAAAGCTGTGGCACTCTGCTTCTGTAAAGATTTGCAGCCTTGGAAACCCGATGGGGGATGTCCTAGCTCTGTGCTCTAGGGTGGCAGTGGGTGTCGAAGGACAAGCAGGAGAGCTGGTGGCGCATTAGTTAAAGTGCTCAGCTGCTAACCAAAGAGTTGGCAGCTCGAGCCCACCAGCCGCTTTGCAGGAGAAAGATGTGATTGTTGGTTTGTCACAGATGACAGCTTCAGGAACCCTGTCCGCTAGCATTGCTGTGAGTCCTAGTTGGCACTGGTTTGGTGGTGAGAAGATAAAGGATTGAGTGTCTGTATGTGACAGAGAAATGGAGAGGGGAAACGGGAGAGGGGAGAGAGAACTTTGGAAAACAAAATAGAACCAAGAAAATGTCCGGTGACACAAATCAGAATGAGTGTAGACTTAGCACAGAGGCCTGTCCCTACTGCTCAGTGTGGCCCTGAAACTGAAGCTCATGATCGGCAAGGATGTGTCAGCCATCCTGGGCAGGCATGCCAGTTCCCTAGGATGACTCTAAGAGAAATCCACCTAGTGGGGCTTCACACAGCATGAATATATTGTTTCAGTGCTCAGGACTGGGAGTCTGGTCCCAAGGCATGGGCAGGGCCGCCCTCTGTCAGCCTCAGAGGCCCCTGGCGTTCCTTGGCTTATAGCTGGAGTGTAAGTCGGGTATCCCAGGCGTCTGTCCTCGGTGTGTCTCTTCTCTTCCAGGGTACCGCTCGGACCCAGTGTGCCCTCATGTTAACCTAACTGAGAACATCTTCAAAGGCCCGGTCCACACAAGGTCAAGTTCACAGGCACTAGGATCAGGGCTTCCACATGTTTCTTTTGGGACCACAATTCAGTTCACGTCAGCAGGCTTTTCCCTACCTCCCCTCCTTCTCACCTGCTTTCCTGGGGCCCTGGCCTATGTTGGTTTTTGTTTGTTTGCTTTTTCAATAGGTAACAGATCCCCTTGCTTTAAACTTCAGAAAGTAAACACAAATCTACAATAAGAAGTCTGACAACTCCATGTCTCCTCTCTGGGTTTTGGGGTTCCTCTTCCTTCTGCACATTTCATGGTACTACTTTACTTTTGTCTTTTCAAGCTGTCCCTTGAAACCTTCTGTCCAGCACTATTGTTTCATCATTTCTACTTTTCTGCATTATCTACACTCAAGAGCAAGTTCAGTCCCTTTGCCCATCCATTTTGGTCTTTTCTTTCTTTCCTGTCTTTTTAATGAGCTTTTGCTTTCTTTCTGTATGACGTCCTTGTTGTCATTCCAGGACTCGTCTGGTCTTCAGTCATTTGTGTTCAGTGCGTCAAATCTATTCTGGAGATGGTTTTAAAATTCAGGTGGGATATAGCCAAGGTTGTACTTTGGCTCTCTCATGGACTTGTTTTAATTTTCTTCGGCTTCAACTTGAACTTGCATATGAGCAATTGATGGTGTGTTCCGCAGTCAGCCGCTAGCCTTGTTCTGACTGATGATATTCAGCTTCTCCATTTAGAATCACCTCATATGCATGCAAAAGCTGGACAATGAATAAGGAAGACCGAAGAAGAATTGATGTCTTTGAATTATGGTGTTGGTGAAGAATATTGAATAGACCATGCCCTGCCAGAAGAATGCACGGATCTGTCTTGGAAGAAGTACAGCCAGAATGCTCTTTAGAAGGAAGGGTGGGGAGATCTTGCTTCACTTATTTTGGACATGTTAGCAGGAGGGACCAGTCCCTGGCGAAGGACGACAGCATGCTTGGTAAAGTGGAGGGTCAGCAAGAAAGAGAAAGAACTCCCCAACAAGATAGATTGATACAGTGGCTACAACAAAGGGCTCAGCTGTGAGGACGGGGCAGGATCCTGTTCTGGGCTCAGCTGTGAGGACGGGGCAGGATCCTGTTCTGGGCTCAGCTGTGAGGACGGGGC
>NW_006408543.1:8182445-8240239 GCF_000296735.1 Chrysochloris asiatica
GCTCAGCTGTGAGGACGGGGCAGGATCCTGTTCTGGGCTCAGCTGTGAGGACGGGGCAGGATCCTGTTCTGGGCTCAGCTGTGAGGACGGGGCAGAATCCTGTTCTGGGCTCAGCTGTGAGGATGGGGCAGGACCAGGCAGGGTTCGGTTCTGTTGTGCGGACGGTTTGCTATGAGCCAGCGCTGACTTGCTGGCCCCTAACCACAACAGCAGCCGTTGTTTATGTAGGGCTGGAGAACTATCTTACACATATGGTTTCTAATTCTCACTGCAGCCTTGTCACATGGATCCTGCCGCACCGATACCATGTGTGAGGATTGCTGGCTGGTGGCAGTTGCTCAGCTCGAGGGCTCGGCTCCCATGAGTCCTTGACTCTAGCCCGGAAGCCTTCTCAGGGCCCCACCTGCCCAGGATGGCCCCTGAGCCTGACTTAGAAGTTGGTAAAGTCCTTTCTCAGTAACTTTCGGGCAGGGCGCTTACATTTGCAGCTGGCCGAATAGCTCCCAGAAGGTGCATGTAACGATATTGATTTTAGCAAAATGAGTCATGTCTCTACTGACTTGGCACACAAACTCAGTCACCGGGAGCCAACAACATTCGCTTTCCCTTGTCAACATTTTTCCTACATGTTCGTGAGATTGTGTATGTGAGCAAAGAGCTAAGGAGAGGGAAAAGTCACAAGAAATGCGTAAGTGTGTGAGTCATGGTGCAGACAGCTGGGATCAGACCCTCTGAGCTGCCAGCTACCTAGCTGTGAGATGAGGTCTGTGGAGTGACAATGCCCGCTGATCACTCCTGGACTGTGCGTTACCTGGCAGACACATCCTCTGGGTGTGGGTGGGCAGTGAGCTTCCTTCTCTTTCTTGGGGCTTATACTGGGGTCAGCCTATCAGTATACCTCCATCAAATGTATATTCTGTGCCGAAAACTGGGCCAACTGACCACTGTGCAGAACAGAAGGGAATTGGGCCTCGGGGACCTTGAGCCCTGTGTGGCAGTAGGGCCGAGACTGAGCATGGTAGTGGACAGCAGTGTCGCACTGGTCACATGATGGTCATGGCAGGGCAGCTGTGTGTCGTGAGGAGGTAACGTCAAGAAGTAGTTACCTGCCTGGTTACCAGCTGCCTTCTCTTTCTGCTGTTGGTGGTGGGAGGCATTGCCAGTCATAATGGTGCCCAGAGAACACATCGAATTTCTGCGTGCTGTTTTATAAAATGTTTTTTCTTTAATGTCAGTTTATTTTTTATTTGTGTCCTTATTGATTCAAGTTGATAAAGAGGTGATTTTTTTCCCCCCATAACTCTACAAGGGTCTGAACAGTTTTTATAGTTCTTGAGTTCATTTTAACAAGATCAATAAAGACCGGGGTAGTGGATTAAATATTTCAGAACTCAATATCCTATAATGAACCTACAGTGAATAAGTAGAATTTTCTGTGGCAAACAGGTAAACACATAGGCTGGTCTCAAGGTTAAAGCTTACTCAGCAACTAATGGTTATGCTTAAAGCGTCTGATAAACAAGCTGCTCGATTTATGAAAAGGCATCAGGTATGAACAAACATGACAAGAAAGGACCTTCACCTCCAACGTGGCTAATGTTCAAGATGTGTCACTGATAAATATTTTCCAGTCTTTACCCACATCTACTTAATGCAACGGAAAGGCCAGTGTGGTGCCTTCTGTTCTAAAGGCCTCGTGACACACGCTCAAAAATCATTAATCTCTCAAGGTTCCTGTTGTTAAAACGTGCATCACCTGGCTTTAGCTCTTAATTGCTCCAAGGCGGAATTCAATAATTTGGGGCTGCCTCTTTCAGGGTTTAATAGCAGCTTTCTGTTGATTGCTGTGTGCCCTGTAAATTCTGTATATGTCACGGTGCATTTAGCCAGCCATGAGGGCGTAGACTCAGCAGGGGAGGACCACCCAGAGTCCCTCCGCTGCAGGTGGCAGAGCGGGGGTGAGCCAGGTCTATGTGCTCGCAACCCCTCCACTATACCCTCCCACCCCCCACTTGGAGCGTCGCACGAAGTGGCCATGGGTTTGGTCCTCTTTGTGGAGCTAAAGTCCAGTCCTGTCATTGCTGACCTTGCAGAATGTTCCTCTTTGTGTTTTTAATTAAGTTCCTGGGACCTTACAGAAAAGTTAAAACAGTAGTTTGTTTTGAGCCCTTTTAAAAAAGAAAGTTGGTAAAGGACTTGTTATGATAAGGAAAAGTAGGGTAACAGTGGGCCATGGGCTGCCAGAAAAAACAAACAAATCTGTCTTGGAAGATGCACAGCCAGAATGCTCCTTAGAAGCCAGCATGGTGAGATTTGGTCTCATGTCCTTTGGCCATATTATCAGAGGCCAATCCCTGCAGAAGGGCATCCTGCTTGGTAAAGTAGAGGGTCAATGAAGAAGAGGAAGACCCTCAATGAGAAGGATTGGCACAGTGGTTACAATAATGGCTGAAAACCTAGCAATGACTGTGAGGACAGCGTTCCACTGTGTTGGACACGGGGTCACTATGAACTGGAACCCACTTGAGGGCACCGAACAGCACAAGGGGGTGGGGATGAGGAAGAATTCATACACGCAAGTTGTTGGTTTCTGTAATTTTTTTTTTTTTTTTTTTAAGAAGAAAAAGTGCATTCATTGTCTTCTAGCCATGAATGAGTCCCTTTTCTGTGCATCTCTTACTCCCATTGTTGGCACGATGGCACAGTGTATACTGCCGTTTCTGAAACTCAGAATCTGGCTCTGGGCTGTTTCTCCAGCAGATGGAGGGTCTCCGTCCGTTTGGGCTTGGGGACAGGCAGTGAATTTCAAGTGAGGAAGAAGTTGGCCACCAGCCATTCTCTGTAGAAGAGTCAGGGTCACCATCCTGTGGAGAGACTCTGCCTTTCCTTTCTGTTGAGGGGACGTGATGGTCGTCCTCATTCCCAGCCTTCAGAGGACTCTCCACTTACTTAGTCGAAGTGACCACCAGAGGCATATGGCTGAAGGCATGATGCTCATTTCTGGGTGCCACCAGCAGGTGCTGTCCTTGAGTCTTTGAGGTGGGCATGCCGTGCCAGGAACAAGGGGGTGCAGTCCTCGTGCTCAGTTTCCTCTGGCTGGGATCTGGGGGTTTGCAGTTTGCTGACTGGATACATACACCCTAGTCGTTCACTGTGACCACCAGCTGTCCAGTTAAGGGGGGGGGGGGGGGGTTGGCGGGGGAGCTTGGGTTCCAGACAAGTTTCAGGAAAGGCCAACGTCAGCGTGAAGAAACCCAGATTTCTAATGAGAGGACTCCAGTCACCTAGGAGCTGCCATTTACTTGAGCGTGTTGTTTGTCTGTGGCGCTAATGGGCCAGGGTGGGTGGGAGCAGATGCTCAACTAACCTACAGTTGTGCTCACTTCCCTGATGATTGAATCACTGTTTATGATATTTATTAGCAAAACCATATCATCCCAAGAAAGTTCAAGCGTTAGTCAAAAAGTATTGTCACAAACAATCATAGAAAACTTTATAAACAAAAACATCAAAATGTGAAGCTGCTGTTTCTCAATATATCCTCCATTTGGAGCTATGCACTTCTGAAAACAGTGTTTCTGTCTCCTGAACCCTTCTCTGAAGAATTCTGCAGTCTTTGATTTACCCCACATCAAAGTGGCAGCTTGGGAATCTCTGAGACACTCAAATCGTGTTTCTTTAAAATGTGTGTTGAGTTTGAGTACAAAAAGAAATCTGGAGGGGTAATATTAGGGATGTAGGCTGGATGGGGGAAGGTTTGACAATGACATTCTCATAGGGACAGTCCTTGGTACCCTTGGAGAGTTCGTCTTGAAAACTGACATTTTAAATTGTTTTCATCGTTAATGTGATTTTTGTTGCAAAAACTGATCTGCGTGCATCATTATTGTATCTTCCTCCTTATCCTAGCCAAGGTTGGCGGTTCAAACTCAGCAGCCACTCCTCGGAAACCCTATATAGGGTTGCTATGAGTTGGAACTGATTCGATGGCACTCAACAACAACAACAACAACAACCTGGGCATGGAGTCTCTGAGTGGTGCAGACAGTTCAGCGCTAAGCTGCTAAATGTGAAGTTGTAGGGTCAGGTCCATCCAGACTCACCTCAGAAGGAAGGCCTGACCTGGTTTCAGGGTTTCCTGTCTCTTTAGTCTCAGAATTTCAGTGGCTTTTGAACCAACATGTTTAAGATTTGAAAGCGCAATGACTCTGACCAACTTGCAGGATCCACTATTTGATGTATGGGGAAATGGGGCTTTAAGAGTCAGATTCCACAATGTCTTCTTGGTACCTGGAAGGGGAAAACATCTCTCAAGTTGTCAGCAGGGAATGCCTACCATTTAGGTCTGCGACAAGGTTGTGTTCTTTCGCCATACTTATTCAACCTGTATGCTGAGCAAATAATACGAGAAGCTGGGTTCTATGAAGAAAAACGTGGCATCAGGATTGGAGGAAGACTCATTAACAACCTGCGATATGCAGATGATACAACCTTGCATTGGGCAAATCTGCTGCACAGGAACTTTTTTAAGTGTTGAAGAGCAGAGATGTCTGCTTGAGTACTAAAGTGCGCCTGACCCAAGCCATGGTATTTTTAATAATTTCACATGGATGCGAAAGCTGGACAATGAATAAGGAAGATCGTAGAAGAATTGATGCCTTTGAATTGTGGTATTGGAGGAGAATACTAAAAGTGCCATGGGCTGCCAAAAGAACCAATAGATCTGTTTTGGAAGTGCAGCCAGAGTGCTCCTTGTAGGCCAGGATGGCTAAGTTTCGTCTCTCATACTCTGGACATGTTGTCAGGAGGAAACAGTCGCTGGAGAAGGATGTCATGCTGGGTAAGGTGGAGGGTCAGAGAAAAAGAGGAAGACCCGCAATGAGATGGATTGGCCAGGTGGCATCTTTGATGGCATCAAGTGTGGCAGCGGTAGTGAGGTTGGCCCAGGATCGGACATTGTTTAGTTCTGCTGTGCATGGGGTCGCTATGAGTCAGTTCCGACTCGATGGCACCTGACAACAACAACATCTTCAGGAAGGTTTATTGTCCGTTCTGCCAGTGGCTCAGTGACTAAAACAGAAGGTAGAGCTAGACTTTCAGATGAGTGACTCCCCAGAATTCCCTAGGTGTGAGGAAATGCTGGCACATAAGCCTCCCTGTTGCTCTCACTGAAAAGACTACAACGGTATTTCATGATTTGAAACAGGTTTGCCGATACCTTTCTAACATAACACGGAGAGTACATTTGAAAGTATTCTTTTACCTTTCACCTCATCCTTTCAAATGTTCTGTTTCTGATATTTGTTTTAATGGTCATGATCTGTTAGCATGGAGGTGGTGTTGATGGTGCCGTGGAGCCAGTTCCGACTCCTAGTGACCTTGTACAGGGTTTCCAAGACTGTAAATCTTTACGGGAGCAGAAAGCCTCATCTTACTCCCACAGAACAGCTGCTGGATTCAAACTGCTGACCTTGTGGTTAGCAGCCCAAGACACAACCCTTTACGCCACGCGAGCGCCTTTAGTAGCATAGTAATGTATGGAGTCCTGGTGTGGCGCCTGGACGGCTAAATGTAAGGTTGGCAGTTCAGACCCACTAGCTGTCCCTTGGAAACAGTGCAGCTTTGCTGTGAGACAGAACCAGTTCGATGGCACTTCACAACAGTGAGAGCAATGCGTGGTCACGTGTGCCCACGATCGTGTAGCCGGCGCACGACTGGGTAGCCAGCTCTCCTCCTGTTGCACCATCAGGTCACCTCAGTGGCAGCTACCAACCATGACGACACATTCCGTGAGTTACAAACGAGCAGTCCTGTGCTGGTGATTTATCCTTGTGGGTTTATCACCCATGGGGTGCTGTCAGAGCAGTTGGGGCCCCTTCGTTACAAGCTGGTTAGTCTGAGAAGGCACGTGGGGGCCCCAGACCACAGAGCAGGGGTCCTCAAGTAAGCTACCTGGGTTCCCATGGGAGGACACGGTGCTTCCAATCTTGGCTTTGCTTGGCTTCCTCCTTGGCCAATAATTTCACATGCCCCTGAGCTACCCACTGCCTCAGTCCAGGGTGTGTGTGGGTGTCCATGGGTTCAGGTATTCCATGGAAGTCCTTGTCAGTGTTTATTCTAGCACGAGTTCCAGTGGGTAAGGGGGCAGGGGGCACCATGTCCGGTGTGTGAGACCACGTGACCAGGGAGCATGTGGACCCAGTGCGCCTTGATGCTGCCCGGTGGGATTACATGTGAGCAGATCAGAACCGCAGCCAGGGCTCTGGACAGTAGGGGTACGTGTGAGCTGCAGACCCCATGACAGGACTCATGGCCGAAGACTCACAGCTGAGTCTGATCCTCCCCAAACTTACTGAGATCTCTGAAATTTGACAGCGTAGTTCCAAAAGAGCACAGCGATTGAAAAAAACAAAGAAAGAGACCTCTTCACACTGCATATATGTTCACCCAAACATTTGCACATTTGCACAATGCCCACGAGTACTTTGCAACCATTTCAGTGAAGGACAAGAACTGCCCCAGGTGCTGTGGAGTGGGTCTCTCCCTGCCCTGCCCATTCAGTGGCTTGGGCTGCCGAGCTTTTGTGCCTGATCTCTGACTGTTTACTCTGCCCTGTGGTCACCACCTGCCACGCTCTGTAGCAAGTCACCCATCAGCTATTAGAGCTGTGTGATTCCGAGACGGCTGATCCTAAAAGTAAATCACTTTGGAGTTAATCTTGCTTTTGGTCTTTACACTGTCATAGAGACAATCTTCTGTATTAACTGTGCCGCTTTGGAAGAAGGGTTTCTTAATCTCCCTGGGCTTTGCTTTTTCAACTGTGAGGTGGATTTAGGGTTATTGTATGGGTTCAATGAGTGTGTAAGAGCCCATGCAAGATGGCATTCTTGGCTCCCTCTAGCTTAGCTTTGTAGGGCGGGAGTGTTCAGTTCATCCAGAAGGGGAGGCTGGTCAGAAACTGAGGATGAGTGTTGTTGCTGCCGCCGCCATTGTTATACTTCCAGAAAGTTCCACTGGGCCACACTGGGGCCTAGTGAACTGTGTTTGCCCTTGGGCCTCATGCCGGATGACATGCTGTTGTTGCTTTGTTGTTGTTAAATGTCGTTGTGTCTATTCCAATCCCACAAGGGTTTGTGACACTTTAAATCTTCAGGGGGAACAGAAAGCTTCATCTTTCTCCTGAAGAACAGCTGGCAGACTTGATCTTGTGGTTCGCAGTTCAGTGACATCTTAGTTCAAAGGTATTTATTTTGTGGTCTGAATATCTTCTAACCCTCTCTTCTCGTTTTCTGTTGCAGGGACCCAGCTCTTTAGTGGCCAAAGTAACTTTAGAATCACTACCTTGAAATTTCATCCCAAAGACCACAGCCTTTTTATCTGTGGAGGCTTCAGCCCCGAAATCAAAGCTTGGGACATACGGACTGGCAAGGTAAGCAGTTCTCCTCAGCTGGCCTGCCCCTAGACAAGCCCCATGGACAGTCTGAACCATGGGGGCAGACCAGCATCGATATATAGAATCCTTGAGATGGAATAATAATCACTTAATAGTTCATCAGTGCGGTGTGTAATTCTTAGCTGTTTTGAAAAAACGTTCTTGAATTGCTGGACTATTAACACATCATAGGTGCAATTCTGCACAGCATGTTTCTAAAAATATTTACTGAACCTACTGTGTGTAGCTGGTGCTGGATAATATAAAACGTATCAGCCTGGAGCCAGCTGTGGTAATCATGTGAGGATATAGACACATCTGGTATGTGTGCAGTGTGCATGTGTGCCTGAATTTGTGTTGAGTGTGTGTGTGTGCATGGATGTGTAGTTGTATTGTATATGTGCATGAGTGTGAGTTTGTGCTGTGTGTTTATATGGTATGTGTTTGTGTTGTGAGTGTATGTGCATGAGTATATGAGTCTGTGTTGTGTGTGTGTTGTGGGTGTGAGTTTGTGTTGTATGGGTGGGTAAGGGGACATCTTCTCAGTGGGCATGGTGCTGTCTGGTCATGGTCATTTGTCTGGAGAAGTGATTCTTCCCCTCCCCACCTTCACCTCAGTCTGATGTTCCCGCTGCCTCCCCAGCTCAGTCTATGGTAGCTCCATCCTTCTAGTTGTTTAGGGCCAAAAAAGTCCGAGTGCCCCTGTGTCTCTTCTTCCTGTCCAGCCCCATCTCCAGTCCCGGAGCGGGAACCCAGCCACTCCTTTGTCTCCACTGCTGTAGCGCCAGTCGCAGCCTCCCTTGCATGTCCCTGTGAGAAAGGCCACTATTCACTCTGGTCAGAGCCCTCTAGGCTCCCATCTCACAGTGGAAGCCGGGGTCCCTGCATTGCCTCCCCCTGCCCACTGGCCTCCTTGCCTTTCTGTGAGCACATCAGCCCACTCCTGTCTCAGGGCTCTGCTCCAATGTTGCTGCTGCTCCAAGGCCTCCCTGACTCCCCTTGGACCACTGTGGAGCACCCTCAGCATCCTGTGGTCCCTGTGTGTGACATCATCACTTGTTTATTGACTTGTCTGTCTCTGGGCGCATGGCGGGCAGGATTTTGTCGGTTCTGTCGCTGTGGACTTGTCAGTGTGACACACAGCAGGTGGTCACTGAGCCTTTTCAGATTGACTGAATGAGTGTGCAAGCTTGGGACATGCAAGGGGACCGGTTTCATTTGGCCATGTGTGGGGTCCAGGCACTGAGCCAGTGGGCTTTGAACACCCCGTGTTTGGATGAGTAGTGGGAACCATGGTAGGTTTTGAGCAGGGGGGCTGAGCTCAGGAGTGGACAGTGAGCCCCTGGCCCCAGCGGCAGTGACAGGATGAGGGGCATCGATGCTGGCCAGGCTTACCAGGGAAGAGCCAGAGGCCTGGTGCATCTAGGGGCCCAATGACTCTAAGACACCACGTCTTCGAGATCTGAGCAGCACTGGCCTGGTATGAAGGAGGGCAGTTCACACTAGAACCTGTGTGACCTCATCCTTGGAAGACGAAGGCGAGGGTGTCAGAGCGTCTTCCTCCACCATGGTGAGTCTCTAGCACCAGCATCCCACTGGTCCAACACTTGTGGACACCTCTATGCTGGAAAAGGCGTGTGCTAGAATCCAGACTTATACCCACAGTCTCCTGGGTAGCGCCTCCTGGCTGGTTGTTGAAAGGGACTGCTGATTTTGTAGGAGAACCTAAAACAGAGATCCTTCTCTTGAAAGGGAGTCTCCCAGTGGTGCAAATGGGTTTAACATGTTTGACTGCTAATCGGAGTTAAGGCCTGGTGATCTACTTCCGAAGGTCCACTCTTCAGCACGGATCTACTCTGACACGGGGATCGGGACGAGTTGGGGTTGACTGAAGGCAATTGGTTTGGTTTTGGCTTTTGTTTTTCTTCTTTAAAGATGTTGTTTGTTGTTAAGTGCCTTTGAGTTGGTTCAAATTCATAGCAACTCTGTATAGAGTTTCCAAGGAGCAACTGATGAGCTTGAACCGCCAGCCTTGCAGTTCACGCCAAGCTTGCATCCTGTGCATTAACCCACAACATCTCACCAGGACTCCATGGGAAGTTTTGTCCTGAGACTTGCTTGCAGTTCTCTCCAGGTGGGGAAATCAGAGCATAGGTAGAGGTGTTCTTTGACAAATTTCTTTTTACAAAAGTATTTAGAGAAGGGAGAAAAAATTACCTGTAAGGGAAGGGAATGCACTAGACTTGAAACCCCATTAGGACTCGTAACATGGGGCATGGGGTGCGAGTGTATGATGGCCGGATGCGAATGTGCATAAGCTACAGGGTGTGTGGTGCCTCTCACTCATTACCTGGGGGTCGCCCGATTGCCAGCCCTCCCGAGGCCACAGCCCTTAAATTATTTCTAGCCTCACAGACCAAACACGTAAGAAATTACTCACCAAGGATGCCATCTGATTCAAGGTTTGTTAAAAATATCAGCATTTCTCCTAGGGCAGATGCCAGCTGACGCGCTTTGAGAAAGCTGGGGGAGAAACAATTAGAAGCAGATGTTGCTGTGACCAGTATTGGCATGTTCACGAGTCTCCCCGAGCTGATCATGTGTGGATAGGGATTGGGGTCATAGTTGTTTTTACTTCCATTTCACCAGCCTTCCACGCCAGGTCACTGAGCTCCTTCCCTTGACATCAGCCAGGCTCAGGGCTCAGCGCTCTTTCCCTGACAGAGGTGGTCCAGGTGCCTGCTATGGATGGAGGCACGGCTCCCTGCCTGGGCTTTCCCATTCCATCACTCTGCCCTACCTTAGGAACCCAGGGCTCTGTCTGTGCTCAGGGCGCTGTTTGTGGTGCTGATCCTGCAGGCCATACATCCCTGTTCAGTGTAGTTCTGTCTGACTGCCTTTAGGAACAGCAGTAGGAACCACAGGTGGAGGAGGCATCAGAATGGCACACAGTCTTCCCCCTTTAAAATTAAACAGGAGGGCTGCTTTGTTATAAAAGTCATATGTAATTGTTATGAAAAAGTTTGGGCAATATGAGGAAATTAAAATACAGAAAAGGGCTAGGTTGGCCAAACAAAGTTAGAACTTTAATAAGATTTATATCTTTTCCTTTCAGTGTTCTTTCATCTGTATTAAAAAAAAACCCCAACTTGTTTATTATTGTTGTTGTTGGGTGCTGTTGAGTCATGTACGACTCATGGCGGCCCTGTGTAGGGTTTCCAAGGAGCAACTTGTGGGTTTGAACTGCCGACTTCATGGTTAGCAGTCCAGTGGTTCTACAGCGCCACACCAGGACTCCATTGTCGGGACTAGACACAATAAATATGCAACAATTCAGCAGTTTCGACAGGGACAATTCCGTGACAGGGATTCGAGTCTTTGAGTCGCACACTTATTCTCATCCTTCTCTTCTGAGGTATTCTTTCCCTGGACTATAGACTTGGTGGTGGTGGTGGTTATGTGCCATGGAGTCGGTTCTGACTCACAGCGACCCTGTACAGCGTTTCCAAGGCTGTAAATCGTACTGCCCCCTAAAGTTCCTGTCTGATCTTTAGAGATGCTGTTGTCAGTATGATCCCAAATAATTGGTAGGTCTTCAAGGAGCATAATGCTCAGGAAGACATTTCTACTAATTAAACAAAATGATGATTTGAAAGAATCCATGGATATTTTTGGACGGCAGTTTTTTTTAAAAAGTCATTTTTATTATTTTATTTTTAAACACAATTCTGTATTTTGTTGTTTCATATAGCATTATAAGGTATTCCTTGTAGCATGGTAGGATCAGCATTGGGTTGCAAACCATAGGTTGGTGGTTCAAACCCACCGGCTTCTCCTTGACAACCCTGCACAGGGTCGCTATGAATCAGATTCGATTCACTCTATGGCACTTAACCACAGGAACAGCTTTTTTTTCAACAACAACTTTTTAAAAAATGTTTTATTGTGAATTATGTGATAGTTTACATGGGAGAACATTAGTTTTACATTCATCCTATCATATACTGTTTCATTGCCATGGTTACAATCCCCTAACCAACCAAAAGGTATACACTATAAACTTGCACCCTGGTCATCAGCACACAGTCCCTCTACCTCTCTGGGTCTAAAGTCCCCAGCTGCTCCATCGCTCCACGTCATCGTCTCTGCCTCCATCTCTGGCATCACTGCTTCTCTGGGTAGGGTCCCGCTCTCTACTCTTCTCCCTTGATGGTCTCAGGGACCTCTGCTCCTAAACTGAAAAGTTAATCACTCCCCTCCTTGCTACAAAAACCTTTACATTTCCAACCCTCACAAGCAGTCCTGATAACAATTATTCACTATTGTATCACAAGAGACCTATCCACATTCATTTCATCAGTCCCGTCCAGACAGATTGGATACTACTCAGTGGAGATTCTACCTTCCTTCACGCCCTCTGAATCTAGGTTCCCTCTTGAAAGCTTATAAGCCAGTCACTTCTTGCCTTTGTAGATCGCCCCCCCCCCCCATTTTCAACAACAACTTCTTAACGCAAACACCTTGAACAGTTTTCAGTAGCTTTCCTTTGATGCCTCATCCCTCCCAGCTTTGCCCCCAGCACCCAGCAAAGTGCCAGGCATAACGGACACTCAATCAATGCCTGTGTATAGAATGAGTCAGATGGATGGGTACTTTGATTTTTGAAGTCATTTCCCCTATGGGGAAGTTGGGGTATTCTGGTTTTTGTTTTTGTTTTCTCTACTGAAATTACTAGAACTGAAGGGTAGAGATTAAAGCCATGCTGTTGATTCCAGCTCACAGTGACCCTGCAGGACTGAGGACAACTGTACCTTAGGCTTTCTGAGGCTGTCAATCTTCATGGGAAGAGAAGGCCTCGTCTTTCTCCTACTGAGTAGCTGTTGGGTTTGAAATACCCACCTCTGTTAGCAGCCCAATGCTTAACCCACAGTGCCAGAGGTCCAGAAACTACAGCTTGAGGTCAAATCTGGCCTGCTATCTGTTGTTATTGTTTTAAAGTTTTTATTGTGACCTGAGTGATAGTTTACATGGGAGAACATCAGCTTCACACCATCGTTTCATTGCAATGATTACAATCTCCTCCATGCAGCATCATTCTACAGTATTTGCTTATATTGCCCCTATTTTTTTTTTTTTTTTTTTGTAGGGGATAGGTACACAAAAACACTCAGGAATATATAACAATTTAAATAACCAAAAGCCACAAGCGGAAAGTGAACCTCCTGGCTGCCAGCACACAGCCTTTCTCTTTCCATGAGTCTAGAGCCTAGAGCTGCTCCCTCTCTCCATGTCCTTATCTCTGCCTCTATCTCTGGTGTTGCTGCTTCTCTGGATAGGGTCCCACATTCTGCTCATGCTCTTATCCCTTGATTGTCCTAGGGTCCTCTGTTCCTAGACTGTAAGATTAACAACTCCCCCCTTTTTGTTACAAAACTTCTACATTTATAGTTTTATAGTCACAATTAGTCATGATAACAATAACTCACTATTAAATCATAAGAATCTTATCCCCATCTCCTTTCACCAGACCCTTCTAGACAATATAAAAATTATTCAGTGGGGATTCTGCCTTTCCCTGCACACTCTGAAACTAAACTCCCTCTTGAAAACTTGTAAGCCAGTCACTTCATGCCTTTTTAGTCCCCCCATTTTAGGTAGCCAGTGTCTAAGTTGCTCATCCCTATCTACCCTGTATACAGAGGGGATAGGATTGATACTTGATGTGAAGACTCCTTCCCTCTCTGTTGGTATTTTGAGCTCTGGTTTTATAAATAAAGTTTTATTGGCACCCAGCCCCACTCCTTCATTTAGGTATCCTCTATGGCTCCTTTCTCACTCTGTAGTGGCAGCGTCAACAAAGATGTATGGCCCAGAAATCCAAGCCTGTTTGCTGGCAGACTGGCCCCTGGTGTCGATGGATCTGGCTGTACCTGCCTGTCAGCCTGTTGGTTGTTGGGACTGGCCCTCCTGATGTAGCTGACAAGGTGGATGTGTGCCTCCCAGTGGAAACTGGCAGCTCATAGTTGTTGTCAGTTGCTGCTGCATCAGTTCTAACTCAGGGTGACCCCAGGTATGTAGAGTGGGACTGCTCCCAAGGGTCTTCAAGGCTGTGACCTTCCAGAAGCAGATCTTCTGACTTGTCATCAGCCTTTCAACTAGTAGTTGAGCGCTTAACCACTTGTGCCACCAGGGACTCCTATAGTGTGCTCACAGAGACTGACTTTCCCACCGATGGGCCACATCCTTCATTCAGGCATGCAGAAATAGCTCTCTTCCTTGTTACAATCGTCAAACAACTACCAAGATCTACTGTGGGTAAAAGACACTGTGCGAGACGTCTTTGTGCATCCAGTTTCTGCCGTATTTGGGGCTTATTTCTCTAGGGTTGAGTCGGGAACTCTGATGGCTGGGTGAGTAAGCAGTTTGAAGGCAGAGCTTAGGCGCGATGGATGGTCCACTGCGAGGGGGATGAAAGCAGAGGCCAACACCTTGCGCTGGGTCTAGAGAGCAGGCTGTGATGAATAGTGGGGTGGAGATCTTCGAAGCTGCTTACCAGCCAGGCAATTTTATGATTCCTTAAGCCTGCCAAATGGTCAATGTCGGGTTCTAGATTTCTCTGGCCAGTCCAATTCATTACAGCAAATGGGCTGCCTGGCTCCCCTTCCCTCTTTTCCTGGCTGCCCTCTTGAACTTGGGATTGATGGTTGGAGCACATCCCCCTCACTGCAGTGGACTGACTCCATGTCCAGCAGTTCTGTGCAGCAACCAGCCAGCAGGCCTACTCGAACCCTTCTTCCTGCAGCCAGAGTGGCTGTGGGTCTGAACCCTGACCCTCATATTACTGTGGCGCTGCTCTCCAGAAGCCCTGCTGGACCTCCGTGGGCCTGAGCTGCAGGTGGCCTGGGCTCTGTCCTCTGCCCCTTGCTCCCCCTTAACAAACCTCTAGCTTAACAAACCTCTTAGGCAAAGCAGCTCAGCACAGTTCCTCCATTGGCATAATAAAGGGGCCATCTCTACATGTGGGCTTCCCACACCCACCCAGACATGCCAAGCTCAGGGGTCTTGTTTGTATGCAGGTTCTGTGCTAGCAGGTCTGGGACTGGAGGGGCCATAGGAGCCTGTGTTTCTAATAAGCTCTGTTTGCAGTGCACTTTGAGAAGTTGGGTCCACAAGGAACTTGGAGTTTCCTCGTTTTCCTCATGTGAACTCCTGGGCCCTCATCCCTGGTTAGCCTGCCCTGTCTATGATCTCCCCCAGGTATTTCCGGACACACCTTTGACTGTGAGTTTCTTCACCCAACAGGGATTTCTTCACAGCGGCCTTGTGCGTTGTGTGTCCCAGTGTTCCCACGGAGCATGGCCCAGGAGCATGGCCCAGGAGTGGGGGCTTGCTCTTACCAGGAGTGCTCTTGTGGGCCCTTCCCACTGCAGGACACCCACCACTTCAGTGGCATGGGCATCCTGGGGTCTGCTGGCTGGGTGGGTGGAGATAGGTGATTAAAGTTCTAAAAGTATGGCCAGAGACAGGAGGATTGGGGAAGACAGACGTGGCTCCAGGTGAGGTGGGTGATGGGGTGGATGCCGCAGCTCTTGCTTGGTCCTCAGTGTTTGGTAGATGGGGAAGTTTCTAGACTCGCACTGCATAGCCCCAGCCTATGTCCAGCCTGCAGGGGAGCTGTTGACTTGCAGGAGAACACAAGACGTGAACCACCCACCAACACTGTTGGAAATTTTCCAATTTTAAGATTTGCTTGAACATGACTATGTCCTTTGTGTCAGAAGTTCAAACTCACAACAGAAACAACAACAACAACAACCCCATTGTCCTCAGGTCAGTCAATTCTGAGTCATAAGGACCCTGGAGGTCAGAGTAGAGCTGCCCCATCGAGTTTCCTGTTGTTGTTAGGTGACGTTGAAGAGGTTCTGACTCACAGCAACCCTGTGAACATCAGAACGAAACACTGCCCAGTCCTGCCCCAACCTCACAATCATTGCTCTGTTTGAACTTTGAACTCATTACTGCTGCTACTTGTCAGTCCATCTCGTTGGGGTTCTTCCTCTTTTTTGCTGACCTTCTGCTTTACCAAGGTGATGTCCTTCTCCATGGACTGGTCCCTTCTGATCAAATGTCCAAAGTACGTGAGATCAAATCTCACCGTCCTGGCTTCTAAACTGCATTCTCGCTGTACTTCCTCCAAGACAGATTTGTTCTGACAGTCCATGGTGCCAACGCCATAATTCAAAGGCATCAGCTCTTCTTCAGTCTTCCCAATTCATTGTCCAGCTTTCACATACTAAGATGTGATTGAAAATACCAAAGCTTGGGTTAGACACACCTTAGTCTTCAAAGTAACACCTTGATTTTTTAGCATTTTAAAGAGACCTGCCTTGCAGCAGATTTACCCAGTGCAATAACTCATCTGATTTCCTGCCCGCTACCTCCATGGGCATTGAATGTGAATCCAGGTAAAATCTAATCCTGGACAACTGCCATCTTTTCTTCATTTAGCATGATGTTGTTTATGGGCCCAGTTGTGAGGATTTTGTTTTCTTTACATTGAGGTACACGCCATATTGAAGGCTGTTATTGTTAAGTGCCGTTGAGTGGGTTCTGACTCATAGTGACCCTGTATAGGTTTGTGAGAGCAGAGCTGCATCTTTTTCCCATGGAGCGGCTGGTGGTTTGAACCTCCAACCTCATGGTTCATAGTCCAGTACCTACCATTCAAACCCACCAGCTGCTCCATGGGAGAAAAACGAGGTATTCTGCTCCCATAGGGATTTAAAACCCCAGACAACCTGGGGAGCAGTTCTACCCATAGTCCTATTGTTGTTGTTGTTGTTAATTGCCGTTGAGTCAGTTCCAACCCATAGCGATCCTGTATATGATTTCTGAGGAGTGGCTGGTGAGCTTGAACTGCCAACCTTGTGGTTCAAACTGACCTTAAAATCCAGCACATTAACCCACAGTGTTGTACCAGGACTCAGGGTCACTATAAGTTGGAATGGGCTTGAAGGCAGTGCCCTAGCAGGCTGTAAACTCTCCAGGGGAGGGATTGTACCTTACTTATTTGCAGCTGTTTTCCCTCAGCCCTACACAGTATGGAGCACAGAAAGTCTCTGTCGTTGCTTCCCTTCTGCTTCACAGCGACCCTAGAGGACAAAGTAGAGCTTTCCCACACAGTTCCTGAGGCTGTCACCTTTATAGAAGCAGACTGCCTGCCTCATCTTTCTCCGGCAGAGCAGCTGGTGGCCTTGAACTGCTGCGTCCATTGGCACCCATTTGTTTCTGACTCATCGTGTCCCTAAAGGACAGAGTGAAACTGCCCAAAGCTGTCACCCATGTTTATCTCGCAGAGCCCCGGTGGGTTCTAACCAGCAGCCTTTTGTCTGACCATCAAGCACTTAAGCACTGTGCCACTAAGGCTTTTTGAGCACACAGTAAGCTCTCAGAAAGCAATTCATGCAAATGACGAATGGCCTTAAACAATACCAATTTTTAAAACCTCCTGTAATTAGCGCAGCTGGTAGAGGCCCAATTCCTTCACTTGTCACCTCCTGTCCCTGCTGCTGGCATCGTGAGTTGTAAAGGAGGGGAACGTAAGAACTGGTAGTGTTGCTGCTGACCTGAGCCACCAGGAACCCAAGTCTCTGGGCAGCGACTTGGCCTTTTAGAAACTTGCAGGTGATGCTGCTGCCCAGCCGGGTTGGGGAGCAGGTTCCGGATGCCAGGTTTGCATCTGTGATGAGCATTCTGAGTGGGTTGTAAGCATTTCTCTGGGGGAAATTTACATCCCATGGAGGTGGCTGCGTGGAAGTCTAGGTGGCTTGTCCGACGAGGTTCCAAGTGCCATTCGTTTTCATGGCATGGTAGGCAGATTGCTTATTGCCCTAATGAGGTTTTGATTACTCTCCATTTGTCTCTTTCATCCATTTTATATTAAAAAGCACTTTTATTTGGGTTCTCTGTACTTTCTGCAGTTCTAAGTTTTACCTAAAACTAAACTTTCTGTACAGATGAGGGTAGGAGGCTAAAGGAGGCTGGGCAGTGGGGCTGGAGGACAGTGCTGTCTCCACCTGCGTGTGGCTCCTGGCTTCCCCTTGTCTGTCCCCATCTTCCAAGTAGGTGTGTGGTGCGGGGTCCCTTCTAGCAGGCAGTTCTGGCACCAGCTTGAATGTTTCCAGCAGACACTGCACACGGCAGTTTATACTAACTCCAGCTGCTCCACCCTCCCAGCAGGCCTGGCCGGGGTGCTGGGTGCAGGCAGGACCCCTGAGGCCCACACAGATGCGAGCCCAGGCAGTGACCACTCAGCCCGTTGGCGGCTTGACTCCAGGATCATTGCAGACCCTTGTCTGTGAGTTGCTGTGTGTTCTGCTCTCAGAACGGCCTGCCTGGGGTATCCCTGCATGTACGCTGTGCCCAGTGCCTAGGGCCTTAGAGATACAACCCAATACCCTGTGAGGTAACCTCATTTCATAGGCAAGGAAGGGTTCGGCTTAACTAAGGGCATTGGAACCGCTTGGGTCTTACAGTGAATTCTCCCTCTCCTTGTTGCAGAAAGAGGACACATTTCATTTACCCCCCTCACAGACTTTTACGAGCCCCCCGAGTCCCCACCACAGACACACCAGGCACTGTGCCAGAGCACTGGGAGCAACAACATCCCATTAGCCATGTCCTAGCCCTTAGGGCACGAGATTACAAGGTGTGTGGAAGGTGTGGATTGGAAGCAACTTGACAGCACTTAATGACAGCCACAACAAGACAAACATAACAAGGGCATCAAGCCCATGATTCACTGCGTACTGTGTGGCATTGTGACAGACCAGTGGTGGTCAGAACATTACAGCAACTCACAAGCCACCACAGTACGACAAAGATGTTTACCAGTGCTTTATTGACTACGCAAAGACTTTCGATTGTGTGGATCATGACAAGATATGGACAACATTGAGAAGTATGAGTATTTCTGAACTCTTAATTGTGCTCATGAGGCATCGATACATGGACCAACAGGCAATTGTTCGAACAGAACATTGGAACACTGAATGGTTTAAAATTAAGAAAGGTGTGCAACAGGGTTGTATTCTTTTACCATACTTGTTCATCTTGTATGCTGAGCAAATTATCTGAGAAGCTGGGTTCTATGAAGAAAAATGTGACATCAGAATTGGAGGAAGACTCATTAACAACCTGAGATATGCAGATGATACAACCTTGCTTGCTGAAAGTGAGGAGGACTTAAAACATTTACTGATGAAGATCAAAGAGCACAGCCTTTGGTATGGATTACATCTCAATGTCAAGAAAACAAAAATCAATTGAGAAAAGATTGAAGTTGTCAACGACTTCATTCTTCTTGGATCAACTATCAACACTCAAGGAGCTCTGGTACCGTAGTGGTTACGAATTGGGCTGCTAGCCTCAAGGTCGGCAGTTCGAAACTACCAGCTATTCCGTGGAAGAAAGATGAGGCTTTCTGCTCCTGTAAAGATTTGCAGCCTTGGAAACCTTGTGAAGGGTCACTATGAGTCGGAAACAACTCCACAGTACTCAACAGCAATCAGCACTCATGGAAGCAGCAGCCAAGAAATCAAATGACGTATTGCATTAGGCACATCTACTGCACAAGACCTTTTGAAAGTATTGAAGAGCAAAGATGTCAGTTTCAGGACTAAGGTGCGCCTGACCCAAGCCATGGTATTTTCAATAACCTCATATGCATGTGAAAGTTGGACAGTGAATAAGAAAGACTGTAGAAGAACTGATGCCTTTGAGTTATGGTGTTGGAGGAGAATATTGAAAGTGTCATGGGCTGCCAAAAGAACAAACAGATCCATGTTGGAAGAAGTGCAGCCATAGTGCTCCTTAGAGGCCAGGATGGCCAAACTTCGTCTCTCATACTTCAGACATATTGTCAGGGGGGACCAGTCGCTGGAGAAGGAAATCATGTTTGGTAAGGTGGAGGGTCAGAGAAAAAGAGGAAGACCCCCAATGAGATGGATTGGCCAAGTGGCAGCATCGATGGAGCCACGCGTGGCAACAATAGTGAGGTTGGCCCAGGATCGGACAGTGTTTTGTTCTGCTCTGCGTATAAGGTTGCTATGAGTCGGTACCGACTTGATGCCACCTAACAACAACAATATGTGGCACTGTTGGATCAGCACTGGACTGCAAAACCACAAGGTTGGTAGTTCAAACCTGACAGCTGCTCCTCGGAAACCCTATACAGAGTCACTATGAGTCAGAACCGACTCAACTACACTTTACAACAATTAGTTACAGTAGCACTGTAGGATATGAGGTGGAACAGACTCAATGTCACTTTTGTGTGTTTCTATTTGTTATTTTAATGATTGAAAAGGTAGGTTGAAGTGTCTCCAAGTATAATTATGCATTTGTAGTTCTCCTTTCAGACCTATTAAGTGTGGCGCTGTGGGTTAATGCGCTGGACTGCAAGGTCAGTGCAGTTCAGTGGTTCAAGCTCACCAGGTGCTCCTTGGAAACCTGGTACAGGGTCATGATGAGTCAGAACCGACTCCATGGCATTTAACTACAACAATCTAGTCCCACTGGACCTGCCCCCAGGTCAACACTGTTTGAGAAAACAAGAGAAAATGGGAAGCAAGCAGGCGCTCACTCCTGTACAGCCCCTTCACCACATCTGTTCTTGGGGACCTCTCCCCATTACACCTGCCTTTGTTTACTTGTAAAGCCCTCAGCTAGCTTTTTGTATGCTATCTGCAATTTTAGTGATGGTCAGTCGGTGGGAGGGAGGCAGTAGCTCACTCCTACTGGGCCCCCAGGCCTTTGAACAGTTTTCGTTTTGCCTGGAATTACCCCATGGCTGGCTACAGGGCACCTGTCATCCGGGTCTCTGCTGATGGCTCCTGGGAGCCCTCCCCTGGATTCCCGTCCCCTTCTGTCCCCCTGTAGCCTGACTCAGCCTGTATTATCTTAGTGCCTGTACTTCCTGTGAGCCCCTGGAGGCCTGGGGACACGGGGGTCTGGCCTGTGACTCATCGGCTACTTTGGGGATGAATCATCTCACAGTCCACCTTGAAGCGATGACGTCACTCTGTAGAGCTCTGACAACTTTAGGAAAGTTTGGGCAGCTCAAACCTGTGGCTGACAAGCAGTACCCTGTTCCAGCTTCCCCTGGTCGGTGGAGATGGCTCTATTGGCAACCACAGCCTCTGTCCCCTCTGAGGAGGACCGCTCATGCTTGTTAGCAGATCTGACCTGAGCGCTGGGAGAGGTGACAGAATGTGATGAGATAAGATGGTGTGGCGCTTCCTGTAATTAGGCTGTGCAGAGAGGTCCACTCATTATGCCGCAGCCAGAGAAGAAACCAAGGGTGGATGTCTCTCCTCACCCCTCAGCATGGCCCTTTAACAGATAGCAATTTCTCGGTTTTTAATTATAATCATTGGTTTAAAGCAAACAACAACAAAAAAAACCCCACACAAACCACAAACTTGTTTGGAAAGGTCTGGGCCTCTGAGTTGCCTCACCCACTGAACGCTGGCTGAACAGCTGCCATGTGCAGGGCATTGTTCTGATTTGCAGGATTCAGAGGCATGATGGAAACTCACTGCCCACCCAACCACCTGCTCAAGACAGAAAGCTCAGTGGCAGCTTTGGGGTTTCCCTCGCCTGCCACTCCAACACCCGTGGTTTCCTATGTGGGACCACAGCACATTAGGTTATGGGCACCCAGCCCAGGGCGTGGGTGGGGCTGAAAGCAGCTCTGCTCTGGCCTGGGTGGCCTCCACAGAAAGTATCTCTCTGATATGACTGAAGACAGGCAAGTCCACTCCCCTCAGGCTGGACACTGCCTGGTGATGACTGTGTGGTCTGTTTCTGTTCGAAGCCCTGTCCTCTCTCTCCCGCCCCAGTGAGTGTCATCTTTTGGAAACACCAATCAGAGCATGCCCTCCAGCCCAGAGCCTGGACGCCCATGCCCACAGCGATATGCCCCAGTTTTCCTTCCTGGTGAGAATGGCTTTGCACGACCGCCCTGCTTCCTTCACCAGCCTTGGCTTCAGTCTCTTGGGCTTTGTGATCACCACCTTCTCATACTACCTGACTTGCCTGCCACAAGCAGGTATTCCTCTGATTAATCAAACAATAGAGACATTTTTTCTTTTTTTTCTTCTAAAGATGGAAGAAACAGAGTTTGTAAAGGAGCAGCCAGGGAGAACTGTGGCTATAAGACAGGATGGTCTGGGGGTGGGGCACCCCATTACTGCTGCCCAGACTGTGGGCCACTTGGGGTACAAGCAGCATGCAGGGATGTAAAAGGCAGTTTCAGAACTGGGGGTGCATGTACAAACCACTACTTCAGAATGGAGGCTGGGTTTGGGGCAGATGGGAGCTTTGTTTGCTAGGGATTCATTCTTATTATAAAATTGATATGTGTATTATTATTATTTATTTTTGGAAAATAGAAAAATGCACTGAGGATAACCACTCACTAAATCTCAGCCCAGTGATAACCGTCACTGGCACTTGGTACCCCTCCTTCCAGAATTTTTATGCATTTATATTTGTATTTACGTTTTTATATTATTGTCCTCCAATTTAATATTGTATCATTAGCATTTCCCACCTTGTTAAAAAGTTTCTGATGAAATACTTTTTTACTAATTACTCAGTATACTATGATGCATTTAACCCCATTTAAAATATTTATGATATTGCATATTCCTAATTTTCCCACCATCCCCTTTATTACAACATTAAAGCAGACTTGCTCAAAGAGGAAGGACCTGGTTTTAGGTTCTCGAGTCCATTGACCACTTCCTGTCCAGAAGGGGCGAGTTACCCTTGATCTTGAGGTGGTGCCAAGGGTTAAGCGTTGGACTACTAACTGAAAGGTAGGTGGTTCAACCCCCCCCCAGCCCCTCCACGGGACTAAGATGAAGCAGTGTGCTCCTGTAAAGATTACAGACTTGGAGACCCTCTGGAGCAAGTTTGTCCTGTCCTACTTCTTTTTTTTTTAAATAAATGTTTTATTGTGAATTGTGTGATAGTTTACATGGGAGAACATTAATTTACATTCATTCTATCATACATCGTTTCATTGCCATAGTTACCATCCCGTCCATGCATCATCACCCAACCAAAGGATATACCCTGCAAGCCTGCCTCTCCTCCCCTCACAGTCCTCAGCCCCTTTCCCTCTCTGGATCTCAAGTCCCCAGCCACTCCATCTCTTCACGTCATCTTCTCTGCCTCCATCTGGGCCTCAGTGCTTCTGTGGGTAGGGTCTCGCTCTCTGCTCTTCTCCACAGGGCCCTCCGCTCCTAGACTGAAAAGTTAATCACTCCCCTCCTTGCTATAAAATGTCCACCTTTACATTTCCAACCCTCACAATCAGTCCTGATAACAATTATTCATTATTGCATCACAAGAGACCCATCTGCATTTCATTTCATCAGCCTTTCTGGCCAGGCTGGATACTATTCACTGGAGACTCTACCTTCCTCCATGCCCTTTGGATCTAGGTTCCCTCTTGAAAGCTTGTAAGCCAGTCACTTCTTACCTTTGTATCCCTCCCCCCATTTTGGGTAGCCAATGTCCAAGTTGCCCATCCCTGTCTATTCTTTGTGTGGAGGGGGTGGGAATAATTCTTGCCGTAAGGATTTGTTACCTTTTTTGAGCATTTATAGGTGTAGGTCAAGTTTATCAAATTGTATCAGATGATGCTTTTTTCCTCTTCTTTATTCTTCGGGTTGAGTTCTGTTCATCTAGTCATTGAAGCCAGGTCAAGTGGGTATCATCTACAAGTGTGGGTGTTCTTGCATCTGTCCGCCCTCCTCTTATCAGCTGGATGCTTCACTCCACTCTACTCCTCTGTGGTTGTGTCCTTGACTCTGAGTCCATGAGTCCCTAGGTCTTGCCACGCTGCTGGCCCACCAGGTCTCCACCTGGGTTCACAGGAGTCTGCTGAACGATGTAGGGCTTAGCTCGCCGCTTCATTGATGCTCTTTCCTCACTTCCTCTTATGGGTGACGTGCGTGGTCGCCAATCAGAGCGTGTATTCCCATTGTGTTTTAGCCTTGGAAGAGGATTTGCACTGAGAGGACCCGACCACTTGCCTTGATGTCTTCTGGGCAAGCAACTTGCTTGTTCTTGTAGTAACATTCAGACTGCCCTTATTGTTTTGTATTTTTCCTGTAGGTCTTTCTTTCAAGAAGTGTCTTCTGGTTTTCTAGCTGCTCTAGGCTGGTCTGTTTGTCCTTTCAAGAGGAAAATTTCCCATCTCTGAAGATCTGAATGTGGTTCAGGCTTCCACCTATAGTCTTATGTAATGCAGAGGCTCCTCAGGAAACCTCCTTCACTTGACACATTGTAGCCCCATTTTAGGTATTCCAATCAGTTATAGGCAGAAGACAGACTTACAAGCTTTCTATGGTGATGTTTCTGGCTATTCCTTTCTCTCCAACTCCTGTGACTGTTTTATAATATAATGCACGGAAAACCAAGGTTCAAAAGACAGCCAAGCATCTTAACATTATCCCCCTCTTTTCCCTATTCCAACCCTTTCTCAATCTCTGTATCCCAGAGCCATATTGTTCTAAGGCTGTGCCTACATCATTTTTTACCTCTGTCCCATTTAACCCATTCATACCTGTCTAATTGTTCTCCCATCTGCTTTGTTATTCCATTCCCCTCTTCCTACTTGTATATTACCCCCCTCCCCAACACCCAAACTATCCTGTGTCTATTCCCTGCCCTGTGCTCCACCTCCCCCTTCCGCCCTAACCCTGTCCCTACGTCCCAGCAACCAGCTAAGAATCCACTTTAGTGGATTAGTATGGGTTCTTTTTCTTAGTCTTTTATAGGAGTGGTCCTATGCAGTATTTTTCCTTTTGTGATTGACTAATTTCACTCAACATAATGTCCTTAAGGTTCATCCATGTTAGGTAGTGGCATGCAGCTTCCTTGTTATTTTTCAAGGTATCATCCATGTTAGATAGTGGCATGCAGCTTCCTTGATGTTTTTCAAGGTACTCCATTGTGTGTATGTACCACAGCTTGTTTATCCATTCTTCAATTGATGGGCACTTTGGTTGTCTCTATCTTTTTGCTATTGTAAATAGTGCTGCTATGAACATTGGTGTGCATATATCTTCCCGTGTTGTGGCCCATTTTTCTTATGGGTAAATACCAAGTAGAGGAATTGCTGGTTTGAATGGTATTTCTATTCCCAGTCTTCTGCTTCTGAGGAAGCGCCATATTGCTTTCCAGAGAGGTTGGACCATTTTGCAGTCCCACCAGCAATGGAGGAGTATCCCAGTCTCTCCCCATCCCCGCCAGCATTTATTGTCCTCAACTTTTTTGATCTTTGCTGTTATTGCTGGTGTGAGATGATACCTCATTGTTGTCTTGATTTGCATCTCTCTAATGGCTAGTGATCGTGAACATTTCTTCATATGTTTGTTGGCTGCCCGGATCTCCTCCTTGGAGAAGTGTCTGTTCATATCCTGTGCCCATTTCTTAATTGGGTTATTTGTCTTATTTTTGTAGATGTGTAGCATTTTCCTATATATTTTAGAAATGAGTCCCTTATCCGATATGTCGCTGCAAAAGATTTTTTCCCAGTCTGTGGGTTCCCTTTTTACTGTCTTGGTGAAGTCTTTTGATGTACACAAGTTTTTAATTTTTAGTATGTCCCACTCATCTATTTTGTTGTCTATTTTTGTTTGTGTACTTTTCAAAATGTGTGACAGTCTGTATATGCCCTGAATTTCTGCCCTCACGTTTGTCCGTATTTTTTCATTGATGATCTTCGTAATTTTGGGATTCACATTTAGATCTTTAATCCATGTTGAGTTCATTTTTGTATAGGGCGTGAGACAAAGGTCTTGTTTCAGTCTTTTACATATTGCTTTCCAGTTCTGCCAGCACCATTTGTTAAAGAGACTGTCTCTTCCCCATGCAATGTGCCTAAGCACTTTGTTGAAGATCATTTGGCTGCAAGTGGTTGGGTTGATATCCGGATTCTCGATTCTGTTCCATTGATCAATGTCTCTTTTATTGTACCAGTACCAGGCTGTTTTGAAACCGTAGCCATGTAGTAAAGTTTGAAATCGAGGAGTGAGAGACCTCCAACCTTGTTCTTCCTTTTAAGCAGTGCTTTGCTTATCCTGGGTCTCTTTCCTTTCCATATAAAATTAGTAATTGTCCTTTCCATCTCTTTGAAGCATGTTGTTGGAATCTGGATTGGGATTGCATTGTATGTGTAAATTGCTCTGGGCAGTATTGACATTTTCACAATGTTGAGTCTTCCTATCCAGGAACATGGTATGTTCGTCCACTTCTGTAGGTCTCTTTTGGTTTCTTGTAGTTTTTGTTGTTGTTGTCAGGTGCCATTGAGCTGGAACCGACTCATAGCGACCCCATGCACAGCAGAACAAAACAATGTCCAATCCTGGGCCAACACCACCACCGCTGCCACACTTGACGCCATCAATGATGCCACCTGGCTGATCCATCTCGTTGGGGGTCTTCCTTTTTATCTCTGACCCTCCATCTTACCCAGCATGACATCCTTCTCCAGCGACTGTTCTCTCCTGACAATATGTCCAAAGTATGAGAGACGAAGCTTAGCCATCCTGGCCTCCAAGGAGCACTCTGGCTGCACTTCTTCCAAAATAGATCTATTGGTTCTTTTGGCAGTCCATGGCACTTTCAGTATTCTCCTCCAACACCACAACTCAAAGGCATCAATTCTTCTACGGTCTTCCTTATTCACCATCCAGCTTACGCATCCATATGAGGTTATTGAAAATACCATGGCTTGGGCAGGCGCATCTTAGTCCTCAAGCTGACATCTCTGCTCTTCAACACTTAAAAAAGTTCCTGTGCAGCAGATTTGCCCAATGCAGTATGTTGTCTGATCTCTTGACTGATGCTTCCACGAGTGTTGATAGTTGATCCAAGAAGAATGAAGTCCTTGACAACTTCGATCTTTTCTCCATTGATAAGAATGTTGTTTATTGTTCCAGTTGTGAGGATTTTTGATTTCCTGACATTGAGATGCAACCCATACCGAAGTCTGTGCTCTTTGATCTTCATCAGTAAATGTTTTAAGTCCTCTTCACTTTCAGCAAGCAAGGTTGTATCATCTGCATATTGTACTTTGTAATTTTCTTTGTATAAGTCCTTTGTTTCTCTGGTTACATTTATTCCTAAGTATTTCATCCTTTGTGTGGCTGTTGTAAATGGTATTGTTTTCCTAATGTCCTTTTTCATTGTTATTGCTGTTGCTGTAGAGAAATCCAATTGATTTTTGTATGTTGATCTTATACCCTGCCACTTTGCTGAATCTTTCAATGAAGTCTAATTCATTTTTTTTTACTGAGTTTTTGGGGTTTTCTATGTATAGGATCATATCGTCTGCAAATAAGTAGAGTTTTACTTCCTCTTTGCCAATTTGGATGCCTTTAATTTCCTTATCTTGCTGTATAGCTCTGGCTAAAACTTCCAGCACAATATTGAATAGGAGCGGTGATAAAGGGCATCCTTGTCTGGTTCCTGTTCGCAGGGGGAAGGCTTTCAGTTTCTCTCCATTGAGTATGATGTAGGCTCTTGGTTTTGTATGTATCCTCTTGATTATGTTGAGGAATTTCCCTTCAATTCCTACTTTGTTGAGTGTTTTTTATCAGGAATGGGTGTTGGCTGTCCTACTTCTTGTTGAGTGCTGTCCAGGCGGTTCTGACTAATAGTTACCCTGACCTCTGTAAGTCCGGAATTGACTCGATGGCAGTGGATTTTGTGGTCTGTGTTGACCTGACATACCAGGGCTTGCTTATTGCTGTGCTTGTTTTTAGCATGGGTGAGGCTTCAGAAAGCCCAGCTGCATTGGGGTGGGGGGAAGGAGCTGATGCAGGTCTGGAGGAGGGAGAGGTGGGGTGGTTGGGGAGGAGGCAGGAAAGAAGTAGGGGAGCCCCACTCTCCAGGGCTGTGGGCTAGGGCCGAGGGTGCCAAGATGTAAATTTCATATGCTCTGGTTACCTTTCACTCAGATCTTGTCGATTGCACCTCAGTATTCATACATTTATTAAGTGCTTACTGTATACAGAAGCTGCTCTCTACTCTGTTGAACCTCGGACCTCAGAATCAGCTCCTCTCAGTGCCTCAGGAGGTGGAGGGACTGGGCAGGGCCTGGTGTTTAGGGGCCACAGTTTTAGCTCTGGCCCATGCAGGTGAACACCACAGTCTCCATCTCTCATCCAGAGGAGGACCAAGCCTTTGTCAGTGATCTGCCTTCTGGGGGTGGACGTGAGAGGAGGAGCTGTACACGGCCTGAGCCGCCACCGCATCCGCCAGGCTTGGGGGCCGGCTGCTTCGTTACAGTCAACTCTTGTTCTTGACTCCATTGTCAAATGAGGAAAGTCAGTTTTTCACCTGAGAAGGTCAGTAGTGAAGACACACATGTGATGGTCTGTTTCTGCTTCCTTTCCCTCGTGCTCTGTACCTGCCACTTACCATTGCGTAGGCTCTGACAGGGTGGTCTTCTATGGGGACATTCAGATCTGATTCAGACACACAGCTTCTTTCTGCCTCGGTGGACAGCCGAGGGCCAGGGGAAATGTCAGGGAGCAGATCAGTGTGGCTGTGTGGGTGGAGCGTGTCATCATGCTAAACCTTCCTCACCTGTAGGGTGGATTGTAATGTCAACTTCCCAAGGGGATCATGAAGATTACCTGAGGTTCTCTGCGAAGCACCTGACACACAGCTGTGTGGCACACAGATGGTGCTTCATAAGTGCTACTTACCATCACAGACTTCTCAGATGGTGTCCACAACAGGGTCCTGCCCTCCACTACTTCGAGGTAACTAGTGACTGTGAGCTATTCTCAGACAGACAGCATGCTTGAAACAAATTGTCAAGTACCTGTACTATCAGTGGTGACACAGACTGCCTCAGGCCGATCAGGAGCTCTGATGTGCACGCTTAGGTGTTTTTGATTAATTTTTAATCAGAGAAATGGATAAAATTTTGTCGTGTCAGTGTGGTTGCTCAGGATGGGGCAGGACCCTAGTTAGGGAACCTGAGCCTGTGGTCCCAGAGCTATCCATGGTCCTGACCACCAGTGGGGTGCTGGTAAATAATCCCTGCCAAGACCGAACTCCACACACTTAACAACAACAACAGCCTGTGGGGTTGAGGGTAGTTCCCCGGGGGCCCCTGGAGAGGAAGTCCCACTTGGCTGCATCTCTCCAGCTGCCTGTCCATGGGCTGTCCCCAGGCCTAGACACCAGGACCTGTCCTCCTCCAATCCTGACTAGCTCTTTAAGCTATGCGATGAGACTCACACCCAAGAAGGCTGCCCTTGGGGGACCTACTCTGATTTTCAAGGACCCCGTGAAAGTGACCGAGATAAATTCTGAGACTGTTCTCCTGCCAGCTCTGGACAGATGGCACCAGCCTCCCCTCCAAACTGTCTGGGAACGATTTTATGACCCTTTTCCCCACTCCTCACTGCTCCCCCACACAAAGTGCCCCATTCTCTGCTCTTCTGGCTATATGACCCCCATTTTTCGTGCCTCAGTTTCTACAAACTCCATAACCTCTGGTGGCCTCTGTGGAGCAGAACCTTCAGCCCCATAGGCTGCTCCCCACCTGCCAACCATCACCACATCCTGGAACGGCTCGGTTTGGTTTCTTTACCAGAGGATCCTATAAACACCTATTTCGTACCAGCTGAGTAAGGAGTCCTGGTAACACTGTGGGTTACGTATTAGTCTGCGAACTGCAAGGCCACTGGCTCAAATCTACCAGCTGCTCCAAGGGAGAGAGATGAGGCTGCCTGCTTCTGGAAAGATGTAGTCAGAGACCCGATAGGGTTGTTAGGAGTTGAAATCAATTAAGTGTCAGTGAGTTTGGGGTTCTGTTTCAAACAAGGCTGAGGTGACTCCTCCTTATCCCATGTCCAGAGCTCCTAGTCTCCTAGAGGAAGTAGACCCTCAGGTGTAGAATGCAGTTGTTGTACGGTGGGGACTGCTGTGAGGAAAGGAAGGCTTACAGAGAAGAAGCTGAGGACCGTGTGTGTGTGTGTGTGTGTTGGGTTGGATAGGCAGAGTGTTAAGGGATGCAGAGGAGTTTTCTAGGCAGCAAGTTGGGGCAGGACATTTTAAGCATAAGAAATGGTACAGAGGTGTGAAAGAATGGTGTAGGGGTTGTGTGGATGGACTACCCAGTGTGTGTTTGGGAGGGGTTGGGAACAAATCAGAATTGTCCAGGGAGGGGCTTCCTCACTGGCCACTGGTCGTGGCCCCAGAATCCCTGTCAGACGCACAAACACCCTTTAAGGAGATCTCTGCATCACAGCCGATCCTCTGAAGTCCAAACCAGCTCATCAGTTGCATTAAAGGGAGGGGTGTCCTCTCCAGCATATGGTTATTAAAGAGCGCCATCTTTAAACCTCATTAAGGAGCGTTAAATGCTAATGAATTTAGAGAGGGGTGTCTTGGGGCCTCTGTTTCCTTGGAAACATTTGCGCACAGGTGCTTTAATAATGAGCAGTACCTATTTTAAAAGTGAGCCGCGAGGGCCGCTGTGATAGGCTGTGTGTTAGGTGCTGATGGTCAAGTGTGAACAAAGCTGGTGGAGACCAGTGGAGATTCTGTGCTCTGGGAAAGATCGGTTCTCTGTGGTTTCTATAGAAACCATCAGCCCCCAGGAAGGCGAACTAGTGCTTCCAAGCCTCACTTATGCAACAGATTCTGAAGACCTTCGGGCCTGTCTTGAGACAGATGGACTGTGCTCTGGACAGACAGGACAGATGTCTGCAGCTGTGGCTCCGGTTCCCCTTTCATTATGGGAAGGCACTTGGTTTCCACGGGTCCCACTCTGTGATTATCCCAGGCCCAGCTGGTGATAGGAAGAACTAACATCAGGAACACTTTTTAAAATATTTTATTGTGAATTGAGTGATAGTTTCCATGGGAGAACATTGGTTTTACACTCATCGCTTCATTGCAATGATTACAATCCCCTCTGTGCATCATCACTCAACAATATTTGCTTCTATTCCCTCTGGTTTTTGTTTTTTGTTTTTGGGGATGTACGCAAAACAAGTCAGGAATATATAATAATTTAAACAACCAAAGGGCACATTCTGCAAGCCTGCCTCCTGGCTGCTAGCGCTCAGTCCTTCTCGTCCCCTGAATCTAGAGTCCTCAGCTGCCTCCTTTCTCCATGTTGTCATCTCTGCCTCCATCTCTGGTGTGGCTGCTTCTCTGCATAAGGTCCCACATTCTGCTTATGATCTTCTCCCTTGATGATCCTTGGGTTCTGTGTTTCTGGAATGTAAGATTAACAAAACTTCCACCTTTACAATTTTGACAGTCGCAATTAGTCATGATAACAATTACTACTGATTCATTAGAATGTTATCCCTGTCTCCTTTCAGCAGATCCAGCTAGACAAGATGAAAACTATTCAGTGGGGATTCTACCTTCCCCCACACACTATTAAACTAAACTCCCTCTTGAAAACTTGTAAGTCAATCACTTTGTACTTTTATAGTTCACCCCACCGCCCCCTGCCCATATTAGGTAGCCAATGTCTAAGTTGCTGGTCCCTATCAGCCCTGTATACAGAGGGAATCAGATTGATACTTGATGTGAAGACTCCTTCCCTCTCAGTTGGTATTTTGAGCTACTACATCCATAAGTATAGGTCAAGTTCATCAAATTGTAGCAATTTACACTTGTTTCCTTTATCAAAAACAATTAAAAAAAAAATCTTCCTCTAGTCAAGTTTTGTTCATCAAGCCTTGGAAGCTAGGTCCAATGGGTCCTATCTACAAGTTTGGGCATTCTTGTGCGTCTCCTCTCACTTCATATCAGCTGGATGCTCCACTCTCAGCTCTAGCCCTCTGTGGTTGGGAACACTTTAAAGAAAATTTCTACTATTGAAAAATTTAAAGAGATACAAAAGCATGTATGCAGCACCCTGTTTAGCAATTATCAATGTAATACCAAGCTGGTCTCATGTATAGCCCACCCCCTTTCCCAAAGCCTCCTTCTTTCCTGCCCCATCCTAATTGGATGATTTCAAAGAAAAGCTCAAACGTGGTATCATTTTAGTTGTAAATACTTTGTTTCTTTGCAAGATGCTATTGTTGTTGTTGTTGTTAAATGCTATTGAGTTGTTTCTGATTTACGGCAATCCTGTGTAGGGTTTCCGAGGAGTGGCTGGTGAACTTGAACCACCGACATGGCAGTCGAGTACATCAATTAACCTGTAGTGCCAAAAATTATGTCATTATGATTCCTAACAATTTAGCAATGGTTCCCTGATAAGAATGTCTGATAGTCAATTCTTGTTCAAATCTCCTTTGTTGCCTCATCATTTGTTTTAAGTAATTGCCTCATTCAAATCAGAGTCCAAGATTTTGTTGCTAAGTCTCTTAAGTCTGTTTAATCTGCCGATCTCTCTGCTTCTTTGCTTTCCTTGTAATTTATTTACACCCAGTCGGTTTGGACTCATGGCGACCTTGTAGAACTTCCTAAAGGGCTTCCAAGGCTGTAAATCTATGCAGAAGAGACTGCCCCATCTTTCTCCAGAGGAACAACTGGTGAGCTTGAACCACCAACTTCCCAGGGATCAGTAGCGCTCTTAACCACTGCGCTACCAGTGCTCCTGTAGGAGAGCAAATTGGCTGTGTGTCCTGCATCTCCCTGCTCCCATCGCCTGGGTGCCCTTGAGCATGTGCCTCTGTTCCCCGCATGTCACAGAGCTTGGTCATTTCACCCAGAACACAGCTTTTGGTTCTGATCCTGACTGGTGGGTTGGGGGCAGTTCCCAGGTAACACTGAGGTGGCTTGTCCATAGTCCAGTGTTTGAGGACAGGCAGATATTGTGACATATTGTGGGTTCAGTTCCAGACCACCACAGTAAAGTGAACGATCACAGTCAAGCTAGTCACACGGAGTCTTTGGTTCCCTAGCACATAGAAAAGCGATGTTTATGCTTTTTAGTAGTTGATGAAGTGTATGATGAGGAAATTTGGAATTGTGTGAGAATGGCCGACGTGTGATACAGAGACATGAGGTGAGCAAGGGCTGTTGGGACAGTGGTACCGACAGACTTGGCCAATGCAAGGGTGCCCGGAACCTTCCACATGTAAAAACCCCCAATATCTGTGGGGTTCAATGAAATGAGATGGTGCCTGGATTAAGGAGCCCTGGTGGTACAGCAGCTTAATCGCTGACACGCTGACCACACGGTTGGTGGTTCAAACCCATCAGCCGCTGCTTGGGAGAAAGATGTGGCTGTCTGTTCCTGTAGAGATTACAGTCTTGGAAACTCCGTGGGGCAGTTCTCCTCCACCCTGTAGGCTTGAGGGCGCTGAGTTTGAGTGGATGCCTGTATTGTCAGGTAAGAGGCTTGATATGATTCAGGTTTGTTATGATTTCTTTTCCTCAAGAATATTTGATGAAAGTCAGGTTCATTTTGGGGGACCAGAATGGTTGGCAGGACCTGCATCCCAGTGAGAGTTGCTTCTAGCTTATACCCCACCTGCCTTGCTCCCAGCATGGTAAGCAATGATGGTGGTGTGGAGGCCCCACAGGGACCAGACTCCCTTATATTACCACAAAGACCAAACACTTACCTGCAGCCAAGGTGGTGGTTGGTGGAAGAACTGCTGAGGTTGTACCTGGAGGCACAGCTGGTGGCCCTGATCCTTGGCCCAGACTGAGCCTTACTCCTGGACATTGAGTGACTGGGTAGGCCCTGTGGACTGTGGATTTGACAGACTTCAGGGCCTAGCCAAAGTCACCGTCTTCGGACCACCCTGGTTATAGAACGCAGTGAAGAGTCAGATTCTGACTGAGGCATCGTAGCAACACAAACGTCACCAATGAAGTGAGAAGATGGAACGTCTTGAGAAGTTCTTGAAGGCTCATACTTTAGGTCCTCAGACTCCCTAGCAGCCTGTTGCTTAAGAACGTAAGTGCCCCAGGTCTGTGATGTGCTCAGTTCTGCTTCTGCTATCCAGTAGCTGGAGGGAAACGTGGATCCTGAAATCTCTGGATTCCATCTCCTGAGAACTGTGTCTTAATGAACAGTAGTTTGAAAATTTTGCTGCAAAAATGAGTTTGTAGAGCTCTTTTAGTAAAAAAAATAATTTTCTTGCTAAAGAGGAAAAAGAAAAAAGAATGGTTCATGGTTGGCAATGGTAGACATCCATTTGGAGGTACAAATGTCTGGTTGGACCACTGTTAGTGATGCTGATTGATGCGGGGCTCAAGCACTGCCACCTTGCTCTCTGTTATAAAGTTCCCATTTGCTTCTTACCTAATGGTCTTGTTTAGTTGTTTAGTGCCTTCGAGTCAGTTCTGACTCTTAGTGTCCCTGTATAGGGTTCCCAAGGAGCAGCTGGTAGATTTGAGCTGTCCACTTTGCGGTTCAGTGCTTATCCTACAGCACCACACCAGGACTCTGCCACACCTAATGGTTTTAGTAGCTACGGCGCTGTGGGTTAATGAGCCAGACTGCAAAGCCATTTGAACTGCAAAGTCGGCTGTTCAAGCTCCTAGGAAACCCTATACAGGGTCACTATGGGTTGGAACTGACTCATTGCCACTTAACTGCAACAACTACAATGATCATGGCTTAGATGTAAGAATTCATTCACGGTTGCAAAACAGCAGGTTACTTCTATAAAGAAAACTTTGTGTAACCTTTAGTTGCCCTGAGGATGGGGAAGGAAGGCTAAAGACTGCATTCTTTTCCTTTATTTACAGATCTTCAAAATAGTGAGTTGTTTCCCCAGCAGTCTCTAAAGGTGATCATTAGTGATTTTAAAAAGAGATGCCATCATGAACTCATGTTTTTTTTAAAGAATATATTTGATAAGTTTCAAGAAATGACGACTCTTTTATTCTGATACTTAAATTGCCTCATGAGCTGTGAGTGAACCTCATCAAGTTCCTGAGTTGTTGTTAAGTCAGCTTTACTTAGGTGTAACTTCTGACACCTGCTTAGAGCACACAGCTCCAGGAGGCTTGCCAATCCATCACCGGCAAGAGGCAGAACATTCCCCCCCACCCCCTCCCCCCACCCCAAAGACCTGTCAGGTCCCTTTGTAGAAAATCCTTTCCCTGCCTTACCTGCTTTCCGTGACTGACGTGCAATTCACATCTTGTTCTCTCACTATTTAGGAGGCGTCTTGTTGTGGTTGTTAGGTGCCATCAAGTCGGTACTGGCTCATAGCAACCCCGTGCACAACAGAACGAAACACTGCCCCATCCTGGGCCAACCTCACAATTGTTGCTACTCCTGAGCCCATTGTGGCTGTCACTGTGCCAGTCCATCTTGTTGGGGGTCTTCCTCTTTTTCTCTGACCCTGCACTTGATCAAACATGATATCCTTTTCCAGGTGATTGAAATGCAAAGGTTGGAAACAAAGAGGAAGGATCAGTAGTTGGAAAGCACACCTTGGTAATGGAAACAATGCTAGAGATCGCACAATAGAATTTTACAAGACCAATGACTTGTTCATTGCAGATGCTTTTTTAAAACAACATAAAAGAGGACTGATGGTACACCACGTGGACCTAACCAGGTGGACTGTACAGAAATCAAACTGACTATATCTGTGGGAAGAGATGGTGGAAAAGCTCCATATCATCAGCCAAAACAAAGCCAGGGGCAGACTGCAACAGACCATCAATCACTCATATGCAAATTCAAGCTGAATCTGAAGAAAATTAAAACAAGTCCACGAGAGCCAAAATATGACCTTGAGCATGTGGTTAAGTACTGTGGAGTCAGTTCTGACTCATAGTGACCCTGGACAGGGTTTCCGAGGCTGCAAATCTTTACGGGAGCCTCATCTTTCTTCCCCGGAACAGCTGGTAGTTTCAAACTGCCGACCTTGAGGTTAGCAGCCTGATTCGTAACCACTACACTCCCAGAGCTCCTTGACCTTGAACATATCCCATCTGAATTTAGAGATCATCTAAAGAACACATTTGATGCATTAGATGCTTAAGACCGAAGACCAGAAGAGTTGTGGAATGACTTCAAGAACATCATACAGGAAGAAAGGAAAAGGTCATTAAGAAGACACATGTGTCATCGAGCTGTGGTGAAAATTAAAAGTACCATGGACTGCCAAAAGAACCAACCGATCTGTGTTGGAAGAGGTACAGCCAGAATGTTCTCTGGAAGCCAGGATGGCCAGACTTCATGTCTTATACTTCAGACATATTGTCAGGAGGGACCAGTATCTGGAGAAGGATATCATGTTTGGTAAAGTGGAGGGTTGGAGAAAAAGAGGAAGACCTCCCCCCCGTCCCCCCACGAGATGGACTGGCACAGTGGCAGCATTGATGGGCTCAAATGTAGAAATGATTATGAGGTTGGTGCAAGACGGGGCAGTGTTTTGTTCTGTTATGCATGGGGTCACTGAGTTGAGACCGATCTGATGGCACCTAACACACACACACATACTATTCACAATAGCAAATGATGGAGACAGCCTAAATGCCCATCAATGGAAGAATGGATAAACAGTGGACTACTGTGCAACATTGAAGGATAATGACGACGCTGCAAAACCCCTCACAACATAGATAAACCAGCAGGGCATTGTACTGTGTGAAATTAGTCTCAAAAGGATAACTATTGTACAAGACCATGGTTGTTAAAAGTCAAGAAAAGGTTTTCATACTAAAAAAAACATTCTTTGATGTTTACCAGGAGTGGAAGGGAAGGGAGAGTAATTCACTGGTTAGAGGGTAATTAGGGAAGGCAATATGTAGCAACATTAGTAAAATATGATCACTTGGAATAAAAAAAAAAAGTTTGTGGAAAAATTTCATTATCTGTCAGTTCCATTTTTCCACAAACTTTTTGAAGCCTCATCAAATCTATTTACTTAGGTCTTCTCTAATTTCCCAGCAGTGTTTCGTAGTTTTCGGTGTTTAGTGGTTGTACATATTGTACTAAATTTATTTCTGAAGTATTTGCTGCTAAAAAAAAGCCCTCCAATTAGTTGACGTGGTATTGATTGGGACGCATGGTGGCCGCACATATGTCAAAGTGGTACTACGCTTCGTAGGGTTTTCAGTGGCTGAGTTTGGGGTTGACCATTGGGTCTTTCTTCAGAGGTGCCCCTGCAGAGACTGCATCTACTTTCTGTTAATAGCCAAAGTTTCATCTGCACCAGCCAGGATCTCATATTCCATGTGAGCTTTTTATAGGTGTTTTAAATCAGTTTAAGGAAATTGTCTTCTATTCTTGTTTTCTGAGAGGTTTTTTTTTTGTTGTTGTTGTTGTTTTTTAAATTTATATTGTGAATTGAGTGAATGTTTGTAACCAAGATCATCAGTTTTACTTTCAACAAATCATAAACTTTGTTTCATCTCAGTGATTGCCACCCCCTCCCTGCAACAACTGTTATCCGGCTTCCTCCCTGAGGTTCCTGTTTGCATTCCACCCTCCTTCCATCCCTTCTCAACTTTGTCCACAGGTAAACATGCTGCCCTTTTGATTTTGAATGATGGCCCATTTCATGGTGAACACACCTTACTAGTGCTGTTGTCCCTACCTGTGTACCTATCTACTACTTGGCTGACAGTTAGGTTACCAGGTTGAGTTCCGTTCTAGACTTGAAGGTTGATCAAGGGCCACAGTCTTAGGTTTCTCTAGTTTTTTCCTCACCAGTAAGCCTGGTCTTTTTTTTAATTAAATAATTTTGAGTGCTGTTCTATATTTTCTGCCATTCTATCTGGGATCCTCTAATGGGATCTCTTTCAGAGCAGTTGATAGTGGTAGCCGGGCACCATCTAGTTCTTCTGGTCTCAGAGTCATGGAGACTGATGTGCACACGTTCCATTAGTCCATTGGATTATTGATTCCAAGCCTTTTCAGTTCTTATCATTCTACTTTCTTCCGCACATGGAACAACCAATAACTACACCTTAGATGTCCACTCATGAGCTTTCAAGATTACAGACGCTACTCCTCCAAGTAGGATGTAGAACATTTTCTTAGTGGACGATGTTATGCCAGTTCACCATGGTCTCCCCTGAGACTACTGTCCTGAGCCCCCAGGCCCAATGACTCATTGGTTTAAGATGTTTGATAATATCTAGAAAGTTTTCATCATTTTACTCGCTGTATGTTTTACCGAGAGGCAGTTGTTTATAAGACCATGGAACACTAGATGGTTTAATATTAGGAAAGGTGTGTGTCAGGGTTGTAATCTGTCAGGGTTGTATTCTTTCACCTTACTTATTCAATCCGTATGCTAACAAATAATCTGAGAAGCTGGATTATGTGTGTGTGTGGGGGGGGAATGTGGCACCAGGATTGGAGGTATACTCATTAACAACCTGTGATATGCTGATGATACAACATTGCTTACTGAAAGTGCAGAGGACTTAAAATACTTACTGATAAAGATCAAAGATTACAGCCTTCAGTATGGGTTGCACCTCAATGTAAAGAAAACAAAAGTCCTCACCACTGGACCAATAGGCCCCATCCACATAAATGGAGAAAAGATTGAAGTTGTCAAAGATTTCATTTTCTCGAATCAACCATCAACACTCATGGAAGCAGTAGTCAAGAAAGCAAATGACAGATTGCATTAGGAAAATCTGCTGCATAAGACCTGTTTAAGTTGTTGAAGAACAAAGATGTCAGTTTGAGGACTAAGGTGCCCCTGACCCAAGCCATGGTATTTTCAATAACGTCATATGCATGTGAAAGTTGGACAGTGAATAAGGAAGATCCTAGAAGAATCTATTCATTTGAGTCATGGTGTTGAAGGAGAATAGTCAAAGTGCCATGGACTGCCAAAAGAACAAATAGATCTGTGTTAGAAGAAGTGCAGCGAGAGTGCTCCCTGGAAGTCAGGATGGCTAGACTTCATCTCATACTTTGGACATTTTATCAGGAGGGATCAGTCCCTGGAGAAGGATATAATGTGTGATAAAGTGGAGGGTCAGAGAAAAAGAGGGAGACCCTGCGAGATTGATTGGCACAGTGGCAGCATCAGTGGGCTCCGGCATAGCAATGATTGTGAGGTTGGCTCAGGACCAGGGGCAGTGTTTTTTATTCTGTTGGGTGAGTCAGTACCGACTCGATGGCACCTAACAACAACAACATGCTTTACTACATTCATAGTTGTGTTTGCAGGAAAGATAAATACTTATATACAAATGTCCTCTTTCTAACTCATATATTTGTAGGATATATAAACGTATATATATACCACTCTTCCTCCCTTACCCATTCAGCCTGTGTCTCAATCCATGTATCTATGCATAGAACACTGTTGTTCCAAGATTGTGTTTGTGTCACTGTTTACCTCTATCCGCTTCAACCCATGCGTACCTTCCTCTGTCTTCACCTATCTTAATTCTTCTTCTGCCACCCTCCCTCTTCTTGGATATTGCCTTCCCTACCACCTGAGCTAGCACGTGTGTCTACCCTCTTCCCTCCCTCCTACTCCTGGTAACCATCAGAAAATGATTTCTTTTAGTATGAAAGCTTTTCTTAAGTTTTTACAATAATGGTCTCATATAATATTTGCCCTTTTGTGGTTTTCTAATTTCACTCAGCATAATGACCTCTAGGTTCATCCATGTTATGTGAGGTATAATGCAGATTCGCCATTATTCTTCAATGTTGCATAGTATTCTGTTGTGTGTATGTACCAAAGTTGTTTATCCATTTTTCCATTGATGGGCCCTTAGGCTGTCTCCATCCTTTTGCTATTGTGACTAGCACTGTGATAAACATTGGTGTGCATGTATCTATACGTGTCCTGCCTTGTATTTCCTGTGGCTATGTTACCAAGTAGAGGGATTGCTGGATTATTCTAATTTATTTCTAACTTTATGAGGAAATGCCATCTCATTTGCAAGGATTGTCAGAGCATTTTACAGCCCCATCAGCAATGTAGGAAGGTCCCAGTCTCTCCATACCCTCAGTAGCATTGGTTGTTTTCTGCTTTCTAGAACTTCACTATTAATGCTGGTATAAGATGATATCTCACTGTTGTTGTAATTTGCATCTCTTTAGTGTATAGTATAGAGAAACTTAACTGATTTTTGTATATTGATCTTGTACCCTGCTGAATCTTTCACTGAAGTCTAATGTTTTTCTTGCTGAATCTTTGGGTTGTTCTCTATATAGGAGAAGGAGCTCTGGTAGTGTAGTGGTTACGAATTGGGCTGCGAACTTTACTTAAAGTCAGCAGTTTGAAACTACCAGCTGTTCCGCAGGAGAAAGATGAGGCTTTCTGTTCCCGTAAAGATTTACAGCCTTGGAAACCCTGTGCAGGGTCACTATGAGTCGGAACCAACTCCATGGCACATAACCGCTACCACCTATATAGGAGAATATCAGCTGCAAATAGAGAGAGTTTAATTTTTTCTTTGTCAATTCAGATGCCTTTAGTTTCCCGTTCTTGCCTTATGTTGTTTGTTGTTGTTAAATACTGTGGAGTCGGTTTTGACTCTGTGCAGGGTTTCTGAGGCTGCAAATCTTTATGGGAACAGCTGGTAGTTTCAAACTGCCAACCTTGAGGTTAGCAGCCCAATTCGTAACCACTACTCTACCAGAGCTCCAGTTCTGGCAAATCCTTCCAATGTAGTATTGAACAGGAGTGATGATAAAGGGAAGCCTTGTCTGTTTCCTGTTCACAAAGCTGAATGCTTTCAGCTTTTCTCCACTGAGAGTAATATGGGCTGTTGGATTTATGTATATCATCCTAATTATGTTGAGGAATTTTCCTTCAATTCATATTTTGTTGAGTTGGTTTTTTTTTAATCGAGAAAAGATGTTGGATTTTGTCAAATGCCTTTTCTGCATCAATCAATATAATCATGTGGTTCTTTTCCTTTTTATGAAACTTATATGGTAAATTACATTGATTGTTTTTCTAATATTGAACCATCCTTCTTTTCTGGTATGAATCCCATTTAGTCATGATGTTTTATTTTTTGATATGTTGTTGAATTCTATTGGGTAGGATTTTGTCGAGAATTTTTGCATCTATGTTCATGAGGATCATTGATTTATAATTTTCTTTTTTAGTTATGTCTTTGCCTGGTTTTAGTATTAGGGTTATGCTGTCTTTATAAGATGTATTCTGGACTTTTCCATAGTTTGAGTAAGATTAGTGTCAGCTTTTCTCTGAATGTTTGATAGAATTCACCAGTAAAGCCATCTGGGCCTGGACTTTTTTTGTTGTTGGGAGTTTTTGAATTAACTGATCACTTTCTTCTTTTGCTGTGTTGTTGTTAGGTGCCATTGAGTCAGCACCAACTCATAGCGACCCTATGCACTATGATGTGATTGCAGTTATTTTGTTGTGTGTTTTTTTTGTAGTGCTCTGGTTTCTTTGTTCTATCTGTTTTTCTGTGCTGAGTTCTTTTTTGGGGGGGGCATTTTCTTGTCAATTTCTTCATAGTTTTAATGGGTACAAAAGCTTTCATGAATTTTCCTTTTGTTGATTTGATATGAAGGTGTATTAAGTTTCGTTGGGGTTTCCCTGTAATTTATTAATTTCTTCCCCATTTTAAAAGTTTGTTTTATCTAGAAATCGACTTGACTTCCTGGCCAATTGGAATTCTATAATTACTTTTACCCCTTTTTGCTTTGTAGTTGTCGTCATTATAAATTAGTATCTCTAATTCCATATTTTCAGTCTTGTAGGTTTGTTTTACTTTGGATACGGCTGTGTCTGGATTGGCTTCTGGGTAGTGTTGCCATGCATACCAGTCTCTGGTTGTTGTCTGCTGTTCTTGGTTGTTTGTCCAAAGAACTCCTTTTAGTATTTTTTATAAAGTTGGCTTGGTTTTTACAAATTCCTTTAATTTCTGTTTATCTGGAAATGTTCTAATTTTGTTGTTCTGTTTGAGGAACAGTTTTGCTGGGTATGTGATTTTTGGTTGTCAGCTTTTTTTTTTTCCTCCAGAGTATTGTATATATCTCCTCATTGCCTTCTTGCCTGCATGGTTTCTGCTGAGAAATCAGAACTTAATCTTAGTGGTTTTCCTTTGTAGATAAAATTTGTTTTTCCCAAGGATTCTTTCCTTGTCTTTGGTTTTGGATAGTTTGATTATGTTATGTCTTATGATTTTCATTTGGGGTTCATTCAGCTTCTTGAATGTGTATTTTCTCATCTTTCATGATGCTAGGAAAATTTTCTTCCAGCAGCTCTGCAACTATATTTGCTATGCTTTTCTTTGTCTCTTCCCACTGTGGCATTCCAACCACGTGCTATTCCTTGGCATGCTGCTGTCCTACATGAGCTTAGGCTTTCTTCAGATTTTTTTCATTATTTTTTTCTGATTGTTTTTCTATTTTATAGTATTGAGTGATTTATCTTCAAGCTCACTAGTTCTGGTTTCCATTGATTCATATATACTTCTTCTCCCTTTCAATGTGTTGTCCATTTCTGATCTATTAGTATTAATCTTCTGGATTTCTGTTTGCAGGTTTTGTATTGTCTCCAATTCTTTATTTTGTTTGATTGTTCCTGTAGCCCTTTCCTGAATTCTTCCCTGTTTTCCTCAACATTTCTGTCAAGGTACCTAAATATCATTCTCCTGAATTCCTTTTCAGGTAGTTGCAATGCCTTTGTTTCCTCAGGAACATTTTCTAGCTCTGCCTCAAGGCCATTTGTTTGAGCTACTCTGTCTTGTTTCTTTGTGTGAATGTAAATTTTCTTCTGCTTTCAAGACATTGTGGTGGTGTTGCATTTATATTAAGTTGATGAATGTATGTTGTTGTATTCCTAGGCACTCAACAACTACCTCCTTGTGGATGTGATCAAGAGATGAGCTTTTGTGCCATTCTCTGCTCACTGTTTGTACAGTTCAGTTCAGGATGGAATCAGCTGACATTGGTTGTTTTCATTATTCTGGTGTACAGCAGCTGATATTAATGGTAGCCCAATTGGTGGGGATATAGAAGGTATAGCTGTGGATGGGCTGTATGTCTGCAGTTGCTGTCTCCTGTCTGGTAAGGCCAGAAGAGAAAACACACCCACAAGAGAAGATAATCAAACAAACAAACCAGCAAACAGCAGTGAACAATGTAAATAGTAATGAAGGACAAAACAAAACAAAACTGGCAACAGCTGTCTCTCCACCAATAAGCGGTATGCGTCTGTACTACCTACTGGCCTTGTGCCTTCACAGCTACCTGAGAAAGTTCAAGATGGCCTTGCAAGTGTCTGGGTGATCTGCACTGATCCCCAGTCTTTCTTTCTTTCTGTTTCCTCTACTCTACCTGTCTGTTCATCCATTTCACCTAGTGATAGCTCGTCCAGGGATGGCTAGGGCCAACTTTGCAAATTAGGAGCAGCCTCCCTCACCGCCCAGTGCACATAGTTCCTCCCTCCTTCAATGATGCTCCCCTCTGTGCAGCTCCAACTGTCTGGAGACTGGGAGCTTCACTGAAGGTGTACGGTGGTAGAGGCTGCCTCACCTCTAATCACCAGAGGGGTATGGGGAACAAGACACACCTTTGTCTCTGCAAGCCACAGGTTAAGTTTCTGCAATGTGAGTATGTTTTCTTTGGTCTGAAGTCGTTCACAAATGCTCAAGATGGCCGTGGCAGGCCCTGTTGGCCACCATGGCTCAGCACTCTCTTCTTCTTTGGCTGTGTCTGCTCAGCATTCTCTCCTAGTATATGTGTATCCAGTCCACTTCACTATCCCTTCATCAGATCTCAAGGTTCTAGGACTGTCATCTGCATCTGCCTCATCTGGTTTCCCATCTCTGTGTTGTAGAGGGTTCATACAGCATTTTTGCTTGGTCTGCCATCTTGCCTCGCCTCTTCTTCTGAGAATCTCGAGCCTATGTTGGTGTTGAAATTTCCAGTGACTTTACTGCGTCTATATTGTTGTTGTTGTTAAGTGCCGTTGGGTTGGTTCCAACTCATAGCAAGCCTATATAAAGTTTCTGAGGAGCAGCTGGTGAATTTGAACCACCAACCTTGTGGTCCAGTGCATTATCCCACAGTGCCAGAATATATTTCCCCCTATATTCTGTTAGCATAGTGAATTAAATTGATTGGATATTTGAATGCTAAACCTACTTTGCATTTGGGGGACAAATTCTACTTGATCTTGGTTCATTAGCCTTTTATGTGTGGTTTGATTCAAGTTGATAATAATTTGTTAGAGGTTTTTATGTCTATATTCCTGATGATTGCTGATTTTTATTTTCTTATATTTCACTGTGGCTTTGTCATGAGAGTTACAATGACCTCAAAATGAATTTTGAAATATTCTTTATATATTTTCTGCATGTTTTCATAGAACTAGTATTTTTCTTCCTTCATTTTTAAAGATAATTTACCAGTGAAGACATACAGGCCTAGAGTTTTATTTGTAGAAAGGTTTTTAATTCCAAAATGATTTTTTGTGGTATATATAAGGGTATTCAGATTTTTTTCTTTTTTCTTGAGTCAGATTTTGTAACTTTTTTCTTTCAAGTAATTTGTCTTTTTAATTTAAGTTATCAAATTTGTTGGCGTAAATTGTTATAACATTTTATTATCGTTTTCATGACTGTAGTGTCTGTAGTGGACTCCTAGTGTGGCACTGTAGGATCAGCATTGGACTGCAAACCACAAGGTCAAACGCACCAGCTGCTCCTTGGAAACCCTATACAGGGTCACTATGAGTCAAAATTGACTCTATAGCACTCAACAACAACAGTGTTTGTAGTACTGTATCTGCTTTCATTTTTAATATTGCTACATTTGTGTCCTCCAACTTTCCTTTATGTTATGCTTGAAGAGGTGTTATCAATATTATGATCAATTTAAAGGATCAGCATTTAGCCTTGTTCATTTAACCTAGTCCTGCAACTTAGTTCTCCTTTGAACCGTTGATTATTTAGAAGTGTTTTGTTTTGTTTTTTTTTTATTTCAAAACACTTTATTTCTGCATGCTATATTGTTATGACTTCATTTAATTCCACTGTGGCAAGTGAACATAACTTTCTATGATTTTGATTCTTTCACGTTTTCGGACCTAGCATGGTGTGTATTTTGGTGAAAGCACCTCGTTGAGCTTAGTGTTCCCTGTTAGGCTGTAGTGGTTGATACTCTATTCACATCATCAACAACTTTACTCATTTTTTCTTTCATTGTTCTGTCAGTTGCTATAAGAGGTGTTAAGCTTGTTAAACTCTGAGACTATGATTTTGGATGATTCTACCTTTTTTCTTTAATTATGATAATTTTCACTTAATGTATTTTGAAGCTATGGTAATGTTGTTGTTGTTGTTGGTAAGCATCATCAAGTCAGTTTCAACTCATAGTGATCCTGTATAGGGTTTCCAAGGAGCAACTGTTGGGTGTGAACTGCTGACCTTGTGGTTCACAATCCAGTGCTGATCCTTAGTGCCACATTTGGTTCATACATATTTACAACTGTTATGTCTTCCTGTTTACAAACTTCTTTAGCCTGAAATTGATCAAACATACAATCAACACGCATTGACAATTACGGTGATTGGAATGTGAAGGTCAGAAACCACCAGCAAGGATCCGTAGTTGGAAAATCTGGTCTTGGTAATAGAAATAATGCTGGAGATTGCATGGCAGAATTTTGCAAGACCAGTGACTTCTTCATTGCCAATACCTTTTTAAAATATCATAAAAGACAGCTATACACCTGGACCTCATCAGATAGAATATACTGTAATCAAATTGACTACATCTGCAGGAAAAGACAGTGGAAAAACTCTGTATCATTATCCAAAATAAGGCTGGGAAGACTGTGGAAGAGACCACCAATTGCTCATATGCAAGTTCAGGCTGAAGATAGCTGAAGAAAATTAAAACAAGTCCACAAGAGCCAAGATTCAACCTTGAACATATCCCACCTGAATTTAGAGACCATCTCAAGAACAGAGTTGTTGGATTAGACAGAACACCAGAAGGGCTGTGGGTTGACATCAAGAACATTTTCCATGAAGAAAGCAAAAGGTCATTAAAAGGACAGAAAGAGAAGACCAAAATTGATGTCAGAAGAGACTCTGAAACTTGCTATCTAGCATAGAGATGCTAAAGTGGATGGAAGATATGAGGAAGTAAAAGAGCTGAACAGAAAAATTCAAAGGGCAGCTTGAGAAGACAGCGTCAAGTATTATAATGAAATGTGCAAAGACCTGGAGTTAGAAAACCCAAAGGGAAGTATACACTCAGCATTTCTCTAGCTGAAAGAACTGAAAAAAAATATTTTTTTTATAAATCCAACCATCGACTTTCAATATTGAAGGATTCTATGTGCAGAGTATTGAACAATGAAGAAGGCATCTAAAGAAACTAGAAGGTATACATAGAGTCAGTGTACCAAAAAGAAATAGTTGATGTTCAGCCATTAAGAGGTAGCATATGAGCAAGAAAGGATGTTCTGAAGGAAGAAGTCCAAGCTGCAATGAAGGTATTGGCAAAAAAACAGGGCCTTAGGAATTAATGGAATGCAAATTGAAAACTTTCAACAAAGATTGCAGTGCTGGCACTCACCACTTCCAAGAAATTTGGAAGATAACTACCTGGCCAACTGATTGGAAAAGACACATGTTTGTGCCCATTTCAAAGAAAGGTGACCCAAGACGCAACAGAATGTGGAAATCAACAAGCAATATCATTAATATAACATGCAAGTAAAATTTTGCTGAAGAGAATTAAAAAATGGATGCAACGGTGCATTGACAGCATACTGCCAGAAATTCAAGCAGGATTCCAAGGAGGACATGAAACTTTGGGGATATCCTTGCTGACATCAGATGGATCTTGGCTGAAAATTGAGATTACCAAAAAGATACTTACTTGTGCTCATTGATTATGCAAAAGCTTTTGACAGTATGGGTCATGACAAGCTATGGATAACATTGCAAAGCATAGGCATTCCAGAACACTTAATTGTACTCATAAGGAACCTGTACACAGGCTTAAGGGGCAGTTATTTGAACACAAGAGGACACTGAATGGTTTAAAATCAGGAGAGGTGTGTGCTAGGGGTGTATTCTTTCACCTTACTTATTTAGTCTGTAAATTAAGCAAATAATCTGAGAAACTGGATTATATGAAGAATAAAATGGCATCAGAATTGGAGGAAAACTCATTTCCAACCTGTAATATGCAGATGATACAGCCTTGCACCTGGATGCGAAGATGACTTAAAATACTTACTGATGAAGATCAAAGGTGACAGCTTTCAGTATGGATTGCACCTCAATGTAAAGAAAACAAAAATTCTCACAACTGGACCAGTGAATAACATCATGATAAATGGAGTAAAGATTGAAGTTGTCAAAGACTTTATTTTGCTTGTATCCACAATCAACACTCATGGAAGCAGCAGCCAAGAAATTAAATGATGTATTGCATTCGGCAATTCTTCTGCAAAAGACCATTTTAAAGTGTTACAGAGCAAAGATAACCTGTTTGAGGACTATGGTGAACCTGACCCAAATCTTGATATTTTCTGTTGTCTCATATGCGTGTGAAAGTTGGACGGTGAATAAGGAAGACCATAGAAGAATTGATGCATTTGAGTTATGAAGCTGGAGAAGAATATTGAAATTGCCATGGACTGCCAGAAGAACAAACAAATCTGTGTTGGAAGAAGTACAGCCAGAGTACTCCTTAGAAGCCAGGATGGTGAGACTTTGCCTCTCACACCTTGGACATGTTATCAGGAGGGACCAGTCCCTGAAGAAGGACAGCATGCTAGGTAACAGGCTGGGTCAATGAAAAAGAAGACCCCCAAGGAGATGGATTAGTGCAGTGGCAGAGCAATGGTTTCAAGCACAGCCACAATTGTGAGGGGGGCACAGGATCCTGCAGTATTTTGTTCTGTTGTGTAGAGGGTCACTGTGAGTTGCAACTGACGAGACAGCACTTAGAAACGACTGCAACAACATGTCTTCCTGATGATTTGTCTCTTGTATCATCATGACATGTACTTGTCTCTGGAGATACTCTTTGCTGTGAATTCTTATGTTTGGTTTTTGTATGTTACTTCTTTTCCCATTCATTGACTTTCAATCTATTTGTGTGTTTTTACTTAAAGGACATCCTCCTTACTGGCAGCTTTTTTCATTTTAGCTTTTTATTGTGAATTGAGTGCAGGTTTACAGAGCAGATCATCAGTTTTGCATTCAGCCACTCATCCACTTTGCTTTCATTACAATGATTTGTGATCTCCACCCTGTACCATCAGTGAATGATATTTACCGCTCTTCACTTTAACTCTTGTATTGCTCCCTCTGCCTCCCACTACGTTCGTCTTTCCCCTGCTGCCTTCCCTCTTGTTGTATATTTATCGGCAGTTTTTTGCTGTGTCTTTTTGTTCGTTTTACGAAGCATTTCCTTGCTGTCACAGGAGCAAGAAAATAGACAGGGAAAAGCTCAGGTTTTTAAAAATAAGAGAGTTTGGGGAAGAATCGCAAATGGAGTCTTTCTGATTTTGACAGAAAGTCCAAAAGCTGTAGCTACCGCTCAAAGAAGAGAAGATCTGAAAGAAATGAGAGGGACAACAGATTCTGAAGTCTGGTAGACATAAGCAGAAGGCAATTAGAAAATGAACACACACAAAATAAAGTAAAATGAAAAAACAAAAACAGAGCAAAGCCCCAGTACAGCAGAACAAGAGCTAAACGACCACAGAATCCGTGGTACAGATACATACAGAGGAGAAAACCTGCCCTGGGAGCCCAGGAGAGGAGACGGCTACATTACAGAGAGAGAGCCAAGTAGAGAGAAAATCAAGACCATGGTCAGAATGAGGAGCCCTGGTGGCGTTGGCTGCTGATCACAAGGTCAGCAGTTCAAATCCACCAGCTGCTCCATGGGAGAAAGCTGAGGCTGCCTGCTGCCCTAAAGATTTACAGTCTTGGAGTCTCTAGGAGAGAGTTCTAGTTGTCTCTAGGTCACTATGAGTCGGAACCGACTCAATGGCAATGGACTAGGTATGAATGATGTTTGCTGTTGTGTGCCTTCGCGTCGGTTCCAACTCATAGTAACCCTTTGTAAGGCTTCTTATAAAGGGTGCCTGGTGGGTTTGAACTGCCAGTTTTGTAGTTAGCAGTCCAGTGCTTATCTTATACCATCACACCAGGGCTCATAAGTGATAGTCCCTGGAAATTAAAATATTTCAGCTTTCTTATTGAATGACTTCTGTAAGGGCTAACATATGTACTGTTGTCTTTCTAATAATAATTTTAAAAGTTGCTTTAGTTTTTCATCTCCGTAAATTGTCATTTCAAGTACAAAACCACATGAATACCATATGAATGAATTTTGGAAGTGTTTGTTAGTAATCACTTTGGGGACTGTAGGAATGTTTTCTGTTGGTAAATGTTTCTTGTGCCCTGTGGCACTGTCGGATCAGCACTGAATTGTGACCTACAAGATCGGCAGTTCAACTAGCTGCTCCTCAGTAACCCTATACAGGGCTGCTATGAGTTGGAACAGACTTGACAGCACTTAACAACAACACTAGATAAAGGCAAGCGTAGTGGCTCCATACGCTAAGCACTGGACTGCGAACCACAAGGTCTGTGGTTTGACCTACCAGCTGCTCTGTGAGAAAATGATGAAGCTTTCTGCTCCCGCAAAGATTATTTTACAAAGGTCTGGGAAACCCTATACAGGGTTGCTATGAGTTTGAACCTACTCGAAGGCACTTACCAACAACAATAAACTAGATAAAATGAGCCCTGGTGGCCCAGGGGTTTAAGTGCTGTGCTAACTGAAAAGTTAGCGGTTTGAATCCATTCACCACTCCATGGGAGAAAGATGAGGCAGTCCAGTCCGCTTCCATAAAGATCTCAGCCTCAGAAGCCCTGGGAGGCAGCTCTCCATCCCATAGGCTTGCTGTGACTTGAAATGCATTAGATAGCAGTAGGTGGGGAGGATTACCTTCTAATTGATATGTTCAGTTCATTAACAGTTTATGAAGTTATTAGTATGACTGGATTCAGAGGATATAGGGAAAGGTAGAACCTCCACTGAATTGTTTCCAACCTGTCTGGATGGGGTTGATAAAAGGACTCCTGTGGTTCAATAGGGAATGATTGCTCTCAGGTCTGACAGAGAGTGTTGGAAAGGTAAATGTAAATGTTTTGTAACAAAAGGAGGGGAGGGGCTGATTTTGTAGTCTAGGAGCAGGGAGATCCCTGGAACCATCAAGGGAGAAAAGCCAAGTGCCGGACCCTGTCCTGGGAAGCAGTGATGCCAGGGATGGAGGCAGAGACGATGATGTGGAGAGAAGGAGTGGCTGGGGACTCTGGACTCAGGGAGGGAGAGGGGCTGTGTGCTGACGGCCAGGGGCAGAAGAGTGGGGTGTACCCTTTGGTTGTTTGATGATGCATGCAGGGGAGTGTAATCATTGCAATGAAATTAAAATATGATAGGATGAATGTAAAGATAATGTTCTCCCATGTAAACTAACACATAATTCACAATAAAAACTTAAAATAAATAAATAAATAAATAAATTCTTACTTTTTAATAGTCTACCTAGAGATAATGTGCCGCTTAATGAATGTATAAACGATCACATGTAGCCTTGTAGGCGAAGTGGTATAGTCATAGGCATGCACTACGTTTACATGCAGAATGAGTTCCACAAGACAAGGCAATGTCTATTGCTTCAAATAGTCGTATGGTTCCAACCCATAGCGACTCTGTATAGGGTTTCCGAGGAGCAGCTGGCAAGCTTGAACCAACAACTTTATAGTTCAAACGGCTTTGCAGTCTGGCACATTAGCCCACAGCACCACACCAGGACTCCACATGTACTTGATATGTGCCACTTCTGATGTTCTTCCTAAGCCATATCATCTTGGATTCTATTACAGTTCTCTGAAAGTTTTCTCTGTGTGTGTTTTTTTAATGCAGTAGATAACTAACTTGGCTAGAAGCATTCAAACTCTTTCTCTTGGGAGGATGATCTGATCTCACTTCAGGCCTTTTGGACTTACTGGATCTGCTTGAAGTCTGCTTAGTACATTTGTGGTCCAGGGACCAGTCAGAAATTAGGGCAGACATTCTGTGTAAAGTTCTGGTCTTGTCTCAGGCCATATCAGCTCCGGGCTTTTCCCTTCACTCCCCTCTGAACCTTCAGGTCGGAAACACTGTGAGTTTTCTCAGTTATTAGCGATCCTAGCCAGCTCTGGATACAGTGGTGATACAGTGGTTAAGTGCTTGGCTGCTAACCGAAAGTTTGGTGGTTCAAACCTACCAGAGACTGTGGGCGGAAGATGTTGCAGTCTGCTTCTGTAATAAAGAAGACAGCCTTGGAAACCCGGTGGGGCTGTTCTGTTCTGCCCTGTGGGGTTACTGTGAGTAAGAGTTCCCCAATGGTAGTGGCCTTGATTTGCTTTTTGGTGAAAATATCCCCAACAAAATATTCCCTAATTAAACAATGTCTCCAGGTATAACTGAATGACATGGATTCCATGCTCATTACACAATGTTGTATAACCATTCATTAACACTATCCTTTTCCAAATTTCCTCTCCACATGAACTTAGTGCCTCTTAATCCTTACTTTATTGTTTAGTTGGGTGCTCTAGGGGTTATAGCGTGCATCTTTATGTGTGCTGATCTATTTAGAGTTAATATTGTTGTTGTTGTTAGGTGCTGTTGAATTGGTTCTGACTCATGTGCACAACAGAATGGAACATTGTCCAGTCAGTCCTGCACTCTCCTCACAATTGTTGTTGTGTTTGAGCCCATTGATGCTGCCCCTGTGTCATTCCATCTCATTGGGGTCTTCTTCTTTTTCAATGACCCTCTATTTTTCCAAGCATGATGTCTTTCTCCAGGGACTTGTCCTTCCTAACAACATGTTGAAAGTATGAGAGTACGAGAGACAAAGTTTCATTGTCCTCCTTCCTAAGGGAGTCTTTGGCTGTACTTCTTGCCAGGTAGACATGTTGGTTCTTCTGGCAGTCACAGCACTTTCAATATTCTCCTCCAACACCGTAACTCAAATATATCCATTGTTCTATGGTCTGCCTTTTTCATTGTCCAACTTTCACATGCATATGGGGCAAATTTCATGTGTCATGATGGTAGAAACTCTGCCACTGGTATTTTAAATATCAGCAGGGTCATCTAGGGTGGACAGGTTTCAGCTGAACTTATAGACGAAGACTAAGAAGGAGACGTAGACCACTTGCAAATGGTTATTGAAAGCCTTATGATGAACAACAGAACATTGTGTGATATAGTGCTGGAGGATGAGCCTCTCGGGTTGGAAGGTCCTCAAAATATGACTGGGGGAGAGCTGCCTCCTCAAAGTCGAGTTGACTGTGATGACATGGATGGAGCAAAGCTTTTGGAGCATTCATTTGTTGATGGGGTACAACTCAAAATGAGAAGAAACAGTGCAAGCATCCAGTAATAATTGGAATGTGGAATGTATGAAGTAGGGATCTAGGAATATTGGAAATCACCGTAAAGATCGATGTCATACACATTAGTGAGCTGAAATGGACTGGTATTGATGATTATGACTCAGACAATCATATGGTTTACTATGTCAGGAATGACAAATTGATGAGGAATGGCATCACATTCATTGTCAAACACGATCTATCTTGAAGTACAATGCTTTCTGTAATAGGATAATATTTATACACCTATACAGAAGATCACTTAATGCTACTATTGTTCAAATTTACACACCAACCACTAAAGTTGATGATGAAGAAATTGAAGAGTTCTACCAGCTTCTTCAATCTGAAATTAATCAAACACGTAAGCAAAATGCATTGATAATTATTGGTGATTGGAATGTAAAAGTTAAACAAAGAGGATCAGCAGTTGGTAAATATGGCCTTGATGATAGAAACAATGCTGGAGACCACATGATAGAACTGTGTGCCACTGATGGTTTAGTCATTGCAAATACCTTTTTAAAACAAAATAAATGGTGACTATACACATGGACCTTTCTAGATGGAATACACAGAAATCAAATGACTACATATATGGGAAGAGATGATGGAGAAGCACAGTATTATCAGCCAAAAACAAGGCTGGGGAAGACTGTGACGCAGACCATCGGTTGCTTATATGCAAAGTTAAGATTGAAGAAGAAGAAAATGAAAACAAGTCCATGAGAGCCAAATTATGACCTTGAGTAGATCCCACCTGAACTTAGAGATCACCTCGAGAACAGATCAATACATTAAATACTAATGACCAGAGTTGTGAATGACATCAAGAACATTATACGTGAAGAAAGCAAAAAGTCATTTAAAAAGACAGGAAAGAAAGGAAAGACCCAATTGAATGCCAAAAGAGACTCTGAAACTTGTTCTTGAATGTAGAGAAGCTAAAGCAACGGGAAGAAATTATGAAGCAAAAGAGCTGAACAGAATTTTTCAAAGGGCAGCTTGAGAAGACAAAGTCAAGTGTTATCAGAAGATGTGCTGACCGGATGTTAGAAAACCTAAAAAGAACACACTTAGCATTTCTCAAGGGAAAAAAAAAAAAAAAAATCAAGCCTCAGGTGGCACTCTTGAAGGATTCTGTGGGAAAAATACGAGCGCTGGTGGCACTATACCTTAATTACTGGGCTGGTAACCACTAGGTCAGCAGTTCAAGCCCACTAGCTTCTCCATGGGAGAAAGAGGATGCTTTTTACTCCTCTAAAGATTTACCGCCTCAGAAACCCTATACAGGATCACTATGAATCATACTGGCTCAAGGGTACTTACCATCAGCAGCAATGGACAAAATACAGCCAGAATGTTAGAATGTTCTGTACACGCCAGGATGCCAAGACTTCATCCCTTGTACTTTGGACATGTCGTCAGCAGAGACCAGTTCCTGGAGAAAGACATCATGTTTGCTAAAGTGGAGGAACAGCAATATGAAGACCTTCAACAAGATGGGCCGACACAATGGTAACAACAGAGTTCCAACAAAACAGCTGTGTGGGGGGCGCAGGACCAGACACTGTGCCCTTCTGTTGTGCATGGGGTTCTTAGGAGTTGGAACCAGCTTGACACCTAACAACAACAACATATATTTACTATTTCCAGTGTGTTTTATTTATTTTTGCATTGATTCGTATTTCTGTCTGGTATCACGTTCCTGCTCTTGGAGGACTTCCTGTAACATTTCATCTATAATGACCTGCTGCTGCTAAAGTTTCTCCATTGTTCAGTTGTTGGGAAAAAAAGTTCTCTTTGTGTTTAAAACATATTTTCACTAGGTAAAGAATTCTAGATTTTTTTTTCCTTTCAGTGCTTTAGAGATAAATCTATTGCCATTTTTACCTTTTGGTTTTCTATGTAATATGCTTTTTTTTTCTGTCTGCTTTAACAATTTTTCTCTTTATCAGTGAATTTAAGGAATTTAAATGGCATTACACTCAGATTTGAGGGCTAATCATTTAAATCATTTCCATGGTTGTTCACCCACCCAACCCCCACCGAACCCTTTTTTTTTTTTTACATGTAGATAATATTTATTTCAAGATTTTTATTGTGGATTACATGAAGTTTACAGAGCAGATCTGTTTTCCATGAAACAATTTATGCATGTTTTGTTTCATGTCACTGATTGCGATCCCCACAATGTAACATCATTCGTCCCCCTGCCTTCCTGTGTTTACTGTTTTTCCACTCCTCCTTCTTTCCTGATTTTGTCTTTAGGTAAAAGCTGCCTTTAAAATCTCAAATAGCTGATTATTCTGAGGAGTGTGTACCTGCCTAGTGTGATTGTTCCTCTTATAGACCTATCATTTGTCTGAAAATTGAGCCATGGGGGTGGGTTCAGTTCCAGACCTGAAGGGTGACCAAGGACCATAGTCCCAGGGTTCCACCAGTTTCTATCTGACCAGTAAGCCTGGTGTTTTTTGTTTTTTTTTTTAAATGATTTTGAATTTTGATCTACTTTTTTCTCCCACTCTACCCAGGACCCTTTCAGAGCAGTTGGTAGTGGGAGCTGGGCACCATTTAGGTCTTCTGGTCTCAGTGTTGTGTAGACTGATATTCACATGGTCTATTAGTTCATTAGACTAATTGTTTCTAGTTATCTTCAGTTTTATCACTTTCCTCCTCCCCGATGTGTGTCGTGGCCACGTTTCCTCCACTTTCCCCAAAGCTGGTGACCTGTGGCCCAGCTTCCACTCACCTGAAAGAGACCCTGTTTCTGGAAGAGTCCCTGGAAGGCTCACCAGCTCCAGCTAGTGATCTGGGATGGGATGAGCAGTTGTCAGTGTAAGGCTGCCATGAAGCCCACTGTAGACACACAGTGGTCCCTGACTCCCTTCGGGGCACATGCAGTCCTGCAGGTGAGTCAGCCCCCCAGTAGCCGGCCTCTCTCTTAGTGCGGTATTGGCTCAATTACCCAGAACACAGCTGGTTTTCCATTTATTCTGTTCTCAGAAACGTGCAGAACCACAGCCTCCCTCCCCTGCAGGGGCTGTCCAGGGAGGCAGGTCCGCTGTGGACAGTTGGCTGTGCTGCCCCTGGCATGTCGCTTCTTGGGGCGTCAGCTCACGGTGGAGTCATTAGTGACACTCTTGTGGGGGGATCCTACCAAAATGACTCCAGGGTGATTCCTACAGCTCAGAGCCTCAAGCTTCCTCATCTGGAGAATGGGTTTCAGAACCCCAGTCTTAAGTTACGGAGGACTGTATTTCTTGTCCCTAGACACATTTGAAAGGGAATGACAGGAAGTCTCACTTCATGTGCAAAACGGAAAGGACATTAACTCCTGGTGTGTTCGTGTTTGTTCCTCAATCTGTCAAGACTTGGGTCCTTTCCCAGCAGGCAGGACTGAGGGACCGAGGGCCGTGTTTATGTGTTGCCACATGGTGGCGCCCCAGCCACTGGAAAACTGGTCAGTCGGTGACCCAGCACCCTGAGCCTCTGACGCAGATTTCAGCATGACAATTTCGTGTTGTCCATGCATTTGTGAAGTGGAGGAATTTGTTAGTCTTGTTACCAACTCCCCCTCTCCCCCCACCCCAAAACCAGTTATTTGGGAATGGATGGGCAATGTGAGAACATACCCTAGAGAAAGCAAAACAACTACTTGGACTTAATGATGGGGATTTATGAGGGAAGGGCTGTGAAATATTGGTGACGAAGCTGAGCAAAGAAAAGGTGTCTTCAGAGCAGAATTATGCTGCTGGGACTTGGGTCTCTCGGCTTTCAAGGACACTTGCTCCCTGCTTGGCATATATCTCTCTGGAGACAAAGGCCGAGGCAAAGGACTCTTTTACTACCATGCACTTGGGCCCCCTGGGCAGGCGTGGGCCTCTGTAGCACCCTTCTCCCTGGGAGTCACCTCTAACCTGAGCTCATGACACTGCAGGGGCCCAGGGGAGGTGGTCAGGTAGGGCTGGAGCAGGTCTTGAGGGACAGACATCGCTAGTGGGGAAGCCAGGGTACCACCTGTCGGGGCCACTCTTGCAGGTGGTGAGAGGCTACAAAGCGACTGTTCAGCAGACCCTGGACATCCTCTTCCTCCAGGAAGGCTCTGAGTTTCTGAGCAGCACAGATGCATCGAGCCGGGACTCCGCTGACCGCACCATCATCGCCTGGGACTTCCGTAGCTCCGCCAAGATCTCCAACCAGATTTTCCATGTAAGAAACCTTGGCTAGCATTTCTGGTCCATCCTCTAGTCCTGCCTTCCTGGGGTTCCGGGTAACTTCCGATGGAGACAGCTAAACTCACTGGTACCTCTGGGCCTGGGATCCAGCTAAGTACAGGCCCCTCAGGCCCCACACCCCAGCAATTCCCCAATTCTCCTGGTTCCTCCTCCTCCTCCCAGCTCAGCAGCTCTTGCAGGGGCAAGGGTATAGGTCCAGAGCTGGGGGACCATGACCTCAACCTGGCTCTTCTTCTGGGACAGAGGACCCAGTAAACATGATCAACATAAGCTTACTTGTGCGGACTTGCTAATCTATAGGGAACAATTGCCCATGAGCTTCCTCGTATCTTTGTAGTGAGCATGAGAAACTCTTTACTACACAGTCATAAGAGAACACAAGGAAGCTCATGCTAACCTGGTCTCCTGAGTCCTCTATCTCTGCCAGGGACTGTCAATCTGAAAAGAGGCTTGGCTTCTGTAGGCAGGTGCTTTGAGGTGGGGAGAGAGACAGATGCCAGCTAGACCTAGAAGCAGAATCTTTGATGTGGTGAAAACGTGAAATTTCACTCGAGATTAGTAAATAAACACAAGTGAGCCCATGCCTACCTTGCTTATCAAGCCATCTGACACTGCCTACTCCCGTCCCACTAGCTGCAGGTCAAGTCGGGCACTGGGGCTTCCGATCCTGCTTTGCTTGTGGCTTTGGTAAATGCTGCGGTGGTACAGGAGGTCAGAACAAGGGCATCAAGTTAGGGCACCTGCGTTCAAGTCCTAGCTCACTGTTTCTATTGGGGGCAGGGCTCAGGGAGCAACCTCTTGCTTCTCATTCTCATTGAGAAATTAAGGACAATAATGTTAATCACCTCATAGGATTGGTTGTAGAATTACAAGAAGTAGTTCCAGGCTCAGAGAATGCTCAGTAAATGTTTTCTTCACCCCCCACCCTCACCTATCTACCACCATCACCATTACCACTACCATCATCGCTATCACCACATCCATCACTACCACAGCCACATCATCACTGCCACCATTAGCTTCTCCACCATCACCACCATCATTATCACCATCATCACCTTCACCATCATCACCATTACCACCATCATCACCATCATCACCACCATCATTATCATCACCACCATCATTACCATCATCATCATCATTACCACCATCATCATCACCATCATTACCACCATCATCACCATCACCACCACCATCATCACCACCATCACCACCATCACCACCACCATCATTATCACCACCATCACCACCATCATCACCACCATCATTATCATCACCACCATCACCATCACCAACCATCATCATCACCATCACCACCATCATTACCATCATCATCATCATTACCACCATCATCATCACCATCATCACCATCACCACCACCATCATCACCACCATCATCACCACCATCATCACCATCATCATCATCATTACCACCATCATCATCACCATCATTACCACCATCATCACCATCACCACCACCATCATCACCACCATCACCACCATCATCACCATCATCATCATTACCACCATCATCATCACCACCATCACCATCATCACCACCATTACCACCATTACCACCATCATCACCACCATCACCACCATCATCATTACCACCATCATCATCACCATCATCACCACCATCATCACCACCATCACCACCATCATCACCATCATCATCATCATTACCACCATCACCA
>NW_006408543.1:8240399-8241157 GCF_000296735.1 Chrysochloris asiatica
CACCACCATCACCACCATCATCACCACCACCATCACCACCATCACTACCATCATCATCACCACCACCATCACCACCATCACCACCATCATCACCATCACCACCACCATCATTACTATCGTCACCATCTTTACCGCCGCCACATCCATTACTACCATCACCATCACCATTACTGCCACCACTCTATCCATTACCACCATCACTACTGCCATCATCACCAGTATCACTCTCACTGCTAAAACTCTTATCACCACTACCAGCATGGTAGTATCACACCACATCCAGTACCACCCCATTACCACCAGCACAACTTGGTGGCCTGAAGCAATGCATATGTATACTGTGTGGTTCTGGAGGCTTGAAACTCAACCTCTGTGTCACTGGGCTGCAATCAAGGTGTGTCCCGTGGGGCGCAATCCCTCCAGAGGCTCTAGGGGAGAATGTGTTCCTGTCTCTTCCAGCTTCTGATGAGACGGACACTCAAGTCTCTCTGCTTTGTCTCCATATGCCCCTCTCCTCTGTGTTCCAAACCTCCCTCTAACTCCCTCTTACAGAGAATATGCATGCTCCGGGACCATCACCCCACGTCAAGATCCTTACTTTAATCACATCTGAAAAGACCCTTTATTTATTTATTTATTTTTAATGTTTTATTGTGAATTATATGATCGTTTACATGGGAGAACTTTAGTTTTACATTCATTCCATCGTATATCATCTCATTACCATGGTTCCAGTCCCCTCCATGCATCATCAACCA
>NW_006408543.1:8248667-8284283 GCF_000296735.1 Chrysochloris asiatica
GTTTCTTGGACATGTTTAATGTTTATCTGTGGCCCTAATAATTAATTAAGTATGTGTTTTGGTAATTTTTTGTTTTCTGATTACCTCCAGGAAGATGTGATCAGGATGTGGTCTTCCCTTTTCTCTCTCCTTATTGCTTAACTCAGAGTAACTTTTTTGGGCCTCAGTTGGGCCTGGGCCTCGGTGGCGGGCCGTTTGGGCCTAGGGCGGGCGGTTTGGGCCTCTGGGGGCCTGCGCGTCAGCGACCGGGCTGCAGGAGGGTTGGGCCTTGGTTGGGTGGTTTTGGCCTCGGGCTGGCGGTTTTGGCCTCGGGCAGGTGATTTGGGCCTCAGGGGGCCTGCGTATCAGTAGGTGGGCATCTGGCAGCTTGGGCCTCAGCGGGTGGGTTGGGCGGATTGGACCTCGGGGGGCCTGTGCCTCGGGGACCGGGCTGAGGGCGGGTTTCCCCGAATTTCCTGATATCTGAGCCAATATCCCTCTCTATTTGTTTGGCTTCGTTAGTTTATGCTTCCTTTTCTCTGGAAATGCAGCCTTCTAAGTGGGGTTGCTGTAGCCCTGCATTCCAATGTCTGCAGGGGGCAGAGGCACTCGTCGGTGCAGGCGTGGAAGCGGGAGCCACGTGCGGGCAGGCAAAAGCTCAAAATGCCTGTAATTCCTCAGCAATTTGATCTTTTAAAAAAACGAGTTCAGAATTTTGAAATATAAGATCTTATGTTTGTTCAAAGGCTGTCTGCCTGCTAGACAGAGGTTTCCTATGTGCGATTCCGCTCCTTTTCCCCGAGACTGCCCTACCTGAGCTGCCTGGTCAGGGAAGCGCTGGAAATCCTCTCAAGACCCTTTATTTTTTGCCATATAAGGAGCATCCACAGGGATGTCTTTTCGGGTACGGTTTCCTGTTTACCTAAAGGGCTAGGAGCCCAGGGACGTGGGCAGCCTCTATAAGCTGGAAAAGGCAACAATGGAGTTCTGCCCTGGAGCCTCCAGGAGGAAGCGCCCTGGCCTCCCCTTGACTTGAGCTCAGGGAGACCCAGGGGAGATTTGTGGCCTCCACAATGTGAGACCGTAAATGTGGCATGTTTTCAGGGATCATTTGTTACAGCAACCACAAGAAACTCGTACAGACCCAAGCCAAGCTCTGGGGGAGGGCAGGACAAGGTCCCCCAGGTCCAGTGCCTGCTGGGGTGTCTGGGTGGCAGAAGTTTGAGTCTCCCACCCTCTTTGTGTCCTTGCTGTCCCTCAGGAGCGGTACACCTGCCCCAGCCTTGCCTTGCACCCACGGGAGCCTGTATTCCTGGCACAGACCAATGGCAACTACCTGGCCCTCTTCTCCGCTGTGTGGCCCTACCGCATGAGCAGACGGCGGCGTTACGAGGGACACAAGGTATCCCATTCCTGTCCCCGGGCTGAATGTCAGCACTGTCCCCACAGCCTCCTGCCCGGGAGGTGGTCTGGGAGGCTCGGACCTTCTGCGTGGCCATCTCTGGGTTCCATTTGTGGATGGCATGGTGTCCACTTGAGTCCTGGGCCACACTTGCTTGCATTAACAGGTCATGGGTGGAAAGAAGGCTAGTATAGGGCAGGAAGTCTGTCTGTGCATCTGTCCCCTTTCCCATGAGGCCTGCCATCCCGGGCGCAGTTGGGTGCAGTTCCCTCAGATACTTGTGGGCACCAGGGGCCACACCCAAGCCCTGCCACCACTGAGACTCAGGGTTCAGCCACGGGGACTCAGTGTGTGAAGCCCAGCTCTGCCCCTTGCCAGCTTGGGGTCATGAGTGAGTCCCTTCCCCTTGCTGGACCTCAGTTTGCTCCTCTGGAGAGTGGAGGTCACATGGTCACCTCATAGGCTTGCCTGGGGGTGCCACCTGCTCACTCTCCTCTCCCCTGTGTTGCTCTCTGCAGGTGGAAGGCTACTCGGTGGGCTGTGAGTGCTCCCCCGACGGGGACCTGCTGGTGACAGGCAGCGCTGATGGCCGGGTCCTGCTGTACACCTTCCGCACGGCCAGTCGGGCACGCACGCTGCAGGGACACACACAGGCCTGCGTTGGTGTCACCTTCCACCCTGTGCTGCCCTCTGTCCTCGCCACCTGCTCCTGGGAGGGGGACGTGAAGGTCTGGCACTGAGCCTCCCGCAGCCGATACTCTGGACACTGCCGGTCCAGTTCCCCTTGTCCACCCCTGAGCAGGACCACCTCCACCACTCTTGGGGCCTCAGTTTCCTTGTCTGTAAAATGGGGACAGGAGTCCACTGTTCTCAAGGCGTCAGGACTGACTAGTGAGAGCCCCTGGCTGGTGGTGGAGACCCTCAATAAACATCTGTACTGAGCTGGTTCTCTGTGTATCTCAGCAACAAGTGCGTGTTGGCAGTGTGCAGGGACAGGGCTCGGGGCCCCTGCTCTCCTCTGGAAGGAACCCCGTGCTCATGCTCAGCCCCCTGGAATGCTACAGAGGACAAGGGTCAGCGAGGAAATGGGCTGGGAGGAAGGCTGGACCACCAGGACCAGTGACCATCAGCCTGTGAGGGTGGGGACACAGGTGCCACTACTCCTGGGAGGGGACATCCCTGTGACCTTGAAAGGTTCCAGAGGATACGGGATGCCCCTGGCAGGGGATCAGTGGGGAGATGTGGACGTGAGGAGGCCATGGCCAGGCACGGGTAGCCATGGGAGAAGGTGACGGGCTGGTTCTACCTCCCTGGAGCCTGGAGCCCAGGCCCCAGGCCCAGCTCATTGTCTGGTCACCTCTTGTCTTTGAGTCTTAGTTTCATCATCTATAAAGGGAGGGTCACAATGCCCCCCCCCCCAAACCTCTAGCCTCGAGGTCCACTGCTTTCCAACACTGGTCACCTGGCTCCCAGGGCTTCTCTGGCCTACACACCCAGCTCTCCGCGGGGTGCCATGCGCCCGATTCCCAGCACACCCTCCATGGGTGCAAATGCCCAGTCAGGCCCTGTGGGTGCCCTCCTTTTAAGGCAACTCTGTTGAGGAATAACAACAGCTAGGGTCCCTGCCTTCCCGTTTCCTTTTCCAAATGCTTTCATGCAGACAGCATCCTTGAAGGCCACCTTGGACCTCTGCAAGGGGCTGGCCAGTTCACCATTTTCAGTTTTAAAGCCAGAGATTGTCCCAAGAATGGTAGCCAGACAGAAGTGGGTGGGTTCTCCCCACCTTTATCCTCAACTGAAGAACCCAAAGTCCAGATAGAAAGACATTGTAGGGGCTGGGAAGCCATTTCCCCAAGATGTAGCCTGTACTTTTGTGCTGAGCTAAGGGGAACCGAGGTTTGCAGCCCCAACCAGGTGACCGGTGGGACCCCCCCAGTGTCTGGACCGCACAGCTGGAAATGGCATCGACCCATGTCCTTGGTTCCAGAACGGGACACTGCCCAACCTCACATGGTCCTTGGTGTAGGTGGGGGCTGGGGGTGGGGGAGTGGTATGCAGGTAGCCTCACTGAAGACGGCAGGTCCAGTGCCAGGAAAAGCTGGGGCAAGAGGGACCACACATGGCTCGGTCTGCCCCTGGGTGGGCAGAGGGGTCAAGAAAAGGAGCAGGCAAGGCCTGCTGAGGTAATAAGGTCCAAATTCAGACCATTCCAGGACAGTTCTAGGGGTGGAGAAGGAGTCTGCTGGTCATTGTTGTTGTTAAGTGCCATCGAGTCGGTTCCGATCCATAGCGTTTCCGAGGAGCAGCTGGTGAGCTTGAACCGTTGCTGGTCATTGGAGGCACTCAAAAGCCCTGAAGAGTTGCTGCGCTCACCAGCGACCCCACACTCTGGGCTCTTCACTGTGCCTGAGATACCTGGCAAACTCCTATTCATCCCTCAACATCATGGGCCCTGCCAGCTTAGCCCTTGCTGAGCCTTGGTGTCTCGCCTCTTCTCCCAGGAAGCGTGTGTTATGACAGCACCTGTCATGTAGCAACCACAGTGTGAAGAGTCTGTGTGACATTGTGTGACAAGGGTGTGTGAGCCTTCAGGTGTCAGGGCTGTGGAAGGTTGGTGTATTTGGGCTCTCAGAGCCCCTCATTCCACCTGCCACCCACGGTGCCCTGGTCCCACCTGCCTTGCTCCTGGTCAGCCTGCACGGTCAGGCTCTGGACTCTGCTTTTTCATGGGAAGCCTTTGGTGGAGGGACCGTCCGCTCCCCTGACCACTGTAAGACAGGCAGCTCTGTGCCGCCTGACTACGAGCCCATTGGATGCTGGAACTGACGGCAGTGCCCCTGTCCTGGGCCTGGTTCCCACAACCTTTAGTCTCGACAGCAGCTGTCTGACCTTTTCTGTGGTTGCAGGTGAATGGAGGGGTCCTGGGGACTGCTGCCTGCAGTCCAGCCTCACCTTGCAGCCCCACTTGGCTGGTAGTCAGGGAGCTTTAAGACATGAACCAGGGCTGAGCTGGTGCCCAACAGGAATTGACCCAGGCTCCTAAGTAGTAAACGCTCAGCCTCTCTGGAGGAGAGGCCTCCATCCTAGGCTTTGAGAACCCCCACAAGTAAAATCCTAAGGGTGTTGGTGACATGCATCAGAGATGATCGGGGCTAAAAAGAGCACAGTATAGAAAACAGACTACACAGACTGCAGATGGTGGGAGTGCAAACCCAGACTGAGATGACTGGGCCCAACCCGTGTAAGGAAATAAAAGGCAAGTTCAAAAATCCTTCCAGAGAACAGGAGCCCGGAAACACTAGCGTAGCGGGTTTGTTAAACAAACAAAATTTCGAGAAGTGAGAATCTTTTATAACTAAAATGAAAAAACCTGGCAGATGTGCTTGTGAGCAGAGTGGATGCGGCAGAAAAGGTATTAGTGAACTGGAGAACCCAGACAGAGGTAACAGAAAAGGAGGATACAGCAGGAATGAGCCATAGGCTGGATGGAAGTTCCAGGAGATGCGAAAGAGAACTGGGCCAAGAAAGACTTTCTGAAAATAGTAGCTGAGTTTCCCCCAGAACTGATGAACTACACCAAGCAACAGATAACAAAACTCCCTATGAGTTCTGAAAGGATCAGTCTACACCCAGACACACTTGAGAAACTGCAGAAACCCAAAGTCAAAGAGAAGATCTTAAGCAGCCATAGAAGAAAGATACATCACCACCAAGTGAAGGGACCCAGACTCCAGCAGCTTCCCCGTTTGCAGAGCATTCTCTGTTCTTGCAGAAAAGAGATGGAGGCAAAAAATAGGATCTTGTCAGAGAAATGTAACACTTAATGAACTTGTCACCGGCAGCCCTGCACTGAGATTCTAAAGGCCCTTCTTTGGTGGTGGTGGTGGTGGTGGTGGTGGTGGTGATATGCTGTGGAGTCGGTTTGGAGTCGGTTCAGACGCATTGTGACCCTGTATACGGTTTCAGAGACTAAAACTTTATGGGAGCAGAAAGCCTCATCTTTCTCCCAGGGAATGGCTGGTAGTTTTGAACTGCTGACCTTGAGGTTAGCAGTTGGATTTGTAACCCCTACGCTCCCAGAGCTCCTTAAAGGTTCTCCTTTAGGAAGAAGCAAAGTCAGAGATGCAAGAAAGAGTGAAGAGAGATGCAAATATGGGGGAAGTGCCCATGAGTTTTGGTAGAGTAGTACCAGACATGTCTAGTGGGCTAAGAGAACCCAAAGGACTCAAGCGTTGGAGGATAACTTACAGGGAGACGCTGGGGCAGGCCTGCAGAGATGGTGGCAAGGGCCTTTGTGTCAGTTCCAATTTACAACAACCCTACAAGACATAGAACTGTTCCATAGGGTTTCCAGGTGGGTTTGAACTGCTCACCTTTCAGCTAGCAGCTGAGCCCTATAGCCACAGCACCACCAAAGACACAAAACATCGCAAAGAGAAGAAACCAGCCAAATCCAAACGATTCCACCGGTGTCTTTTATTTAATGAATGCAAAATACAGTACTAGTGGAGACAGGGCATGCATCGCGGACAATGGGGACACAAGCGACGGAAACCAGGGGGTCGGGGGCCTCGTCACGTCTGAGGTAGAGTGAGGTGGCGCGGAAAGCCGGACGATGGAAAGAGAAGGAGCACCGGCTGCACGCGGACGCCATCCCGGCCCCACGCGAGGTGGGGGGTGGGGGGCGTACTGGGCACCCTGGAAGCGTTCAGGGCGGCGCGTCAGCCACACCATGAAAAAGAGACTTTCAAAACATCTCCCTGTCCTCTCACTCCCCTCAGTGTGGACAAAGCTTCGGCGTCCCCTGGCCACTGGCTGGCTGGGGCGTGTCCCCGTGTGGAGTCTGGTCTCATGAAGACCCCACTCCGTCCCTTCTGAGACCCCGCTTGCCCTCGTCCGAAAAATGAAGGAACTTTGTGCTGGAAATGCCAAGGCTGCGGCCCAGAGGGCTGGAGACCATGTGCGCTAAGAAAGATCCTTTTTCTCTATAAAAATAGTTTCGCTTTATAAAAGGGGATGCTCATCTCGGACGTGAAGAACGTGGGCGTGTGAAAAACGTTCTAAGTGGACGTTGCGCCATGGGAGGATGGGGTGGGACCCTCCTCCCAGGTTCTTACTGGGCTAGGGGGGTAGGGGATGTGGAGGGGAGTGGGAGCCCTCCACTTGGGGCTCCTCGTTTCGGGGGATGGGGACATGGGTGTCTAGGGAGAGCTGAAGCTGTCTCCCTTCCCGGATCCCCCTGGTGGGCAGGACCCCCGCTGGCTCCCGGGTCAATTGAGCAAGGTGCCATAGAGTTGGGCCTTGGTCAGGCTGTCCTTGCGGCTCAGACCCGAGCCCCCAGTCCTAGGGAAGGCCTGCTGGGGGCTGAGCAGGGCTGCAGGCCGCATCTCGGGCGAGGCCTCCATGGAGCTGGGTCCCAGCGAGTCCCGGGAGCTGTGAGGGCTGTGCTCGCTGCCGTAGCCGTGGCCGCGCTCGGGCTCCGGGCTGCCGGCCGCCCCGCACAGCTGCACCCCGTCGCCCTCGCTGGGCGCGTAGCCGGGCAGCGGATCGGCCGAGCGCCCGGGGCTCCGGAAGCAGGGCTCAGCCCGGTGGCCCTGGGCGAGGTCGTCGCCCTCGGAGCCGCTGTCCGCCTTGTAGCTGGCGTAGAGGGGGCTGGCGCGGCCCTCGGCCTTCGGGCCCGGGCTGCCCCCGGCGCCGCCGTAGTAGCGTTCGGAGAAGCTGCAGGGGGACGCGCGGCCAGCGGCCGAGGCCGGGTAGGAGTAGGCGCCCAGGTCCTCCACGCTCACCGGCCGCCATTGGGCCCGCAGGTCCTCCCCGGACAGCCGCGCCGAGGCCGGCTTGGCTTGCAGGCTCCACATGTTGGGGGGCATCAGGGCTTGCTGGGGGCCCGGGGAGCCCGGGAAGCGGAAGGGCTCGGCCGGGTAGGGGGACACGGTCCGCGCGAAGGCCGGGGCCACCTCGGCCTCGAGTGGGCCGGCCACCGCGGCCGCGGCCTTGGCGAAGCGCGGGCTGCCCTGGTAGGCTGGCGGAGCGGGCGGTGGGCGCTCGAAGAGCTCGTCGCGGCTGTTCAGGTAGATGGCCTGCTGCGAGGCGGTGAGCGTGCTGGCCTGGGCCTGCTCCTTCTCCTCGGACGTGGCGCTGAAGCTGGAGTACGAGCTGGACGTGGGCAGCGAGCCTGCGTAGGCTGGGAAGGCGTCATGCCGGAAGCCGCTGGGGAAGGCGGCCGCCCGGGCCTCCTCGTCCTCGTCCTCGTCGGCTGCGCTGTCGGTGGAGTTCTGTGCCCGCAGGAAGCCCACGTCGCTCACGGGCGGGTCCACGCTGGGCCGCCGGTCGCGCTGCCGCTCCTCGGGGCAGTAGAGGGCCGTGTCGCTGCAGTAGATGTCCCCCTTGTATGGGGGCCGCGGGCTCGGCTTCTCCAGCCCGTCGCGGAAGGCCAGCTCGCGGGCCGAGGCGTCCGACAGGCGGGAGGACAGGCTGCCAGGGTCCGGCTTCTCCAGGGCCTTGGAGATGACACAGGTTGGCACGCTGTCCGCATAGGCCGGGTGGCAGAGAGAGGTGGGCAGGCTGCAGCCAAGCTTCTCCATGTGCAGGCTCGCTCGTTCCTGGAAATCCGAGGGCAGCTGCAGTGGTGCGGTGGGCGGGGGTCAGACAGACAGACAGACAGACGAGCAGGGACCTCCCCAGGGATTCCCACAGCACATGAGCTGGAACCGGGCCCAGGGCCCGCCATTGCCTACACTCCCGAGTCACCTCTGCCCATACCCACGGGTCATGCCCCGCCAAGCAGAGGCTGGACCCCGCTGAGTGGGCCCCTGGGGCCTAGAGCCCCACTAGTTCCTGCCCAATGGGGGCTGCCTTGCTGTTCAGCTCCCCACACTCCTGACCCTAGTTGTGCCAGCCAGGGTCCCCTGACACGAGACACAGTCAGAAACAGATGCAACAAAGATTGAGGAAGCCGGGGCAGCACACGAGGGTCTGCCAGCCCTGGTGCCTTGTGGGGGTCATGCGCTACTGTTTGATCTATTTTGTGAATGTCTCAGGTGGGCCTGGGCTCAGGCCCAGGGAAGGGGTACTCTATGAGAGCAGCCCAGGTGAAGGCGGGGGTGGGGGGGGCGGGCAAGCAGGCCCGGGCCTACAGAGCAGACCTGCATTTGAGCCCTTGGCTCAGCCAGCCCTCTTGAATCTCAAATGGGCACTGTCTGTGTTTGAATGCCCACATCAGGGTTCAGTGGAGGGCCCTAGGGTCAGGACACAGGGGGACTGATGGGCCAAGGAAGTGAGGTGGCCGCAGGTGGAGTGGGTCTGGAAGTCTCCACATCTCTCTGGGTGGGAAGGGCCGCAGGGTGGGGTTGGACAGGGGGGGCCCCAGGCAGGGCCTGGCTGCAGGTGGTCACGTTACCTCGGACACCTTACGGACCCTGCCATAGGTCTGGCTGCACTGCAGCAGCTGAGCCGCTAGATTGCAGTCCTTCCTATAGAGTTCCTGAAAGAAAGAGAACGTGGTTTGGCGCCCGCAGGCTCGCCCCTCGCCAGGGTGCCTGCTGCCCTGATGGCTGCCCCTTCTCAGGGCCTCATGTTCCGCCTGTAGAATGCTGTCCCAGACAGTGCCCCCAGTGGGCAGTGACAGAAGGTCCCCAAGGCCCCCAGGAACTGCTGGCGGCCCCAGCCCGGAGCCCCCTTCAAGGGGAACTTAACTGGAAAGTGCTGAGCACCAAATGGACCTGCAGCCCAGACATGCCCAGGGCTGGGCAGGACACAGGGCTGGAAGTGGGGGTAGGGGAGCCGTGTGGTCTGGTCCAGTGGGGACAAGCTCAGCCTGCTGAGCGAAAACAGATGCAAACAGTAGGATTCGGGGCTCTCATGTCTTTGAAAATCTCTGTTGCATGTGCCTATGGTTGGGCCTTCTGTCCCTCACTCCCCACCACGACCCCCCCAAAACAAGGCCCTGATAGCCAGCCTGGGGTCCTGACCCCACCCGAGGTGCCCCACACACCATGCTCCTGGCCCAGGACTACGCCCTGTCCAGACCAGGCAGGACACCCAGGTGAAGCGGTGTGAAGCACAGGGCGCCATCTGCCCCCACCAGGGCCTGGAGCAGCCTTCTCTGACCTGCAGGCAGGTCAGAGGCTTAGGAGTTGGCCACATCATGGAGCGGATCTGGGTTCCTGACCCTCTCTCTCCATGTGTCCTCGAACCTCACTGAGAGCTGAGTATTAGCACCCCTAAGAGGTTCCAGACCCACTGCCACTGGCTCCTGAGGGCTGTGAACACTGCCTGGCCAGTTCAGATGGACCTCTGAGAACAGCCACAGTGGGTGCCTTTGTGCCAGGGAGTAGTCTTGGGCAGCATCTGTCATGTGGGTTCAGAACAGACAAGGAGCCCTCCCGGGGCACAAGGAGGAAGTGCTGGTGGCGACATGCCAAACCAAGGGGGCAGGTGGTGGCAGGCGTTCTGACTACCAGGAGGACTGGGCTCTGGAGTCAGATGGCCCTGAGTTCAAGTTCTGACTGCTGCCAAGTGACCACCCGGGAGTTGGAGCATCACCAAGGCTAGCCGTGTGTCCACAAGGACTGGCAGCAGTGACTGTCCCTGGGGAGGAACCATGCTGTTGCCACAGTGCTCTGCACTGGTATCCCTGGAGGTTCCATTCATGATGCCACCTCTCCACTCATTCCTGGACCCCATGTACCAGAGCCATGTTTCTTCCCAGCCTCTCCACTGCTCCTGACGTGCTGGCCAGCTGGATCACAGCTCCCGGTGTCCCCTCCAGCCTCGCTGGCCACTCCGCGGAGTTACCTGACTCTGTCCCAGGCCTCCCTCTTCACCAGCCCTCCCCTCTGTCTGTGGCTTTAACCACCACCCACCAGTCCTCACCACCAGCTCTGTGACACCTGAGTAAGGTGCCCTCCCTACACACCGGCACACCGACATCTGGGTGATGGGGAGCCACTCCTTGTGTCTTGGCCCTGGCCCCAGAGGCAGGCCTGGCGCACGTACTCACGTTGTCCTCCGACAGCTTGTCGATGGTCACCTTGGCCTCTAGCAGGTGGCTGTTGAGGGCAACTATCTCGTGATTCAGGGCCCGTTTCTCCTCTTCATAGTGCTGACCCTGAGGGCAGCAAAGGCAGTGGTCAGCAGCCAGCCCAGCCTGTGACGGGCAGCCCTGGAGTGGGCGGGTGATCCCCCGGGGAGGGCAGGGCAAGGGCTCAGGGCTGGTGCTGGACCAGCGGATCATTGGGACCTCCGCTGCCATCAACAATGAGGTGCTTGTGGGCCAAGAGGGGCAGGGGTTAAGAAGCCAGATGGCTCAAGTTAAAATCTTGATTCTACCACTGACAAGCCAGAAGACCCTGGGTCCATCACTTCCTTCCTGAGCCTCAGTTTCCTCATCGGTAAAACGGGGCCAACAATGTCCTACCTCCTGAGTGTTTGGGTGATGGTAGAGCATGGCTGCATTCAGCGATAAACCTAGGCATTCCACAAGCTCACAGATGAGCCAGGGTATTGCTAATGTTACTGTTGATTTGTCCTAGTGCAGGATGGGGTGGAGCTGAACCAGACCCTCCCCCTTCTGAAAACCTTCCCTGCTGGCTTTGGCCTGCAATCTCCCCTCTCACAAGTCCTGGCATTTACAAAAGCCACCGTGTATGTCAACTACCCCTGAGCTGTGTGCCCTAGTGGTTGGTACCCGGTCTGGGGCCTAGGGTTGGACTAGAGGAGGCCATGAGGAACCTCTACTGGCCCCTGTGCTGGAAGCCCAGCCCGTGGCTGCCATGAAAGGCTGCAGGCAGCTCCTGTGCCTGGCCCGGGCAGTGGACACCTGGCCACTGGTCCTGCCTCACTCCCAGGTTGGCTCCTTCATGCCTCTCCTTGTACCATCATAAATGCCTTATCTGTAAGCTGATGCCATGGGTGGGCAGGCCCTCTCCTACAGCCCTGCTTTCATGCCTCCAGGTTGGGGGGCTCTGGGTTTGGGACGTAAGACCTGAGGAGCGGGCGGGCAATGCCAGGCCCTGGCGGGCTGTGGGCCCTCACCATGCGGTATAGCTTGTCTTCCAACTCCTGGTTGATTCTCTGCAGAGCCAGGTAGTTGCTCTGAATCCTGGAACAGATGATGAAGGGTCACTGCTGTGTGGGCTTGACCCTCCCGGAACCCCCGATACGGTACCTCCTGAAGCCCCACACACAATAAGAAGGGTCCACTGGTGTGGTGCTGTGGGCTAATGCGTCAGACTGCAAAATCCTTTGAATTGCAACGTCGGTGGTTCAAGCTCACCAGCTGCTCCTTGGAAACCCTCTACAGGGTTGCTATGGGTCGGAATCAACTCGACGGCACTTCACAACAACAGCTGAGCCCCCCCTGTAACCCTCTGGAGACCAATGGGGTGTCCTGCCGGTGGAGTCAGTGGGAAAGAGAGGCAGACACTGGCTGTGGATGGAGACTGGAAGCTCACAATATAATATAAGGGCTGTTTCTGCCCTGGAGGAGGCAGAAACTGAAGGTGGTTGCAGGTGGTCTGGGCTTCCACTTTGGCAGCAAGGGACCTGGGGACAGGATGTAGGGTCACTCCCCCATCTCAACAATAGGGAAACTGAGGCTAGAGGCGCTTAAAGCAGTAGGTGGTTGAGCTGGAACCAATGGCGCCCCGGTTTTGTTCCCATTTGATTCGACAGTGAAGTTGAAAAAGTCCTGCAGTCTGGGTCATCAGAAAGGCGCCAACCGCCCATGGCAAGTGCCCTCTGGGAGGCTGTTTAACACAGATGGCAGACGCAAAGGCTGCCGGGTGAAGGACAAAAGTGTGTGAAAAGTGTGACGTCTCCACCTTAAAGGTGCAGGGAACAAAGGGCCTCACAAGTGTGGTTTTGCGGGGATCACTACAGACACTCACTAGCCCCCACGCTGCCCCAGGGATCCGTCCCGAAACAAAGTGCCCCCAGAGAAACTTGACTCCTATTGGCAAGGGCGGGGTGTTCCAGGACCTGAAAGCTGAGCCCTGGGCGCCGCTGTGCCCCGCCCTTCCCGCCTGGCCCCGCCCCTCACCGGCGCAGCTTCTCGGTGACCTTCTCGAGCTCCTCCTGCGCGCGCCGCAGCTCGATCTCCAGGTAGTGGCGCGTGGAGTCGAACTCGGTTTCCAGCTTCTCCAGCTTGTGCGTCGTATAGGACAGCCGCTTGCGCAGCTCGCCCTTCTGTTCCTGCAGCGCGCTGCAACGACACGCGGCGGGGGCCGGGCCGCGGCGCTGAGCGGGGAAGCTGAGGCCCGAGGGCCAACGAGGCGCTTTGTGTGCCTGGGCTGAACCACACACACACACACACACACACACACACACACACGCAGCATGGAACCACACACACGCACACACGCAGCATGTATCCGGCCCGCATCATACACACGCGCGAGCCAGTGGGGCACTGTGTGTATAGGGCTGAACCACACACCGAACCTCTCCAGTGGCTTCTGGAGGGGTCTGCCAGGTGGGTCAGGGACTGGCTTCCCAGCTAAGGGCAGTGTCCCCGTCAGAAGGAAAAAGACTTCTGGGGTCCCAAGGGAGGACTAAACAAGTGGAAGAAACAACCGACCCCAGAACCCAGCTAATGTGTCTGAGGGTGTCCACAGTAGCTTCCCCTTCGCAGGGGAGTGATCTCAGTCTCACTGGACGCCACAGCCAGAGCGGGGCCACCCTAGAACCAGGCCTCCCGCCTGAATTGGCCCAGCGGCCTCTGGCCAAGCAAAAGATGGTTTCCTCCTTTGGAAACTGAGGCTACCCAAAGTAGCAATTCAGCTGTTTCTTCCAGGGGAGCTGTGGTCCAGGGTGGCCACCCCGAGGCCCCACTTCTTCCCACTGACAGGCGGGGGTGGAGGGCGCTCCTCAAGGGGGACCCTAGGACCCTGCACACTAGCTCAGGGAACGGCGCTGGCCCAATCCCACTCCTGAGCCGTCCACTGTCATGTCACTAAAACTACATTTTTGCCCACGAGGGCCACCCCAGGGGACTAGCTGTGTAGTACCCCCAGGGCAGGGACCACACCCTTCTGCCCACTCAGCCTCAGGGCGCAGCAGGTACTCAGTAAAGAAATGATGACCCTTGATCTTGCAGTCCAGGAGCGGAGGACCCTGGGACCATAAAGGGAGAAGAGCGGAGTGCAGGACCCTATCCGCCAGAGATGGAGCGGCTGGGGACTCTAGACTCAAGGAAGGAGAGGGGCTGTGTGCTGGCGGCCGGTGAGCAGGCTTGCAGGGTATGCCCTTTGGGTGCCTGAATGGTTATATATTCCTGAGTGCTTCAGTATACATAAACAACAACAACAAAAAAAAACCCCAGAGGGAATGGAAGCAAATGCTGTTGAATGATGGTGCATGGAGGGGATTGTAGTCATTACAAGAAAGCGAAATACATTACGAGGAATATAAAGCTGATGTTCTCCCGTGTAAATTATCACTCAATTCACAATAAAAACTTAACAAAAAAAAAGGAGAGGCAAAAAAAAAGAAATGGTGACCCGGTATGTGGGTCCACCCAATGTGGGTCTGATCTTGTGTGTAGGACCCCGCGTGTGGTCCAACCCTGTGTATGGGTCCATTTACTACTGGTTGAACCTTTGTAACTTTGGCCTCTGCTAAGGAGTGTTCCCAAAGACCCCAGCACTCTCCATTCTAAGTACGGAGTCCTTCCAACGGTCCTTCATAAGGCAGATGCAGTAATTACGCCCACTTTACAGAGTGAGACACTGAGGTCTACAGAGGTCAAATATTTACCCATTCTCACATGGCTCTAAATCTGACTCTACCTCTGGAAGCCCTCCTACCAGCAGCTGGAGTGACGCTGGTTTGTGAGCAAACAGGAGAAAAGCAGGAAGAAGCTGGACCAAGGGTTCCCAGCCCTAGCTGCACAAAGGTGGAGGCCAGCAGCCAGTCAAGTTTCCAGAAGGGGCAGATGGTTGACAGTGGGGGAGGTGATTTTAATAGGGAAGGGGACCTGCTGTAAATGGGTGAGGAGACAGTGGAGAGCACAAGAGTTCTGCTGGCATCAGGGACAGATGGAGTGAAGACTTGGTCATCGTAACCTTGCTAATCAGATAGAGAGCCACAGACTCTGTCTTCTACATTAGCACCACAGTGGAGCCAGAAGGGCCAGGCAGATCCCAGTGGAATTCAGCCCAGCCTTATGGACTGAGCAGGGAGCTCTGCCACATCCCAGATCGGCTGTTTTTTCCTGGTCATCTGCCCCAAGCTGTCCACGCCCAAGTCTTGGCTGCTCCTGGAATGTGGGGATAGATGCTCTTCATGCCAAGGTCAGTGGGTTCAACAGCAAGGTTAGTGGGTCTGGTGGGCACAGAAGTGGGCACTGTCAGGCCTAGCTGGTGGTCAGCAGGGTCCCAGAAAGGAGATTAGGCTGGCCCGTGAGCAAGAAGCCTTGGCTCTGAAAGAATCCCATCAGAGATGCCCAGCGGAGTAGGTACTGAAGTCACTACCCACGCTGAAATGAACACAACCCTCCGGAGTCTATCTAGAGCCAACCCTGGGGACTGCAGGGAACCGAGCCTGGGGTACCACTTGAAGCTGACACTGACTTCCTTTTGGATGGTAACCTCAGATGAGTTTGCTATAAGGCCCGGAAGAGGGGTGTCTCAATGGAACTGGGAGCCCTAGCTTTGCCCATGTGCTGAATTCTGGGGCAATGGCCCACCCTCTTGAGTCTGATGGACTCCTAAGTTGAGTGGGGGTGGGGTAGTGGTCGTCAGGAGGTAGTCCCCAGCATCAGAGAGCCCTGGCAGACAGACAGCAAAGAAACTACATGGTCACCGCGGCGAGCACCCAGAAAACTTAGAGTACGCATTCTTGGATTCCCGCCCAGATCTATGTTTTAAAAAGATAAATAAAAATAAAAGCTGCTGATGATTTTGAGAGCCTCAGAGATGGGCAGGGTGGGTGTTCTCAAGAGTCAGAACCAGAGAGGAGACAGACGACAGATGAATGGGGAGCCCAGAGATCTGAGCATTGCCTCCAAGCAGTTTTCCAAGACTGCCCTACCTCTCCCAGCCTGGTCCCCCACCTCAGGCTGCCCAGAGCCACAGCCTCTTCTCCCAGTGGGAGTGGGGAGCACAGAAAGTCCAGACAGGTGGGTTGGTGGGGCGGTTCAGTATCTGTGATGCACACTCCAGCCCCACAGGGGTGAGCCCCCAGGGACTAGGGGAGGGACAGCCTTGTCCCTTGGGGGCTGCAGCAGATGAGCTGGAGGACCCTGGATGAGGATGTCTTGAGGGTCCCAGCCAGCAGGACACACTGGGTGCCCCCAGAACCTCACAGTTACCACAGCAGTGGTCACTTGGCCACATGCTGCACACCCACACTGCTGGGTCAGTACAGGGACACCGAACAGATGAGTCAGGGGATGGGCAAGACACACAGACAACAAAGCATATAGGGACTCCAGGTGGGTGCCGTGGGCACACACAGCCACTTCCCCTGCCCACTCGGATCCCCCTGAGTGGGAGTGGGGCCCGGCACAGCTGGGCCCTGGGGTCTGAGACCCTCTGGTGACCCTGGGGACAGGGTGAGGCTGGTCAGAGGATGCTGTACCTTCGGGCAGCAATAAGGTCACTTTAGTTCCGCTCCACCCCCTATAGATCACTGTCTCCCCTCACCCCCCTCTGCCCATCCTGGAAGCACCCACAGTTTCCTCAGCCCCCCCAACCCAGGACAGCTCAGATCTGTCCTGACATGCCTCCTGCTGACATGTGCTCCGTGTTGGGTGTCCCGCAGGGCCTGTGGTCCAGGGGGCCACATGGTGTCCAAATTTGACCCAGGGTAGGAGGGGTGAGCAAAGGACAAGTTTGGACAGCTTAGGGAGGGGACACAGCTCCCTTGCCACAGAGCTGGCCCCAGCTGAGCCTCGGTGTCCCTCCGGCTCCCAGGTAGTCTTTCAGACACTGGGTCACAACTCACTGGCCCTCCCTCATGGCCGAAGCTCCTATACCCCTGCCTACCCAGGAAGCCTCTCATCTCAGGGGTCCAGCAGTGTGCCCCTATGTCCCTTTCCTGTGGGGCCAACTTTCCCCTCACAGCCCCTTGACTCTTAGCCTCCATCTCTCTGGGCCCACTTCTGCCTAAAGCCCCACCCCCCAGTCCTCAACCTACCCCAGAGGTCACCACCTCTCCCTCTCTGGGGCTAGCTTCAGGCTTGGCACACATGGGGTCAGTCACTCACTGCCCTCTCCTGCCTTCCCACTCCCCATGACGAACTGGGCACAGCCACCCTGCCCCTCAGGGCCCACCTGGCCCCTCACAGCTGGTCACCTCATTCTGGGGGCTTGGTTTCTCAGAAGCTCATCCTTCCTCAGCTTTGCCCTGGGAAGGCCATTGGGGCCCTTGATCCATGCTCAGTGTAGAATCACTCAGATACAAAGGGGCACAGGGAGTGGGGGTCTCTGGCTGCTGGGAAGCCAGGGAGACTCTGCTCTGCAGCCCAGAAGAGGATGTGGTTGAGACGGGTCAGAGAAACCGCCCTTCACAGACATACAAGGAGTGTTTGAGAGTCCTTCCTGATGCCACCTTCCCACTTAGGGGCCGCATCCCCAGCAGCCCATGCCTGGCTGGGGGGACTGAGGTGCTGGGAACTGGGACAGCCCTGCTGAGAGTCACACTCAGCTCCTGTCTTGTGATGTCACCTGCTTCCATCCTGCCCCTGATACAATAGATAAGGATCTGAACCTGCATGCATGTCTTTGGTTCTGGCCCCTTCCTTGCCTGTGAGAAACCCCTGAACCTCAGTGGGCTTCCTGCTCTCCTCCTTCATGAAGCCTGAGCCCAAGGACAGCGCAGTGGTAGTGGCGACAATGCCTCAGCCTCCCCATCTGTCCCCGCGACTTGGACGCAGACAGGGGACAGACGTCTGGGGACAGACGCAGAGACACCAAGGAGCTGAGGGAGACAACAGGCATGTTACCTGTCCCAGATCGAGGGTGAGGACCTGGCCAGCCGGCCCTGCAGGACGTGGGGCTGCCCGAGGCATGAAGGCACCCAGGGGCTGCGCAGCCTGTGGGTGAAGAGGACAGAGCTGCTCAGGTGGGCAGGGCTCCACTGGCTCACCTGCTTGCACCTGCGGCCAGGTTTGAGACCAAGAGAGGTGGGAGTCCAGCTCCTCCTCCCCCAGAAAAACACCTGTCATGTGCAAGGTGGGGGTGGGGAGGAAGCAGAGGAGGAGCTCTAAGAGTGCCCTTCATGAGCACTCCCCACAAGGACCCGGGGGCTTTGCTCACCCATGGCACTGAGTCCGACCGGCACAGAAGCCTCTGATCCTGGGCAGGCTGCTTTGGCTCCTCTCCTTCCACCCAGGAGGGCTGCATGAGCCAGCCCACAGGCCTTCCCTTCTGGGGGACTGGCTACCCCACCTGCCTATTTTGGGTGAACCAGGCACCTGCCCAGTTACAGAACTGGGTCCCAGTCTGCCAGTGTTCCGTGTGTAAGACTTAATTGGCTGGAGAACCCAGAGGAAGAGAGTGGTGTGTGAAGGAGAGTCTGTGGGTCTCTGCAGGCTGCAGGTCTGATGGACGTCAGGTTTGCAGGGACAGGGTCACTTCACCCTCCTGTGGTCGTGCTTACTGAGCTCTGCCTGAACGGCGGGGTGGGAGAGAGGCAAACGCAGCTTGGGTGGGAAACAGGCATAACTCTGATGGAGGGTCCTAGAAGCTGCAGCCTTGGAAACGCGCCCCCTCCTGTCTGGGCGTCCTCCCAGGCCCCTGTCCGTCTGCTTGCAGACTCTTACCTGCCCATGAGTTTGAGTTCCCTGTTTAGGAGTTAGACCCATCTCTGTTCCCAGCATTCCTGCTGGCCTGCTTCCCTCTCTATTCTCCACCCCACAGTCAGAGGAGCTTTTGGAGACAGATCTGAGGGCCCTCTCTGGCCCCCACTGCCCTTCCTCGGAGCCCAGAAGGACCTGACCAGCTGATAGAGGCACACACAAGCCTCTCTATGGAATCAGGTGATTCTCCTCTCAAAGGCCGGGCTGGAGTCTGGCAGTCCCTGCCCTCGGTCACACGGGCCACCTGGGGGTCTGTCCTTGCCAGTGACACTCACGGTCCAGAAGGCCTTTCCTGCTCTGGGCTGTGTCAGGGACACAGATACCGGGAGGTCCACCCCTGCAGGCCAGAGATGGCTCTTGGGCTGGACTGGGCTGTCTCTGTCCTCTGTTCCCAGGATGTCGAGTGCCTTCCTGGCAGTCAGAGGCCTGAGGGTTGCCTGGTTGGGACTCTGGCTCAAAACACCAAATTGTATCCTCCCAAGCTGCAGTAGTCTCCCTTCCGGTAATTTTGTCCCTGTGTCCCCTCTGTTGGGAGCCTACACTCCCCTTCCATGTGATCTCCTCTCCATCCAGGGGGCTCTTTCGCTGCTCCCCTCAAACAAAGAGCATTTCTAGGGTTCAGTGTGCTCTCACACCAGCCTCTGCACTACAATATCTGCCCTGCTCCTAACTCCCCCAGGGACTCCTTAATGGATGGAGACAACCCCAAATCATCCCCCAAAACCCTACCCTTGGGACCTGACTGCCCCACCTTGTCCTAGGCCGCATGTCCTCTAAGGACCCCTTCAGACACACTGGCCTCTGTATACTGGGCATCTTTCCATCTGCAGACCACTGTCCCTGCCTCTCTCTCGAGTGGACCACCCCCTAGTTCTTCTTCAGGTCAGCTCTTCCGCCTTTGGACTTTTGCCTGAATGTCCACCCCCCCAGTAGTCTTCCTCTCTGTATCTTTCCTAGTCTGGAGTCTTGCAGTGACCTGTGACCACCTCCCATGGGTTTTGCTGCCCTTTCCTGTGGGCATCAACACTGCCAAATGCCCACGGAGAGGTATAGGGGCAGTAAGGGTTACCTGGGGTCCAGATTGCAAGGACAGGGTTAGTTTTATATCCTGGGAGGAGTGGACACATGGTGGGCTGGGCATGCTCAAGGCCCTCTGAATTCCTCCTTCAATGCTTGCCTACCTCTGCCTGCTCAGGTTCATGCGCTGCCTCCCACAGTGCCTTGAGCAGAAAGTCAGCACCATCTGGGGTGGACCCAGAGCCTCCGAGCCCACAGCGGCTATGGGAGAGGTGTTGACATAGAACAATACAGACTCAGACCCAGGTCATCTCTCCTGGGGGCAGCCGGTGACGAACACATGGACTCTCGGGCCTGGGAGTGGCTGGCAGAACTGGCCACACCTGCCTATGACCACACACCTGCTGGGCCAGCTCATCCCAGAATCCTCTGCAGAAGGCTCTGTGCCACTCAGGGCTGGGTGGCCGAGGTCCCAAGATGTCCCCTGGGCCCACAGCCACCTCTCTTCTCAGATGACCTTTTCACTGTTTGTTTTGACTATCACCTCTGCCAAGAAGCCCCAGAGGAAGTAAATGGTTAACATGCTCGCCTGCTGACTGAAAGATTAAGAGACCCAAATCCCACCAGAGGTGGTTCAAAGAAGCAAGGCCTGAGCATCTACTTCCCCAGAACCCAGCCACCGAAAAGCATCTGGAACGCAGTTCAACTCTGACACACAAGGGGGCGCCATGAGCTGGATGCTATGGCCTCTGCTGATTCGGTCCTCCGCAAGAAATACACCGCCGACCAGCACCCCAGCACCTCCTGAGTGTCTGCCCTGCTATAGGCACCCAAAAATATCTCAGCTATGCCTCACAAGCACCCTGTCAGTCAGGGAGACATGCACCCACCCTCGCTGTATCCACAGCAGCCATGCAATGGGGTCCCCAAGGTCACAGTGCTGAGTGGGCTCCACTCTAAATGATGGTTCTCTCCCTCACCTGGAGGCAGGTTCCAGGGGTCTCACAACAACCCCCCCCTCCCCCCCCCCCCCCCCCCCAGCACACAGAGGGATGGTGATGAATGAGAAGTTGGCTACAATAGCAACCTGGAAGTACAGAGGTTGGAGGACAATGAGCAGTCGGACAGAGGAAGAGACTGAGGGCCCAAGTGGAGAAGCAGCCGGAACAAGGCAGCCCCAGGGTACGGAGTCTCCAGGCCTCTGCGCTCTTCTGTCTCAGGGCAAACTCAGGAAGGACCACAGGCCTCCGACGACACAGCTGCCAGGGCCAAGGCAGAGGACTCTGGAGTCCAGTGGGACAGTACACTTCCTGCTTCCTGGTGGGTCCCTGTGATTCTCCTTCTGAGCAAAATGTTCTGGGTGCAGGCCCGTCACCCTGGGCCACCCCTGGTTGACCTTAACAGCAAGAATATTGCCAGAACCACCTGCTCAAAGATGGGGAGTCCAGATGCCTCCAGAACAGCCTATGGGCTCCCAGGAGAAGAACATGTGCATGTGTATGCATGCATGCATGTGCACATATGTGCACTATATACACGAGTGCATGTACTCATGCCTGAACAAGCAAGCGCACACGCGCACACACATGCATGTGTGTGCACAACTGTAAACCCATGCACACATGTGTGTGCTCATACATGCACAAGGGTACACACACGCACATGCATGTGCTTATACACACACAGGTGCACACGTGCATACATGTGCAAATATACACACATGTCCCAAGTGTGTGTATATGCCTTACAAATATATGCATGTTTCCACATTCATGCATGTGTGTACATGCGTGCATATGTATATGTGCATGTGCACCCAAATGCATGTAGGTATATGTGTGTACATGTGTATGTATACACACATATACATCTGTATTCATGCATATGTGTTTGTGTGTGTACAAGGGAAGGAGATTGTCAGAGTGTGAACCTGGAGGGGCACAACCAGGAAGGCAAGCCTGGTTGGGTAGTGAGCTGCAGTCACCTAGTAGAGACAGGATGACCCTTGACTGGGCTGAAGAGTGCCTCCCCAATACCATGTCCACACAGAACCACCAAATGTATCCTTATTTGGAAGGAATCTTTGCAGATTGATTAAGGTCAGACTGGAGTTGAGTGGGTCTGAGTCCAATGACAGCTGACCTTATACCAAGGAGAGAGGGCACAGAGACACAGGGCAGTGGGCCATGGACCATGGAGGTGGAAATGGGGCAGCTACAAGCCAAGGAAAGCCATGGGTCACTCCTTGGAAGAATCTAGAAGCTGAGAAAGAGGCTGACACCTCGAGTTTGGATGCTGGCCTGAGAGAGAATGTGTATCTGGTACTTCTAGATAACAATGTGTAGACTTGGTTACAAAAGTTGCAAACCGAGCCCCCAACAGGCGCAGTGGCTCTGAAAAGCCCCTCTGGTCAGGTCCACTGTCTTCTGGCCCCACCACCAACCAAGGGTCACCCAGGAGCCCTGGCACAGCCCCGTCCCTCACAGGCCATGTACTGGAGGGGTCCATGGTCTCAGGAGAGTTCAGCCAACTCTGAGCTTCTGGCATCCTTTCAGTAATGACCTGCTGGGTGGGTGGCCCCCTGAAAGGAACAAAGTGAGCAGAGAGGCTCTGGGGGTCTGAGGAAGGCAAGTAGAGTCAGGGTCACCCAAGACAGTGGGCCACTCACTGTCCCAATGCATTTCTTTGGCTCACTGGTCCTCCTCAGACCAGAATCCTAGACAAAGATCTTACTCATGTCACATGATGAGTCAGGGCAGGCCAAACCCAGATATCTCAACCCCCAGCTGGGGACTCTACTTCTCCCAGCCCAGGGCTGGGAGAGGGGGCTGTCAGGAGCAGGGAACATGGCGTTCAAGCACCAACCTGACACTAACACTTGGGTGGGTGGGGGGCAATGGGGTAGTAGGTGTCCTGGAATTGGTGGCCATGGTGAAGGGCCATGGTGTCTGGGAGTAGGCAAGACCCGCTGTCCCAGACCCCGCACTGTGGATTCCTCTGTGCCATGCGCAATGCCTGACTTCCTAGCAATCCCACTTCTGACACCCACTCTCCGTCCACCAGCTCCTGGCTTTCCAGCTCCTACCCCTCCAGTGCCCCTTCAGTTTCTCATAGCCCCTCACCCACTTTGTCCTCACTGCCATCAATCACGGCATCATACACTTGCAAGACCCCCCATCTCTGTCTTTACTGTCTGATGAAGCCAGCCCTACCCTAGTTTGGGCACCTCCACATCTGCTCAATGTTTGTACCCACACATATGGCAGGAAATCACACAACCACCAGCCTCCCTTTGGACCCGTGGGAATCTTCCTATATTTCCAGAGTTGCTCCCTCCCTGTCTCAGCTGTAAAATGACTTCACACCTTTGCTTCTCTGCTCAACCTCCCAACACCTCCTCTTCATCCTCATTCACAGCAGATGACCTTGCTTCCTTTTCCGCTGAGCAAAATGAGGCAATCAGCAGTGAACTTCCACAGATGCTACCGCCACACCTACCCACCTATCAGCGTCTGGCCCAACACGCGGTGCCTTCTGCCTGTTACTAGATGCAAGTGGGGACTCCTGGCCGTGAACCCACCCCACTCGCTGCTCAGGCATGACTCTCACAAGTCTCTCCCCTCCCCTGAATTATCTACTTCTCCCTCTCTTCTGGAATAGTCTCTCAGAAACACAAATGTGGTTAGTTTTCCCATACTGAGAAAATCCTCTTGACCTTGAATTGTCTAATTACTGCTCCCTCTTCCTGCCTGACCAATGCGCACCATTTTGTCCCTTCCATTTCATGGAATGTGCTTTTGCTAAATTCAATGACCCCCTTATTAGCTCTCCTGCAAACACTATGCTCACCTGGCTTCCCCGAGACTCCCACAGGCTCTCCTCCCCTCCCTGGCTGCCCCTTCTTAGTCCCATCTCCCCAACTTCCTAACAGCACATGCCCCTGGGCTCAGGCCTCCAGCCTCTCCCCTTGCTCATGTTCACACACTCAGGGTGACCCCACTTCTCTGCGGAGGACCACCACCTTCACATCTCTAGCCTGCCCTCTAGACAGACTTCTCTGCTTGGGCAGGCAGACTGAGCCTGCAGCTCCCAGCTGAACTCCTGACTGTCCCCAAACTGCTCCTCTCAGAGTCCTCCTCTTGTAGACTGAATTATTATCCCCCCCAACATGTATGTTGGAATTCGAATACAAAGTGCTTTTCACCTTCTGAACCCCTGAATCAGTCATGCTAGCAAGGTATCTGGGGACAAGGAAGAGGGTGGGAACCCAGGTCCTTTGAGGAGATTTGGGAGCCAAGGGGACAGGTGGGCAGGGCTTCTGAGATACGTGGGGAGACAGGGTGCAGCCTCCCATGGGGACATCCTGACGCATCAATACCAGTTCAATACCAGGCCCAGCAATGACCAGTGCAGGACACTCAGCATAATGTAAATTTCAGTGGGACAGCAAGTATGTGAGTATTAAGTCCCTCATATCGCAGGGATGTACTTGCACTGGGCCATTACTGTTGTTGATTGGAAACTCAGATTTCCCTGGGGGTGTGACCTTCACTTAGCAGCTCAGGTGGTTGTTGGCCTGGGAGAGATGATGTCAGTGCCGGCAGGAAGATGAGGAGGGCTGGGACACTGTGCAGAAGACACAGTTGGGTGCATTCTGAACAGGGCATAAAGGCCATGGGTGTGGCCAGAGGCCAGGGCCAAGGGAGAAGGTCCTGAATGCTGGGACCAAGTGCCTGAGAGCCTTCCGTGGACATGGAGGCCACTGGTGGACTTGGATCTGGGCTGTCCAGGAGCAGGGAGCCCCAGAAGAAGTTCATCCCAGCTCCAGCCCTCCCTTCCACAGCACCCCTGCCCGGCCCTCTCCATTGTTCCAGTACCTGACTTTACTGTCTGTCTCCCATCTACATGGGGGTGTCTGGGATGTGGTCCCTCAATATCTGCCGGGGTTGGTGTTCAAGGGTGTCCCCGGGAGGAGGGAGTGAACACACAGAACTGACAAGCTCCCTAAGGGGCCACCAATTGCTCTGGCCTCATCCCTCAGCAGACACCCAGGACAAAACTACCCACCCCAGCACCCCCACAGGTCATTTAGTGGGTAGCAGGTGAGGGGCTGAGGGGCCAAGAAGAGCTGACCACAGCTCCTGCCACCTTCACAGCACAAACATCATGCATGTCTCCAAGCCAAGGGACCTCGGTGACTCAGGTAATAATAACATAGAAGGTCTGCTGACCCTTCAAACCAACTGAAGATCTGTCACGAAGGAGACAGCATGAAAAGACAACACCTGTGCTGTAAGAGTGGTTAAGTGCTTGGGTGCAAATCAAAAGGTCAGTGGTTCAAATCCAGTAGCTGCTCCTCTGGACAATGATGCGGCAATTTGCATCTGCACAGATGACAGCCTTGGAAACCCTGTAGACAGTCCTCCCCTGTCCTACAGGGTCACTGTGAAGCTATGGACAGTCCTCCCCCATCCTACACGGTCACTGTGAATCTATGGGCAGTCCTCCCTGTCCTACACGGTCACTGTGTATCTATGGACAATCCTCCCTGTCCTACAGGGTCACTGTGAATCTATGGGCAGTCCTCCCCCGTCCTACAGGATCACTGTGAATCTATGGGCAGTCCTCCCCCGTCCTACAGGATCACTGTGAATCTATGGGCAGTCCTCCCCCGTCCTACAGGATCACTGTGAATCTATGGGCAGTCCTCCCCCGTCCTACAGGATCACTGTGAATCTATGGGCAGTCCTCCCCCATCCTACAGGGTCACTGTGTACAGGTCCCCAAGACTGTGTGACTGCCACCTTCACAGACCAGATACCTCGAGGTCATCCCTGCCACCTCCCATGTCCATTCTTACTGGGTATCAGTCCTGGCGAACAGAGAACCGGGCAAATGGAATCCAACGCTCCAGGTTGTGAAAGTTCAGTGAGAATGTTCTAGAATGGACCGGGCATGATGTTTTCTGAAGCAGGTGCCCAGAGGGCACTGGAGGGCATGGTGGAAGGTTCTCCCTCAGACCTGGTGGCCTGTCCAGTGAGGATGGCTAGGCATCAGGAAGACCCGACACCATCTGGTACATCTCTGCTTAGGGCACTGAGGACTGACTTTCTGTGGAAAGATGGATGGTTTAAAGCCATCCAGCAGTTCCAAGGGAGGAAGACCTGGCTATCTGCTTCCCTAAAGATCCCGGTTGAGGGGGGTGGCAGCTGCAGGCCCCACACAGAATGCTGGGCACACCTCAGAGTCAGGGGGTGCCTTCTAGGGGAAGTGTCTGTGGTGCAACAGCATGATGCTGACTTAAGGGGGCTGCTGGGCACACCCCCACCCCCAGGTCTTCACCTCATTGGGTGAGGAAATAGGGATGGGGCAGGCAGCTAACATCATATACCATTAGCCATGTGCCCCGTTCAATGTTAACACATTCCCTTGGGAACACCTCCCCCCAAGGAATGCCTCCCCCATGGACTATGTGGCTAAGAAGGGAGACGTGTTAGGGTCTGAACCGATGATGTATTTATTGCCTATACGACAAGTTTCTGAACCTCTGACTCTCAGTTTCCACATCTGTAAAATTAGGCTAATAACAGCTCCTAACTTAGAGAGTTAGAAAGAGAGAACCTTTTATGCAGAGGGTCCTTTTATAACACCCTGAAAAATCAAGGTGAGAAAGCCATTCACACCATAGTAAGAATTAGTCCATGGGCCTCCCTCCACTAGGATCAAGTTTTGAATTGAGGTTCTAGAAGACACACCTGAGGTACTAGAAGGAGACAAGTAATAAACAGGACAAATAGGATCATAAATTGTATGCAAATCAGGCAGGGGCAGTCAAAGCAAGGGTGGTGAGGGATTGTTGGGGGAGGGGAGAGCAGAGTGCTCAGGATGGGCTCCAGTGGTGACATTTGAGAAAGGTGTGAAAGGAGGGGAAGTAGTGACCCTTAAACCATCTGGGGAACAGCATTCCAGGCAAAAGGAATAGTATGGAGTGAGGCAAAAGCATGACTGGTATGTCTGGAAAAGGCCCAGGGGCTGGAAGGGACGTGTTGTGAGTGCTGAAATCTGCTGCAATATTACATGTGTGTGGCTACCTGGGGACTATCCACAGAGGTCCCCCTGACCGCTCCCTATGGTGTTTCCAGCATGGTGACAGGTCCCCCCCAAAATCTGGCCTGTGAGTGAATTACAGCGTGAGCCTGAGAATCGAGCATTCATGTGCCAAAAAAAAAAAAAGAGAGAAAGAAGTAGCTCAAAGCCAAACAAACACAAAAATCCACTGTACGTGGTTTAAAAGCCACTAGCTTTGGGACCTCTGAAGGGTTTTCAACACGAAATGGTTTAATCAAAGCTTTCAACAGAAGAACTTCTATTCATCCAATAATTAAAAGCGTGGGAAGCAAGCTGCCAGTGGGAGGGATACTTGCCCCACAGGTAACTGATGGGGAGCTGGTATCTATACCACCTTATAGAGAACTCCCAAGCATTAGCACCACCAGCTGCCAGTCTGCCCACAGAGCGGCCTGCTCGTTGCTGCGATGCTAAAAGCTATGCCACCAACACTTCAAATATCAGCAGGATCACGGTGGTGAACACATTTTAGTTGAGCTTCCAGACTAAGACAGACTAGGAAGAGAGGCTTCTAAACCGATTCTGAAAATCAGCTAATAATAGGTCACACCGAAGGTCATTCAATACAGCACTGGAAGATGATCCCCAAGGATGAAACCACTACCAAACCAAACCTGCTGATGTTGAGGAGACTCCAATTCACAATGACCTTACAGGGCAGAGCAGAGCTGCTTAAGGCGTCTTAGATGGTATGTTTATGGGAACAGAGCGCCTGCTTTCTCCAACAGAGCAGCTGGTGGGTTTGAACCACCGAACTTGCAATCAACAGTCCAATACTTAGCCCCCATTGCCACGGTTCCTCCCTAGGTTGGAAGACACTTGAAATGCAGTCTTTTTGTGACTTGAGTACAATAAGGATCGTGAAAACAGAACAGAGCACAGCAGAGTTTTGTTGCAGTGGAAATGGGGTCGCCACGATCACAGCCAACTTGATAGCAACTAACAATAAATCAAGAAGAAAAAGAACCATAGATTTTTTTTTAAAAGGCCCAAAGACATTCCAAAAGAGGACACTCACAGTGGTCGGTAACCCAAGAAGTGCAATGAGCATCTCCCCAAGAGACCAAGTCGGGCTCACCATCTGACAATGCCAAGTGTTGGCGAGGACATGGAACCACAGGAGCTCCCAGTACTGCTGGTGGGAGTGTGACGTGGTCGAAGCCCTTTATAGAACTGATCTTACCTTCTAACGCTAACCACGAGCATAGCCTGTTTTTGTGTTGTTAAGTGCAGTCAAGTTGGCTCCAACTCATAGCGACCCTTGTATAGGGTTTCCAAGGAGAGCCTGGTGATCTTGAACCACCATACTTTGCCTGAGTAGAATCGCCCTCCTGGGTACACACCTGGAGATGCAGCCAAGTAGTTCAAAGAGATCCACAGCCTCTTTATTACCAACCATTCATCAATGGATAAACACACTGTGGTTTATCCACTATTACCAACCCTTCATCAATGGATAAACACAACCCACAACCATTTACCAAGACCACCGGCCATTAACAGCTTCACACACCACAATGGAAGACGCATAAACAATGCTCTGCTGAGACAAGCTGGCCAGAAAAGTACAAGCTAAAAGCTTCCAATAATGGAAGTTCTAGACCAGGCAAAGGGGGAACTGTGTGGATCTACAGACAATCTGTTGGGAGGCAAAACCATGATGGAAACAAATCAGGATCCCAGAGACCTCTGGGATTGGGGAAAGGTGCCATCAGGCACCTGATGAGCCTGGAAATGTTCAACTTCTTGACCTGGGTTCCTTCTAAAAGTAATGGCTACACTGCACGAGCATTTACTCATTTCTCTGTATGCATATCATGGCTCACAACTTTGAAAAGTAATTTTGGTGGGGGAGGGGTGTGGCCCCATAGCAGGAGTAGCTCTGGATTTCCTGACTACCTTCCAGGCCCCAGGTGCCCTGTAGGACTGATCCACCTTCCCTATGTGACCCCTGTAGGAACTGAGGCTCCAATAGTGAAAGGGATCAGCCCAACATCACTCAGCAAAGTTACTGTAACAAGAACCATCCACTCCAGAAGGAATTGGGGGATGGGGATGAGGTCAAGAGAATGATCTGGCCTCCTCCTACAGGGCCAGTAAAAAAGGTTCTGGAAGCAGTGATATTTGTGGATATGCCAACCCTATGAAGGACCACGCTGGGCAGCATGGCATGTGGTCACTCTACCATGACTGTCCCAGGGCTGATGCCCAGAGGACCTAATGTCCACCTTCATCTTGTGATATGCCTTGTCAGCCAGGGCCAAGGGTGGTTTGGGTCCAGGACCCCTGAGGAGGAGCCAAGAGGTACCTGGAACCTAAGATGGTCAAGCAGGAGCTGGGAAGGGGCTGGAGGAGGGAGAAGAGATAGCATTGTGGGAAGAACAGTTTCTCCAGAAGACAGCTGAGTGTGAGACAAGAGGCAGGGGACAGGGGGTCGGGGACAGGCCAGAGTCCAGGGGACAGCCAGACCAGCACTTGGCATGGTGGTACACCTCACTATGCGTACCCGGACTGCAGAGCCCCTGCCTGGCACTGGGGTGGCAGCACCAGAGAAGCCAAAGCCAGGCTCTGCGCACAGTTCTCATTTGGGACAGAGAGGAGAGGGAAGACATTCTGGGGGGAAGAGAGACACCGCCTCCCCCGCCCCCCCGCAACCTCACCACACGTCCTTCACCTGTCTTTCTCCTGGCCTGGCCTGGCCTGGCCTGGCCTGTCTATCCTGGCAAACTCGACTCAGGAGTCCCTGCTTCTGGGAAGTTCTCCCTGACTCCCAGGTCAGTGTCCTTGACCTGAGACCCTAACACATTTGTGACCAGACCCTGCTGTCCTTGGTCTCACCAGATGGGACTGTGTCCTGTTCTGGGGATCACTGTGTCTCCACATCTAGCCTGGTACACAGGGAAGTCCACTTCATGGAGTGGGGTAGGAGGGTCCGGAAAGTCACAGAAAAGTGTTCATAGAGGACAAAAAGCAGTGTGTCAGGTGGACAAGCAGGAGGAAGGGCTTCTGGGTAAAGGGTCCCACATGCATGAACAAAGACAGACACTGCATTTGGAGACCAGGAGGCAGGACCTGGGTACAGGCGTTCCCCCTGAACCCACCGACACTTCACTTGGGCCCCAGTGCATTTTCTCCTATCAACTCCCTTCAGCAAACCTCAAACTGGACACCTGATAAGACACTTCTGCCAAGTGGCGGGTGTTAGAACCCCCACTTTAAACAATAAAGAACCTGAAGCCCAGAAAGAGCCAGGACTTTGCTCAGAGACTGGTTCCCAATGTCGTCTCCAACTCTCTGGGCCTTCTGGTCGGGGGTCCTGCACCACACACAGGACAGAAGCCTTGGTCATTCCAACTGGCCAGGAGACTAGTCTGGAGGCAGGACTGCGAGCTGACTAACGGAGAGGGCAAAGGGGCACCTCTGAGCCCTGACCCCCAAGGAACCCTTTGGCTGGACTCCCTTTGCTCAAATCCTGGCTGAGCTACGCAGTCCCTTCACCCACAGAAGCCCAGCTCAAGTGGGTGTGCCCATGAGTGACAGATAAAAGGAGGGGTCAGAGGCCCGTGACAAGGTGGGCCTGGCACAGCGACATGGTCTTGACCTCCCTCCACCATAGAAGAAGATGGCCTGGTCTGTGGTGGCCTCAGGGAGGGTACACTCCAGGTCAGTGGCTGAGGAGATGGCCCTGGCTCTTAGTATCTGGTCTGGGGCCTCTGTGTGAACCCATCTGTCCCCATGCTCCTATCTGGGCACACCCAGGTGACCTAGCCACAGGACAAAGGCCTCTCTCCCCTAGACCTTGACACCTGCCTGGGATTCTGATGGGTCCCTGCCCATTATAGAATGGGTACCTCTGGTCCCCAGATTCCTCCCCAAGGTGCTCCTTCTGGCCTTGGGAAGAGAGGGGGTTGGTAGAGAAAGAGGTCAGGCCAGCCCCTAGGCCCGAATAGCGCTAAGAGCTTGTGGAGCCCGGCCTATTACCCACACACTGGCTCGCCTCCGATCCAGAAGGAAAAAGCAAGAGGGGTGTTCTCAAAGTGGGGGTCAGGGGGACAAGGGAAGCCAAGGAGGAACTCGTGATCCCAGGCCTTCTAAGTAGAGGGTTAGGCCTTCAAGGTTCAAAGTTTAGTGACCTGGAGGGAGGGTGGCCCCGGGGACACTCCCCAGACAGTGTCGTGGGATTCCCCCAAAATGGCTCCAAGACGTTATAGCCTGGGTCAGCCAAGAGGACTCCATCCCCCTCCCCCCGCCCCCATGAGGTGGAAACTTAATAGCTCAACCCAAGCAACTCAGCTGGGGGTTGGGGAGTACACCCAGCGCCGCTGGAGCCGGTGCGTACTGTAACTGCGGGAGCGGATACCCAGGGGTCCTGGGGGACATTCAGAGTGCAGGGCAGGGCGCCAAGGGGCGCGGGGACCGGAGGGTGGCCGGGCCCTTAGCGATGACACCCCCCAACCCCCACCCTCCAGCCGCCACGACCCCAGGCTTCGCCGGGCCCCGCCGAGGAGCCCTGCGCGGGGTCCCCATTGTTTGGCCACGCGCACACACGCATTGCACACAAGCCCCCGCCGGGCAGCTCCGCGCGGTGACCGCGCCCCGGCGATGGTCCGGGCCGAGGCCCCCGCCCTGCTCCCCCACGCACGCGGCCGCCCGGCTCACCTGAGTTTCTCCATGTCTGCGGCAGAGGCCTGCGAGGAAGCAAACGGAGAGTCAGGCTGGAGAGCGCTCGGCGGGCGGAGCCCAGTGCGCACCGCGGGCACAGCCGGCGCAGCGCTTCGGGGACCCAGAGGGCTCGGCCGTGGGAAGACGTCCCTGCGCCCCCTCCCAGGGCTCCGTTCTTAGGTAGCCCCGCTGGCCGCCTCCGAGTAACAGGTGACCCACCGGGCCGCCCACTCTGGCGCCGAGTTACGCCCCCCGGGGCGCCTGGCGATCCCGGTTGGGCCCGGAGGGGGACCGGCCCAGCCCCGGCGCCAGCCCGCCAGTGGAGCCCTCTGGCCCCGCGTTCCTCCCGAGAACTGCGAGCCTGGCGGCGCAGGAGCCCCGACTCGGAATGTTCGAATCAGGGGGTTGGGGGCCATGACGGGATTGCAGAACCTGCCACTCACAGGAGCCGAGGGCGATGGCATTCAGAAGCGCGACTCCGGGGATCCTGGGCCCCGGCGCCGGATCCCACAGTTGGGGACCCCGCTGCCCTGGATCCGGGGTTCCGGGCCTTGCCGCCCCTCCCTGGCCCGGGGGATTAACCCTCGCGCTCTCGGCGCGCCGGCGGGGCTCCCTGCCGGGCTTGCGCAGACCCGCCCGCGCGCTACTTGGAGACCCTCCCCGCCCAGCCCGCGCAGCCCGCAGCCCCTCCGCGCGCGGGAGCGGGGACCCAGCCACCGCCTTAACCCTTTGGGCGCCGAGAGCGGCGGGGACCGCCAGCGGCCCGGGCGGGCTGGCACGTCCTGCGCGGAGCGGGGGGCGCGGGGCGGGCTTTCCGTCACCGGGAGAGGCCGCTTCCTGGGGCTTCCCCGGGTTCTCTGTGTCCAGGCTGGCCTGAAAGCGGGATGAGGGGCTGAGCTCTGGGACCACACGACACACCTGGGAAGACTGATGACTGCCCATCCCGGCCCATCACCGGGCGCCGCCGCCGCCTCCGCCGGGAGCGCGCTCTGCTCCGGTCCGGGCCCCACTCCGCCTCCCCCACCGCCCCGCGGGCGAGGGCGCAGTCCCAGCCGCCGGCACCGAGCTGGGAGGCCGGGCTGGGGCCTTGGCCAGGCCTGGCCACCAACTCCCCGGGTGATCGGCAGGCCTCCCCAGGATGTCCCCGGCCTCAGTTTCCCCACCTGAAAGCTGCTGGGAGGGCCAGTCGCTGTGTTGGGCTGGGGATGGGAGAATGGGGGAAGGGACTCCAGATAAGGACCTGGCTTAGCGCGGCCGGTCTCCTGATACTAAAAGTTGTCAAAACCCTGGGCTGGGCCTTTCTAGTTAAACTTCCTCGCCCAGATAAACGAGTTTGCCAGGAAGGGTTTGCCACGAGGCCAACACCTCTATCCCCAACCTTTTAGCTCCCTGAGGCTCATCTTTCTTGGGTCCATATCACCGCATTTATGATAGATTCCAGAATACAGCAGGCGCTTAATAAATGCACACAGTGCACAAATGGGCTATAGCATTGTGATGGTGTCTTTTCTGCTTCCCCCTCTGTGGTTGGGGAAGGGGGCAGGCGGGACTGTATCCCTCCACACAGTAATTCCCAGTGCCCTGCATGCCTGGTGTCCAAGCTCTAAGCCGGAAAAGGAAGGGGCTCTATCCCAAGTGTCAGTCCCAGTTCAAACAGAGTTCTCTAAGGTCAATAGTTTATTCTTCACTTCTCCACTTCTTCCTTATTGATTTTTTCTCTGCTGGGCTCTGGGCTCAGGCCCCTGAGCGCAAAGCTCAGCAAGTGTGAAGAACTACCCTCCCAGCGTCTTGCTGTTGCTGTAAAGTGTAAGTTCCGGTTCCGGCTCATAACGACCCTGGTTTCTGAGGAGGAGCGGCTAGCTGTTGAGTCCTTCACCCTTAACTCCAGTAATTTATCGTCAACAGAATGACAATAGTAATTAACAACAACCTCCACCTCCTGCAAGCAGCTGCCCATTTTACAGATCCCTAGGGGGCTCAGAGAGGGGCAGGCTTGCCTGAGGGGACTGAATCCTATTCCTTACAGGAGTTTCCCATTCAAAAGCCTCCAGTTACCTCAATCACTCATAGTCAATGACCTGCCGGGGGGGTTGTCTAAAAATTAATAAGAATGTATTAAAGTTTAATTTTTTTAAACCCAATATGAATAGACTGTTTCAGCTCTTCTAAAAGGCAGCTCAGAGGGCCTGCCAGAATTCCCTCCCCAGGCAGGGCTCTGGAGAGGTTGCTGAGCTGTCCCTGGGGGCTCGCATGGGCTGGGCAGAAGGCAGTGGTGGGAAGCCTCAATTTCACCCAACTATCCCAAATCCTGAAACCTGACTCCGATCCTGCCACAACTCCTCATATTCTTCCCATTGTTCTCACCCTAAAGGGTCACCTCCTCCATGCAGCCCTCCATGGAGACTCAGTGATGTTGATGGGCCTGAAGTCTGAAGTCCACACAAGGTCTACCCAGCCCTGTGTTCTGAGGCCAGTCCAGTAACTCCCTCGGGAGTACACAGCTTTGTACAGTTCTTACTGTACACGGTTAGGGACTGGGGAGCATCCAAAGCTGGCCTTCCAGGGGAAGTGTTGATGATGGGGCCAGAGCCCTAGGTTCTAGCTTAGACATTGCCATTTACTAACCACAGGACTAGGACGTGTTTGGTGATGCCCTTTTTTATGGATAAGCAAACCGAGGCCAGAAGATGAAATAGCTTGTTCAGAGTTACAAGGTAAGATAAGCCAAGAGCTGCTTGAGTCCGGGTTGGGGACAGTGATGGTTGGGAGGCAGGGGCAGGGTACTCAAGCATGTGACTGGGCTTTTTAAGAGTCCGTCGCTATGGGTCGGAACCGACTCGACGGCACTTAACAACAACAACAACAACATCTTGCAATAACAGGGTAGGATTTACCCTCAGAGTCCCTTGATCCTTCAATGCCTCCCGACACAGGTGAATGCTCTCTGAGGGTCAGGCCTGTCTCTGTCCCTGGTGCCTCCACCCACCCCCTTCCCACACTGCACCTCTGACCCTGTCCGTGTCCACCCTAGGCATCTCCCTTTTCCCCGGACCAGAGGGACCGCCACTTCCTATCTCCCTCCATATGAGCACCACTCGGAGCCAAACCTGACATGCCCTCTGCCTCCCAAAGCCCACCTGCCTTCTTGTCTCAGTGTCTTTGCCATGCTACCCCCTGAATGCCATCCTGCACAGGTCCCAGGAAGTCCCTACTCACCTTCCCACCCTGAGAACCCCCGACCCCCACCTTCACACTCCCCCTCCTGCTCCTTTTCCTCATTCCCTCTGTCACTCTGAGCTCCTAGAGAACATGCCTGGGTTAGAAACAGGCCACCATCCATCAGGGATTCCACCCACTGGGTTTCCTGTGACCTTTCACTCCAGAGTCCCACTTCACCCCATCCCCCTGACATCCAGTTCATTGGGATGACAGCCACATGAATGGCTGGTGGGTTTAAACTGCTGACCTTTCACTTAGCAGACCAGTGCTTATCCCACAGTGCCACCAGAGCCCCTTCTCCTCTGTTGAGGAAGATGGAAAATCCAATCTCAAATGATGCTGTGAATGCATGTGAGGGACCAGCTTGGGACTGACCCTTGAAGTTTGGCCACTGGGTAGATGCCCTTCTCAGACACCTGCCACCCCACCCACCTTCCTTCCTTCAGTCCCCAAACACTACATCCAGCAGTGAGCACCCTGGGGCTGTTACTCCAAAGGAGGAGACTCTTCACCCCCAGTGTGTCCCATGGGGAGGGGGTGGGGAGGAAATGTGAGCAGAGATCAGCAGGAGGGGACTCCAAGAGGCACCTGACACCTGGCAGATGGGAAGATCTTTGACCTACACACCTGGAGAGCAGCACCTCCCTGGGATGGGGCTGAGCATGCAGGGCGGCTGGAGAGGGCTACACTGAGGGTCCATTCACTGTGCGAGTGGAGATGACCGGGACTAGTGTGTCGTCTGGAGGTCAGGGAGGCTGTGGCCCGAGCTGTGACTAAGAGGGGTCAGCATGGGAGCATGAAATGGGCATGGGCAGGGGCTTCAATGGGAAGCAGAGAGACCAGGGGAATAGACAACAACAGGTGTGTGTGGTGTGTGAGTGCATGTGGTCTGTATGTGTGTGGGGTAAGTGTGTGTGTGTGTGTGTGTGTGTGTGTGTGTGTGTGGTGGTTATGTGCTGTGGAGTCGGTTCCGACTCACAGCGACTCTGTATACGGTTTCCGAGGCTGTACGTCTTTACGGGAGCAGAATGCCTCATCTTTCTCCCACGGAACCACTAGTAGTTTCGAACTGCTGACCGTGAGATTAGTAGCCCAACTTGTAACCACTCCGCTACAGGAGCTCCTTATGTATGTATGTATGTGCACATGGGATGTGGTACACAGAGTCCTGGTGTGGCACTTAGCATCAGTGCTGGACTGATGACCGCAGGGTTGGCAGTTCAAACTCACTAGCCACTCTTTGGAAACCTTATACAGGGTTGCTATGAGTGGAATAGACGACAACAACAGGTAAGTGTGTGTGGTAAATAATGAACATATGGTATGTATGTGTGATTCTAATTGTGGTGTGACATGTGCCATGTATGTGTGTGTGTATATATATATATATATATATATATATATATAT
>NW_006408543.1:8284486-8299715 GCF_000296735.1 Chrysochloris asiatica
CCTCATCTTTCTCCCGCGGAGCGGCTGGTAGTTTCGAACTGCTGACCTTAAGGTTCGCAGCCCGATTCGTAACCACTACGCTACCAGAGCTCCTTGATGTGTGGGGTGTGTGGTAGTATGTGGTATATATTTATATGCATGGTATGGTTATGTGGTACGGTATGTATGTATGTGTGTTCACTGCATGTAAAACATGTGTGATATCTATTGCGCAGTATATATGTATGAACAATATGCATGTATGCTTCCATTTGTGGTGTGATATGTGCTATGCATGTGTGTAGTATATATGCATGCATGTACAGTTGTGTGGTATGTATATATGTATATGCAGTAACTATTTGCCATACAGGTGTGCATGCATGTTTCTACTTGTGGTGTGCTATGTACACATATAGGAGTCCTGGTGTGGTGCTGTGGGTTAATGCACCAGACTGCAAAGCCGTTTGAACTGCAAGGTCAGTGGTTCAAGCTCACCAGTTGCTCTTTGCTAACCCTATACAGGGTCGCTATGGGTTGGAACCGACTCAAAGGCACTTAACAACAACAATGTATACATATAAGGGAGCTCTGATAGCGTAGTGGTTACAAATCGGGCTGTGAACTGCAAGGTCAGCAGTTCGAAACTACCAGCTGTTCCGCGAGAGAAAGAGGAGGCGTTCTGCTCCCGTAAAGATTTACAGCCATAAATAGAAACCCTGTGCAGGGTCACTATGAGTCAGAACTGATTCCATGGCACATAACCACCATAACCACCACTATGCACACATATATGTATATATGATATGCGTGCATGCACGTGTGTGGTGTGTATGCATGTATGTGTACACACATACAGTTGTGTGTTGCATGTGGTGAGTGTATGCAATATGTGTGTGATATAGATGTGTGATATGCATGCATATTTGTGGTGTGGTGTGTGTAGTAAGTATGTATGTGGTGGGGTATGTATGTGCATTTAGTGTGAGTGTGTTTATTGTGTATGAGTGTGCATTATGTGTGTGTGTGTGCTATATATGTGCTTTATGGTTGTTGTTGTTAAGTGCTGTTGAGTCGGTTCTGACTCATAGTGACCCTGTATAGGGTTTCCAAGGCTGTAAATCTTTGCGGGAGCAGAAAGCCTTATCTTTCATCTGTGGAGCAGCTGGCAGGCTTGAACCATCGACCCCGTGAGTCATAATCTAGTGATTATCATATAGAGCCAACACACTCCTATGTTTATGGTATGTACGTATATATGTTTATGAGGTGTAGTGTGGTAAGTATTTTTGTGTATCGTGTGTGTGTGTGTAGTATAGTGTGAGTGCATGTAAGGGGGACATGATTGTATGTGCTGTGGTGTGTGGGTAAATGTGTGTGTGGTATGTATGTAAGTGAGGTAAGTGTGTGTGGTCTGTATGTGTATGAGGTAAGTGTGTGTGTGGCATATATGTATGTATGGTATAGTTATGTGGTGTGGTGTGTGGTATTTATGTACATGTGGTAAGTGTGTTTGTGATAACCATGCTATGTATGTGTGTGGTGTGTATGCATGTATCTATGTCTAATGTGCGGTGTGGTATGTGTATGTGTGTGGGTACACATGTATGCATGATATGCATGTATCTACTTCTGATGTGGTGTATGGTATGTATATGTGGTGTGGTATTTTTATGTGTGTATGGTACACATGTTTATATGGCATGTGTATATATATGCATACGTGGTGTAGTATGCTTGGTAAGTGTGTGTGTGTGGTATGGTGTAGTGTGTATTTGTGTGTGGTAAGTATGTGTGGTGTGGTGTGTGGAGGCATGAATGTGTGTATGTGAGGATATGTGTGTGTGGGGTATGTGTATGCATGTGTGCTATGCATGCATATATGTATGCAGGGAGTACCCTGGGGGGGTCTCTAAGTGAAGGGAGCAATCAGCCACGTCACAGGACGTGTCACATTGTGCATGGGGGCCTGGAGGCCCTTCTTCTGTGGGTCTTCCATGGTGTCCAGAGGAGCACTGAGAATGCCGGCTCTCTTTTTTGACTCCTGGAAGCCGGGCAGGAGCAAACGATGGTTCCGAAAATTTGACTCCAGGGTGAGGGTCTGAAGGTGGCCAGTCAGGACTGGACCCTCTCACCAGCCAACTGGGGACCTGACTGAGCCTGGGCCCTGGCTTGTCCCCAAATGGGGCCCAGCACGTCCTTCCCCTCTGGGGTTTCCTCCTGTGCAGCTATGGCCTCAGTTTCCCCAGCTGTGCATTGTTGGTACTGCTGGGCTTGAGTGGTGGTGGTGATGTGCTGTGGAGTCGGTTCCGACTCATAGCAACCCTGTACAGGGTTTCTGAGGCTATAAAGCATTATGGGAGCAGAAAGCCTCATTTTTCTCTCGTGGAACAGCTGGTAGTTTCGAACTGCTGACCTTGCGGTTCACAGCCCAATGCGTAACCACTATGCTACCAGAGCTAGTGGCTGCAAACTGGCCTCCCAGCTAAACTGGGCCCACTGCATGCTAATAGGCCTGTGCCAAGGTTTTTTCTTTTAGAGATTTGTGCCAACATTTAAAAATTGGGAGAGTTTACATTTTAAAATCCGTATTTTTGGCTTCTCCTGAGAATTTGGAAGATCTGGCAGCTCCGGCCCACATTCCCACGTGGCCAAGTCAGGGGAGAGAGAAGCAGAGGCACCTCGGGATACCCACTGGAAAAGGTACCGTCTTCACTGAGCGAGCAGGAGGCCGAGATCCCCAGAGGGGAATGCCCCGATCCAGGTCACTTAGCCTGAAAAACCTCAGGCAGGATGTGCCCACAGTATTGGGGACCTTGAGGTCTGGAATGGCAATCTTCCCATAACCCACCAAGTGGCTTCAGGGTTCCCAACCCCCCTGCGCTTTCTGTTCTCTCCTCTGAGCCCTTTGTTTTCAGGAAAGGGTCTGTTTGAGTCACTCACACTTTAGTATGAGTGAGCCTCTGCCCTGGTCTACTGTACCGCCTGATCCTGGCATGGCCTCTATAGTGCCCTGTATTCCCTGGACCAAAGCTCCAGCCACCCTCTGGGACCACAGCAGGAGGCATACAGTAGGTGCTGTATATGTGAGAGAGAACATCACTATTATAGTCAGCACATAAGCATCCCAGCGGTTGGATTCCTACTGTGTACTGACACATTGACCCATTCCACAAATGAGGAAGCTGAGGCCCAGAGCAGGCATGTGAAGTCCCAGGGTCCCTGAGTCAGGGTCGCTTCTCAGCCTCGGCTCCTTGCTTGCATGATGCGGGGAATCCTTGTCACACGCTCAGGCTTGCAGTGAGTGTTGGGTACCCAGCTGGAGCTATGGGGCCCACGCCAACGTTCACCATGTGACATGGTCCTGGTGAGGAGGGTGCTGTGGTTCTTTTCCCCCAGCAAGATAAGAGAAACATGGTCATTATTGCCTTTGCAAGTGGAGCTATAGGACAAGCACTGGGCTGTTAACCACGAGGTTGGCGGTTCAAACCCACTAGTTGCTCCTCAGAAACCCTATACAAGGTCGCTAAGTATCGGAACCAACTTGATGGTACTTAACAAGAACAGCAACATTGCCTTTGCACAATCAGGGGAAACCACCCACAGAGGGGGTGTCCAAGCTGCCCGAGGTCACACAGCAAGCAGCCACCCCTTGAACGGAGCTCCCACGTTCCCAGGCCCAGCTGGCCACAGAAGTCCCACAGTGGGACCCCAATGAGTCACAACTCCTCAGATCTCCCTGAGGGGGCAGCTCATGGAGGGAGATGACCTCTCTGTGCCTCAGTTTCCTCCTCTGTATCTGGGGTTGTACTAAAACTGAAGGAGCGTTGGGATAACAGGAGCTGGCATTTTTCCAACAGCCTCTCCCAGTGGGTGGGCTGTTCTGAAGGTGTCTGGTCCACGTTCCACCAGCCCTGCCCTGCTGGGTCCCCTGTGCTGGGAGAGGTTAGGACCAGGGGCATGAGGCACCTGGCTGAGGGGACACAGATGGTTTGGGGATAGGTCAGGACCAAGGGGCGTGCCAACATGACCTGGGCAAGGTCCAGTCACCCTGATGCTCCTCTTGGCCTTCCACTGGGTGGACAGCTCATCAGACCTTTCAGCTTGTTCACCCAACTATCTGTTGTCCATCTGTCTCGCTCCGTGTGGGCCAGGTGTGCATGTGTGTGTGTCTAGAGGAAGGTGGGGGAAAGACTGGCACTGAGATGTGACCTGGGCCAAGTAAGCAGCCAGTTCCTTGAAGTCTCAGTCCCAACTCCGTAAAATGGGGACAGCAATAAAGCACATTGGTCTACTACCTGCCTTCAGGACTGTGACATCCTGTCTCATGTGTTATTACCTGGGGCGCAAATGAAAGGGACAAGAGCGTGACAGGCCCATGGTAAACCTCCAATATACTGCCAACGAAGGGGTTATTATTACTGCCAAGGAGTCCTGGTGGCACAGTGGGTAAGCACTCAGCTGCTCACTCTACAGGTGGGCAGTCTGAACCCACCAGCTGCTCCCTGGGAGAAAGATGCAGTAGTGTGCGTCTGTAAGGATTATAGGCGAAGAAACCCTGCAAGGCAGTTCTCCTTGGTCCTGAAGCGTTGCTATGAATCAGCCTCGACTCCATGGCAATGGGTGGGTGTATCATTATGGCCCTCATTATTGTCTACTTGTGCACTCAGTCCAGAGCCCCAAAGCCAATGTTTCACCTTAGAGATTCATTCTTTTGGCATTTAAGGTCTTTCCGCCCCTGTTCCATTGCAGATATTACAGAAGGTAGGAGATGAGAGAAGTTCTAGGGGGTCAGCTAGGACATGTGGCGGGGGGGGGGGGGGGACAGCGAGGAGGTTAGGGACAACAACTGGGGCTGACACTCACCCGACCTGGAGGTTTCCAGAGGGAGGTGGCTTCTCCTCCACAATCGACGCTGCCCACTCGGGGCCTGCTAGCCTCCATGGTCAGGCCTGGCCCCACTCTGTCTGCAACCTCAGCCGAGGCCTCTGCTGACAGCCAGGGGCTCGGGGCTGAGCCCTTTTCTGGGATTTCAGCTGCTGTGTCTGGTGCCTGGGCCAAGTCCGGGCCCCACTCCCCTAGGGAGGGCTCTAGGCTGTGGCCTCGGGGCCCCCAGAAGGCCCCCAGGGTCTCAGGGTCCAGTACTCGCACCATTACCTCATCTAGGAACCTAGAGAAGGGCAGCTTGGCTTCCCGCCGGTGGTCCAGGCAGGCCCATGGACACACCCCTGTTTGAACTCAGGGGCTCTGTGGTGGATGGCAGGCCAGGAGACGCCTGTCTGCCCTTATGGCTGGACCATACTGACCAGCCAGGGTCACAGGCCAGGTCCCTGGGGTTCCAACTTGGGCTGGGACCCGGCTTTCGCCTTTGATGGTTTTCTCTGTGCGCATCTGCCCTGGGCTCTGTGAGGGAGCTGGGTCATCCAGTCCAAGGCTGGCGGGGTCAGAGCCCCACGCCTGGAAGCCGGCACCTGACATCCTTCTAGGCAATCCAATGCTCTGCCCTGCCCCGCCAAAAGGATCTCACTGACCCCACACCTCTTCGTCTACCAGGGCTGGCACCCCTGGATCCTCTTGGGGCCTGAACACTGCCCTCACTGACCAGCTTGATTGGCTAGATGCCCGTCTACCCATCAATCCAGGAGAGCATATGGTGTGTCCCCAATATCTCCCGCCCCTAGATTGATCCTTACTCCATGGGAGCTCAGCTTCTGCTCTCTAACACTTTCTGAGTGTAGAGAGCAGAAGGTTGAGTTGTCCTGGGTGCTAGGTTGGCCTCAGGGGCAGCTGGGCATGGAGTGAGCACTCGTGCTGCCAGGGAGCCCTGGCCTGGTCTCATGTTCCACCCATGGCATGTCCTCTGCCAGGCACAGGGATAGGCAGCCAATATGTAGACACATGGAGATCACCCTGGTAGAGCCTAAGGCCTCATGCCAAGTGTCAGAGGGCCTACTTTTCTGGTCTTTTTCCTTCAGCCCAAGCTGAATGTCTACAAGAATCCTTGAAGGCCACCTCCATAGGATCCAGAGCCACTAGACTCCTCCCTCCTCACCCCAGCCACATGGGGAGTCAGCCTGTCTCCAATCGAACCCCCTGCCTCCATCCTCAGTGCCACCTGGGCTGGTCCCTGCAGACACCACATCTTACCCCCGTCCCTAGGGCCCAGACCAGGCAGACAGACATTGGGTCTGAATATGCTAAGGTCTGCCTGCCTCAGAACCTTTGCATATGTTGTTCCCTCTGTCATGAACACTCATGCTCCTTTCCTCTCCCTCCACACTTCTCCTCTGAGCCCTCTGGAGCCTTCCACGGCCCACCCTTCTTGATCCTCCCAGATTAGATCAGGTACCCCTGCATTAGCCTCTTAGAACCCCCTGCCCTAGTCCATAACACAGTCCCCACCTGGAACAAGTGTGTTTACAATCATTTGTTTCGTATCTGGCTCTCCCACACTAGAGTATAAGTTCTGCGGAAATCTCATCTCTGCGTGGGCCCAGGACACAGTTGTTGTTGGGTGCCATTGAGTCGGTTCTGACTGCAGCACCCTTATATACAACAGAACGAAATGTTGCTGGATTCTGCACCTTTCTCACCATCGTGATTATGCTTGAGCCCCTTGCTGCAGCCATACAATGAGATGGCCCGTAGTAGGTGCTCAGTAACAGTTCTTGAATGAATGAATGACTGTCATAAAAGGTCAGGTGGTCAGTTCACAAGTGTCCCCAGTTTTGCGGTAGGTCTGATTAGACTGGGCATGAGTGAGGTACCTCAGGCTCTTGAAAAGGCCAGAAGGCCACAGTGTCCTGCTCTCATGGTCTACAAGAGTTGCTCTTCTATTTGTGGACAGCCCCCTCCTCAGGGACAAGCTGCCTGTCCCATCACCAGTGGAAGCCTCTCCAACACTCCACCCACCAGAAAATAGGTAAGTCATGCCCCATCTGTATCCATCAAGTAGGGACCAGGAAAGAGCCAGTCTCCAACTGTGGCAGGAGTTAGTGGGCAGTATAAGGAGCCTGTGCCCAGCAGGACTTCAAGGATCAAGGACCCCCAGTTTTGGCCACTTCCTGAAGATGTGTACTGCACCTCCTCAGTGCCATGGACTGGCCAGCCGGTCCACTGAGCCGCTCCCGGAGTCAGCTGCACATCAGACAAGTTCTGTTGTCATAACAACCCACTGGCTCTCCGCTGCCGGTGGTTCAGCTCTGCTGCAGCAGGCTGGGCTGCGTCTCCCAACAGGGCCCCTGACTCTCAGCACAGACAGCAGCCCTCACCTCCAATCACCTGTCTCTGTCACACTTCCATGCTGGGTACACACATTACTGCCAGACCCCTTACTCCTGCCCTTAGCACCGGGGTTGTCCTAAAGGAAACAGAGTCTTAAAGATGTCAAGTGATTTGTCTGAGGTCACACAGCCACTCAAGGCAGACCCAGGATGTCCTACCTCCAACTCCTCCACCAGAGCCTGCCTGCAACCCCCGCTCCCATGGGAATAGCTGACTTCTGACTTCTGGAAGCTTGTGGTGATAGGGACCGAAAGGGTGCCTTTACGTCCACACACAGACTGCAAAGATTACACCCCAGGGCATAGGAAGACCCTGTGGGGTGGGCAGAGAATGCTGAGTGCTCCCTTTGAGCTCCACAAACATGCTGTCATTGGCTGGCACTGGGTCAGGCACTGACCCATGAGGACCCCACGCACAACGAATAAAACCTGTCCGATCCCACTCCCACCATCCGTTGTGGATTGCACCGTGGGGACCCACAGGGGTCTTATTGGCTGTTTTTTGGAAGCAGACTGCCAGAACTTTCTGCCTGGTCCATCTTAGGCTGGAAGTGCTACTGAAACGTGTTCAGCATCATAGCAGCACGCATGTCTCCAACATGGGGCAGCCGCCCCTTGTTCTGCCCGTTGCTGACAGATGGGTAGTGGCTGTGCAAGGGAAGCACTGACTGGGAATCGAACCCTGGTCATCTGAATGGAAGGCAAGAATCCTACCCCTGAGACACCACTCTAGTCTCTCAACCCACGAGGCAGGAGCCTCTGCCCCTTTGATGGAAGAGGAAACTGGGCTCCGAGGGTAACTGGAAGTCACTAATATGCCAGCTACGTTGTCCCCCTCCTTAACCCTCCCTCTGTCGGTGCCTATTTGAACTAGCCCCTTGAACAGATGTGAACACTGAGGCCTGAATATTCTCACATATGTGCTCTTCGCACCCTTCCCGGCTATCTCTGTTATCACCCTTCTAGTTTGAGGACCCTTGATGGTGGCCCTGGTTTTCCTCTGAATCCCTAGCCCCTTGAACTAGCTTTTGTTCTCCTCCTTGGAGGGCCTGTGGGATGTGTTTGCAGGCCCCTGTCTCTGGAAGAAGCCACTCTGCTTCCTGGTTCCAGAGCCTATCTTCTAGGGAGACATCGCAGCTTGAGTTGGCTCTCCTCCCCTCAGAACACTCACAGTGTGGCAGCAGTATCAAGCCCCTCTTGGTGCCTGAGTCAATGACGCTGGTCCCTTCCCCTCTCCACAGCCCTGTGAACCCTTGGCTACACAGTCTCTGAAACAGAGGGACTCAAGGTTATGGGCAAGATACTAGCATTTGGGAAGCCAAGGGATGGATCAACCTGGAAGCGCCCCCAATCCAACCAGTCATTCTTCCTCCATCCATCCCTTAATCATTCATCCTCAATCCATCCTTCCCTTTCTGAATCTACCCACCTGCTTACACGTTCTCACCCATCTATCCAACTCTTACTCCTATATCCTTCCATCCATCCATTCAACCTTGAACCCACCCTTCTGTTACATGTATCCACATACAGATGCATGTACATTGTCCATGTATGTACAGACATGCCCTTCCATGCTTGCATCCATCTTCCTGTGTCTGTCCATCCATCCATCCACCTATTCATCCAGATATCCACCCATCCATCCATCCACCCATACACACATACATACATATATACACTCACTCGTCCATCCATCCACCCACCCATTCATCCATATATCCATCCATTCATCCATCCACTCATCCATTCATCCATCCATCCATCCATCCATCCATCCATCCATCCATCCATCCATCCAGTTATCCATCCATCCATCCATCCATCCCTGCCTCCATCCATCCATCTATCCAACCCTCCATGGGTCCTTCCTTCCATCCATCCACTCATCCATTCACACATCTATCCATCCATTCATGCATCTATCCACCTATTCATCCATTTACACATCCCACTCTCCATCTATCCACCCATCCATCCATTCCTGTACATGGTCCTCCCTCCCTGCCTTCCCATAGCAACATGTTGCCATCATGCATTCAAGTATCATCCTTCCACTGACTACCCCATTTATCCATTTTTTCATATCAATATCCATCCATTCATTGACATTTATCTCTCCATCCATCCATCTATATGTACATCTTGCCACATACATACAGAAATCCATCCTTCCATCAACCCACCCATGTATGGATCCATTCCTGTATCCATGCCAATCCTTCTATTCATCCACCCATCCATCCCTGTCTACTTTGTCCCTTAGATCTATCCCTCCATCTGTTCCTCTGACTTTCTATCCACGCATCCACCCACCCATCCACCGATCTGTCCTGCTACATGTCTCCCATTGATACATCATCATATATCCATTCATCCACACCTACCCTTTCCCCCTCTGTTCACCTGCATTGCTTCTCCCCTTGGACCCAGTAGTGCTACCTGCAGCTGATGGGGTTTCTTGAAGGTCTGACCCAGCTCCACTCCTGACTTGGCCCAGGGCCTGCACTTCCTGGCTTGGCCCGGGAAATCCCCAGTAACTGCCACCACATCTTACAGACCATGGTTTTCTGGGGTTGGAATGACAGCTGGGAAAAGCCCTTCCTGGCCCACCAGCACCTTCTGGTCCGAGTTTGCAGGTTTGTCCCTGCAAACTTTCAGCTCTCGAAGGGTAAGGTCTGGTCAGAGTCACCAACATGATCCCAGAGAATAGGGCAGAATGGGTGCTGGGGCAGGGTATGCTGAATTCACGGACTTATCCACTCACTCATTCATAGATCCCCTCATTCATTCACTCCTATAATTATGGGGTGAGCAAAGCCACCATGTATGGACAAGCTCTTCATCACAGGTTTCGTCTGGTGCCTGCCCTCACCCCCACGACCCAGATAGGGGTTTCCTGACCTCTTTTCTGGCTGGGAGCTCTGATTAGGCAGAGTGGGAAGCTCAGGGGTGATGGAGACTTTTCTTCATTCACCCATGGTTCAGAGTCATACTGTGAATCCAGGGCCTCGGGTCCCTGTCCAAGCCCCTCCATCATCCCTTCGACAGGAAGGAGGCTGGTCAGGAGAAGATCCAGGGGTAATCAGCACAGTAAACCTCTGGGTCATGGTGTATCTCCTCTTAGCAGCCTTCCCTGCTTTGAGGGGAGGAGCTTTCTCAGCCCATGATGGCCACGCCCCCCAGGCAAGAGATGCCTCAGACCATTCCTGGGCCTCCCTCTCCCCTCACCTGCTGTACCTGTACCACACTTTTCTGTCTCCTTGGGGGTAGGCTTTGGGGAATTATGTGTGGACTGAGACAAGATATGGATTCATGAACTTCTCTCACCCCCTCCTACTCATTCCTTCCTTCATTCCTGAGCATTATTAAGTACCCTGCCTCGGTCATTTAAAAGATGCTCTTACTTGGACTTCTGATGTGGCACTGTAGGATAAGCACTGGACTGCTAACTACAAGGTTGGCAGTTCAAACTCACCAGCCACTCCTCAGAAACCCTATACAGAATCTCTGTGAGCTGGAACCGACTTGACAGAACTTATAGGAGTAGGGCAATGCTTCAAAGGGATGCTGTGGGGACCATGTGGGTCCGGCACACAGTTGGTGCTCAGGATTCTTGATGCTCTCAAGTCAATTCTGAGACATGGCTAACCCACATGTGCAGAGTACACCCACTCTGTATGACTTCAAGACCGTGTGACCTTCTGTAAGCAGATTGACAGTCTTGCCTTCTGAGGAATCTCTTAGTAGTTGAATGCTTAACTGTTTGTACCACCAGGGCTCACTACCAAAACCCACTGCCATCGAGTTGATTCCGGCTCATAGCGACCTGTAGTACATCCCCTCCTTAGGGCTTTCCAGAGAGCAGGTGCTCAATAAACGAAAATGTGGGCAATGCCCTGTGCTCAAGTCTTTGATAGTGGCTGGAAGGTCGTCTTCCAGACTTGCTGACTCACTTTTTCTCTTTGGACTTGAGAATGTGTGTATGTGTGTGTGTGTGTGTGGGGGGGGAGGGCGGTCACCATATGTCCCACCTACCCAACCCCTGGAATGCCCCTCTAATATGGGGTCTCTCTCCTCTCCACCCTCAGCTTTGCAGGTGCAAACAGTTCCAGGTTTTGACGCCAAGCAGAAGAGGAGCGTCGGAATCTATAAATACGAAACAATAGCTGGAGGCGCTTGGGCGCCTCGCGGAGCAGCCGCCCCTCGTCCTGCCCGCCGCTGATCAGCCGTGAGCAGGCGCATCTGCCGGCATGCTTGTTTTTCCGTGCTACCCTGATTATAGTGAAAGTCGGGAAAATTATGGGTTTGCGGGACACTGCCAGGGCCCTCGATGCCGCCTCCCCGCCCTGCACGTCATCGATGCCAGCCCGGGCCGCCTCCAATGGCCATTTGCCCAAGCCAGGCAGTGCCACCGCCGGGCCTGGCTGGAGGGGCACACCATAGTTTAGAAGGGGCTTTCTCCCACCATGGTCCTTGGAGCCTGATTCTGGGAGTCACTGGGGCCTCGTTGGCAGTGGGGGAGGAAATGACAGGTTTGAACCATTGGGTCTGCTCCCTCAGGCCAAGGCCTGACCTGTAATCCTCAGGACAGGAGGGCCTTGGCGGTCTAGGCTCCACACTAGACTGTGCTTGTCATCTCTCCATCCCCCACTCACTCCTGCTGGCTCCAGGATGCCGCCCACGCTTCCCTGCCCCAAAAGAACCACACTGGGGTGGGGGTGGGGTGGGGCACAGATGGAAGGAAACACCTTGTAACCAGGCAGGAAGAGCAAACGCTGGAGCAGAAATTCCCATCCAGCGCTCTGGGGTTTGGGGGGGGGGGGCGCGAGGTGCCAGCTAGGTGCCCCTTGGCCAGCCCCTGCCTCCTTGGACCTCAGTTTCCCTGGCAGGAAATGGGAAGGATGAGACTACCCTCCTGCTAGGTAATGAATGCGCTGGAGGGCGCCAGGGCCGGAGCGCACCAACGCGCGGCGCGCGGCTCACGCTCAATGATGAACCAGCCCTAGTCCAGCCTCCTTCAGGCTTCTTGGCCTTTCCCGGGCTCCTCTTTCCGGCTCCCCCCACTCCACCTGCACCCCGCCCGACCGGCCTTGCCCTGCCCCTGACGCAGGGCGGGGAGCGGGGGCCTGTTTGCACCCTGGCATCTGTCCTGCAGGTCCCATCTTCACGGCCTCGCCTTGTGTCCCTTGTCCTCCCCTCCTCCGCAAGGATGCGCAGGTGTACCGGGGCCGAGGACTCACCAATGGGACCCAGGCGTTCGGGCCAGGGCGCTGGGGGCAAGGCGCCAGCCGAGCTTCCCCGCCTCACCCGAGAGCCTGGTTCTGGGGACGCCCTGCCAGCTGACTGTGCATGGCAGAGTTCGGGGGTCCCAGACTCGGAGGGGCGCCTCGAGGAGGGCCCGGGTGAAGGAGTCGTCCTCCTGAGATTGGGGGCGCCACAGGAACCCGCCCCGCCCCGCCGGCTCGCAGCTACTCACCGCCCGGCGGAGCCGGCCCGGCCGCCGGCCACCCGTCCACATGGCCCCGCGCCGCTCGCCGCCGCCGGCCGGTGTCCTCCCTCCCAGACCCCGTGCGGGGAGCGGTGCGGCCGGGGCTCCCCACCAGCCCGGCTTCCCGCAGGGAGCGCCCGCCCCCCGCCCCCAGCCCGGCTCCCCGCCAGCCTTGGCCCCGCGCAGCCGCGGCTGATTCAGAGGCTCCCTGGCAGCGCCCAGGCGGGGCGCGCTCGGGGGCTCGGGCCAGGGGCTCTGGGGACCACGCGCGCTGGCTCCGGGGAGGAAAGGCGGAGAGCAGGGAATGAATGAAGCCGCATGTGTATGAATGGCGGAGAGCATGAATGAATGAGGGAACGAATGCTTGGGGGAAACGTAGAGCGAAACAGTGAATGGGCCCTCGAAGCCGGCAATTCCTCAGTACTGACTGGCCCAACCCATCCATTTATTTAATTTTTCAATGTTTCAACTTTATTTAGTACCTGCTGTGGACCATCCCTAGTGGTGCAGCGGGTTAAGCCTTGGACTGCTAACTGAAACGTCAGAGGCTTGAACCCACCACCACTCCGCAGTATCTGCTTTCATAACGATTTATAGTCTAGGAAACTAGGTGGTGGTGGTGATTATGCACCATGAAGTTGATTCTGACTCACAGTGACCCTATGGGACTAGAAAGCCTCATCTTTCTGCCGCGGAACCACTGGTAGTTTCGAACTGCTGACCTTGAGGTTAGCAGCCTGACTAATAACCACTATGGTACCAGAGCTCCTTAGGGTCACTATAAGTAGGAACTGATTTGAAGTCAATGAGTTTGGGTGTTTATGTGTACCAGTCCTTCTCTTAGCAGGAGATGTTGCTGGGAACTTAACCAAGTTTCTGTCCATTTTACAGACAAAGAAACTGAGGCCTGAATGGTGTGTCTGCCCATTCATTACCTTCAGTTCCCTCCATCATGGTCTGAGCTAGGAGTCCCTCCCTGGCTCTCCACCTGCCTTAGACATAGAGCACAGGCCCCAGGTCAGCGATAGGGATTAACAAGAGGGGCTTCCTTCTCCCCCGGGAGCACTAAGGTGGCCTCAGGAATGTCCCAGCTGCTCCAGAATCCCCCCTGCTGGACAACCGGCCCCCCCCCCCAACCTTTCCACCATTGCAGAATCCAGGCTAACTCAGTTCTAGCCCTGAGGAAGTGCCCCTAAGTCTGGGGCAGGAGGGTTCAGATGGCCCAGTCTAGCCTGGGCCCTTTTCAGGACTCAGGGTCAGTGCTGAGGGGCTGAGAGTCCTCTGGTACAGACAGACATGAGTCTTCACTCAGCTAACTCATCAGCAGCCAGGACATAAATCCAAGCCAGGAACCAGAGGGGTCCAGGGTGGCAGGAAGAGAGATCACAAAACACATTGCTTACCCTCTCTCAGATGCCCTCTGGGCTCGCAGTTCACACTCATGATAGCATCTTCAGCATGTGGCCGATGATCAATGCTACTGATGGACACCATGTATGTTTTATACATAAAAACATCGGAAGTCTGTTGTGTACTTTGTCATTGCTGCTCTTATCCATTCGGGAGAGTGCTGCTTACAGCTAGGCGTGGTGACAGTGTGGTTAGGAGTCCACACAAGAAAAGGGACTAAGCAGATACAAGGAAAAGGGTCAGTCACTGATTGGAGCCATTTAGCATCCCAAGTCCTTGAGTACCAGGGACATTGTTACTGTTTGTTGCCATTGAGTCGGCCCCATCTTACAGTGGCCCTTGTACAATAAATGAAATGATGCCCAGTCCTGGATCAGTTGGGGATTAGACTGTTGTAATCCATAGGCTTTTCAGAAGTTGATTGCCAGGCCTTTTTTCCTAGTGTCTTTTAACCTAGAAGCTTTGCTGAGACTTGTTCTGTGTTCTAGCAACATGGAAAACACCACTGACAACTGGTGATTGTACATAAGGTGCCTTGGCCGGGAACTGAACCCTGGTCTCCCTCATGGAAGGTGAGAATCCTATACTGAACCACTTTGGCCTTCTCTGGGTGACCGATCAGTCTAACAAGTCTTGGGGGCAGAGTCAACACCCTGTCTCCCTCCTCTCCATGTCCCTCCCCAGGCTGGCCACCTGACAGGTGAGAAGCGAGCCAGCCCCTGGCTCACTATGGTATCCTCTCTTCTTTGGGGGTCTTGGTCTCTGTCTTGAGGAGGGGCAGGCACCGTTACCTCCAAGTCTTGCATACTCCATTTTGATACTGTCCACAGAAGGGGTACAGCCCACCAGAGGCAGTGGGGGCCCTGGAAGACCCGAGGGAAGGGGCACCTCTGCACCCTATCATCCAGCCCAATATCCTGGCTCTACCCCAGACCCCAAGGGAACAACGGCAGCGGGGGACTAGGGGACAGAGTGTACATACGGGGGCCTGCCCACATCCCTTCCTCCTGGGCTGCGGCCCTTCCCCAGAGATTGGTCCTGATGCTGTCATGGAGCCAGAACGTGC
>NW_006408543.1:8299825-8307790 GCF_000296735.1 Chrysochloris asiatica
GGGGCGGGGGTGGCTCCTGCCGGAGTGCAGGCAGCTTGCAGGCTTCACTGGGCCGGCTAGAGAGGCTCAGAAAGCCCTCCTTTCCTGCACAACATCACAGCCTGCACCTGCCTCCCACTCCCACGCTGCAGGCCCGCTTCCTCCACCTCACTAGCCTGATCCCATTGAGGTGATCTTGGGCAGCCCACCCTCCAGCTCACTGATGAAGGGCAGGAGGGAGACCATGCCCAGAAGCTGAGTCTCCTTCATCTGCATGATGATCTGCGTATTGGCCCCTTTTGAGGTTGGAAGACAAGTTAGGGAGGGACACCCTTTGCAGCCAGTAGGGGCCAAGCTTGGATTTGAACACTCTACCTACCTGATTGGGGTAGGGAGGTTTCCATTTGAGTTCTCCCTCCCTCAAGATGTGAGTGCATGGGAGGGTGGCAGTCAAGATAGAGCCACGATGGAATCATCCAGAAAGGCCTCTTTGGTCAGTATACCACAAGGCTTCCTGGAGGAGGTGGGTTTTCAGCTGCAGTAAAAGTGTCAGAGCTTGGAGACCATGGACTGGGGCACATGTGACCATGTGACTGCCTTGAAGCACATTCCAGCCTCAGGTTCATAGCTCTAGCCAAGTTATTTGCTGTGTGTTTTTCTGTCACCTCTGCTGTGCCATGTGCTCCTCCATCCTTGAGGACACAGTTGGTGTTTGGAAGCAAGTGATTGAATGAATGAATAAATGAATGAATGAATAGGGGAGGGAGATCAGAGGAGTCAGGGGTGATGTCTGAGCATCTGACCATGGGGGGATGAGGAAGATGAGCAGGGCAGGTGTGAAGGTCCACCCTCCTGTTGAGCTGCACCTCTGGCCAGTTCCTCCTCCTGGAGATGGGCTGTGGGCTGAGGTTGTGAGACTGGGGCAGCTGAGGGACCTGTTTCCTCCCCCACAGACACCATCCTGGGCCTCAGAGGTGTGTCTTACTTTCCAGGGACAGAGCTTCCCTCCACAGAGGACATCTCTGGAAGCCCATGCCCTGAATAACTAGGGGGAGGCCAGTGCTGAGTGGCTACACATGCAGGTCAGTCTCGATCCAGAGTACACACCCTGCTCCTAATACACACCCAGGACACACATAGAGGTGGAATCCTGGTGGAGGTAGCTCTGGGGACTAGCAAAAGCCCAGCCCCTCTACACATGACTCCAGGCCAGGGGGAAGCTGACCACTCCAAGTAGGTCAGTAGAGGATGAGGCATCTAAGAGGCTGGAACAGAGCAAGAAGCAGCTCCTGAGGTCAGAGATGGCCCCAGGCCAGGCTGCCTCGTGGCTGAGCACCAACTCCTGGTGTGGTGGTCTGGCACTGCCCGGCCGGATATCAGTTGATAGTGAAGGTCAAGGCAATGCTGAGCCAGCGTGCTGGGTCAGAAGAGTGGATACTAGGATGCCTGAAACAAACCGGACCCCACACCACATTGCAAGCTTGGTAGCTCCTGCCTCATTCCAGGGATCCCCACCCCAGTCATGTGCCTGTGCTTTACCACTGAGTCCTGCCTCACATCTACTCTAGGCCCTGCCGTGTCCTCTGTTGCTCAAGAACATGCAATGGCTCCCTACTGCCAAACACATCCTGTCTAGACAACTTGACCTAGCACCCAAGGCACACTCTAGTCTCTGATGGGACTTAAACTCTCTGCAGATGTTAGGACTCTTCTGCCTGCTGCCCGTCCACCATGTCCATCCTCAGCCATGCCCATTAACCTCTTTTTCATGGGTCCTCATGCTCCAAATGGGAGGTAGCATCCCAGTAACAGAGGGGCTCATGTGATACTGGGGCCTTGAGATGATAGGAGGGGGCCCTGAAGCCCCATCTCCTTAGTCCCACCTCCTGACCCTTAAACCCCAAACCCAAACTGACAGAGTTCATTCTGACTCATAGCGACCCTACGAGAGTTTTCGAGGCTGTCAATCATTACGGGAGCAGAAAACCTCCTCTTTCTCCCCTGGATCAGCTGGTGGGTTTGAACTGCCAACCTTGTGGTTGGCAGTCCAATGCTAACCCTACAGTGCCACCAGGGTTCCTTTTGACTTCTAAGGACACCCCTAATTCTACTACTCCATTGTTTCTTGGCTCTCACTCTTCTTCCAACTAGATGGTGGCCCCACACCCCCTTCTTGTCTGACATCTCCAGGACACCACCCATCACCACTGGGGTGTCCTACCAATTCCCCAGATGTCTGAACTGGCCACTACTCTGGCTGATGCTATGAGATGGTGTCAAAACAGTGTGGGCAGCAGTGTGGGATCTCCCCATCTAACTTCACAAAGAGGAAGGAGACACCTTATCAGCATCAACAGCCCAACGCCAATTCCTAGGAGGCAGAGGTCAGACATGCCTCTACTCCCCAACTTGTTACCAATTCTGACACCAAGTGTCCTGCTCACAGCACACGATATTTCTCTGCTGGGTTTGATACTTCAGTGCAATGGCCACACAGAAGTCATGGACCATACTCAGTTACAGGATTTACTAGTGAAGTTATTATTGTTAAATGTCACTGAGTTGTTTCCAACTCAAAGCAACCCTGTAGAGGGTTTCCTAGGAGTGACTGGTGGGTTTGAAATGATGACCTTGTGGTTAGCAGTCAAATGTTTATCCTACAGTGCCACACCAGGACTGCTGTTGTTAGTAAGTGCCGTCGAGTTGGTTCTGACTCATAGTGACCCTGAATAGGGTTTCTAAGGAGTGGCTGGTGAGTTTGAACTGCCGACCTTATAGTTCAGACAGACCTTGCAGTTGAGAACTTATCCTACAGCACCACACCAAGCCTTGACGTTTTGTCCCTTAACCCCTTGGGTCTCTTGGGCTGGCCTGGCCTCTGGGTTGCTCAGGCAAGTGTTGTAAAACTCTTTAGCACTGCCAATAAATGCCTGTGGGCACCTGACTCCACCAGGAAGTATCAGCCCGAAGCCTGTCAACGTTCAAGCTCCATGGGTCTGCTCCCGCTCTGTCTCCTCCCAGTCTCCTGATTCTGCTGCTTCCATTTATGTACTGCTGCTTCTCACTGTGTCCCATCGTCTCTGATGTGACAGCTTTCTGTTTCCTGGGTCTAGAAGATTCTCAGCACAGGGACCCTGGGTTGAAACGACATGTTTCATTCTCAGCTGTTCTTATTGGTAGTGAGTGAGGTGTCCTCTCTTTCTGCCACTGAGATGACTAATTTTAAGCCTGTTATTGGGTAAGTGCCACTGAGTTGGTTCTGACTCATAGCGACCCTGTAGAGGGTTTCTGAGGAGTGACTGGTGGGTTTTAACCACTAACCTTGTGGTTAGCAATCCAGTACTTATCCTATAGTATTACGCCAGGACTCCATTTTAAGTATACTGGATGGCAAAATGGACCAATATCCTCATTAGGGTTCCATATACCTGAATTTGCATGATCTCACTCCCAGAAGGTGTTCTGGTGTTTTGCTACAGGGTAAACACTGGACTGTTAATTGCAAGGGTCCTTTCTTCCAAGACTGTAAGGGAACAGACAGCCTTCTCTTTCACTGGTGGGTTTGAACTATTGACCTTTCAGTTAGCAGCTAAGTACTTAACCTAATGTACCACCAAGGCTCATTTTCACAGATTCTAAATTACAATTTTTACTATCACAGTTAATCCTGCTAGAAGTCAGCGCCAGCAACAGAATCATATAATCCTACCAGCATCTTCCCCCACCCTCTCTCCACCAAGCCCCATCTGGAAAAGAAGAACCTGTTTAGTGGGAACCCTCCCTCATCCCCCTCATTTGGATGCAAACACCCATGAAAGCATGTAAGGCAGCTACTCCATGCCTTTATCTCTTCCCAATTTACATAGGCAATTTCTAAATTTTCAGTCCTTCTCCAACTTGGAAAGGAGCTCTGCTAGGGTAGTGGTTATAAATCAGGCAACTAATCTCAAGGTCAGCAGTTTGAAACTACCAGCGGTTCCACAGGAGAAAGATGAGGCATTCTGCTCCCATAAAGATTTACATCCTCAGAAACCTTATGCAGGGTCGCTATGAGTCAGTATTGACTCCACAGCACATCACCATCATCAAACTTGGAGAAGGGCATCATGCTTGGTAAAGTACATGGTTTTTGAATCAGAGGAAGACCTTCAATGAGACCCTATCCACCCTTGAGGAGGACTTCATGCTTGGTAAAGTACATGGTCATTGACTCAGAGGAACACACTCCAAGAGATGGATTGACACAGTGGCTGTGACAATGGACTCAGACGTAGGAACAATTGTGGGGATGGTGCAGCACTGGGCGATGTTTCATTCTGTTGTCTATGGGGTCGCTGTGAGTTGGAGCTGAACTGACAGTACCTAAGAATAACAACAATATCAAACCAGTATTCTAGGCAAGCAAGCATGTTCCTTGATCTGAAGAACTCCAGTTGGAACGTTGAGTATCCTTATCCATAAGAAAAGCCTTTTGTTGTTGTTGTTAAGTACTGTTGAGTTGGTTCATATTCATAGCGACCCTGTTTAGGGTACCAAAAGGAAATGGTTAATGTTCAACCATTTCAAGAGGTAGCATATGCCCAAGAGCCAATGATACTGAAGGAGGAAGTCCAAGGTGCATTGAAGGAATTGGCAAAGAACAAGGCAGCAGGAATTGATGGAATGAAAATTGAAATCTTTCAAGAAAGTGAGGCAGCACAGGAGGCACTCACTCATCTCTGCTAAGAAATTTGGAAGACAACTATGTGGCCAACTGATTGGAAAAGATCCGTATTTGTGCCCATTTCAAAGAGAGGTGACCCAACAGAATGCAGAAATCCTTGAACAATCTCTTTGGTATCTCATGCGAGTAAAGTTTTACTGAAGGTAATACAGAAGCAGCTGCAAGCATACATAGACAGAGAACTTCTAGAGGTTGAAGCCGGATTCAGAAGAGGCTGTGGAATGAGGGATATCATTACTGATGTCGGATGGATCTTGGCTGAAAGCAGAGAATATCAGAAAGATGTTTACCTGTGCTTTATTGACTATGCAAAGGCTTTCAATTGTGTGGATCATGACATGCATATAAGCCAATTGGAAATGTCATGACTTAGGTCAGGCACACATTGGTTTTCAAAGTAGCATCTTTGCTTTTTAATGCTTTATAGAGATCTTTTGCAGCAGATTTTCCCAATGCAATCTGTTGTTTGATTTCTTGACTGTTGCTTTCATGAGTATTGACTGTGAATCCAACTAAAATGAAATCCTGGACAATTTTAATCTTTTCTCCAGCTCTCCTGATGTTGCTTACTGATCTAATTGTGAGAGATTTTTCTTCTTTATGTTGAGGTATAATCCATATTGATGACTGTATTATTTGATGTTGAGGTGTAATCCACATCAAAGTCTTTGATATTCATCAGTAAGTGATTCAAGTCCTCTTCACTTTCAGCAAGCAAGGTTGTGTCATCTGTATATCACAGGCTGCTAATGAATCTTCCTCCAATTCTGATACCTAATTCTTCTTCATATAATCCATTCATATAAATTTAACCCATTCATACAATTTTTCTAGGATTATTTGCTCAGCATACAGATTAAATGAGTATGATGAAAGGATTCAAACCCTGACACACACCTTTCTTGCTTTTAAACCATGCAGTATCCTGTTGTGTTTGAACAGCTGCTTCTTGGTCTATGTACAGGTTCTACATGAGCACAGGTCAGTGTGCTCTGGAATCCCTATTCTTCACGATGTTATCTGTAATTTGTGATAGCCCAGACAGTTGAATGCCTTTGGGTAATCAATAAAACACAGGTAATAGCTTTCTGATAGTCTCTGCTTTCAGCCAAGGCCCATCTGTAACAGTAATCGTATCCCTCATTTCACATCCTCTTCTGAATCCAGCTTGAATTTCTGATAATTCCCTGTTCATGTACTGCTGCAACTGTTTATAAATGATCTTCAGCACAATTTTATTGAAGATAATAAAAATGGATCCTATGAAGAAGAATTTGGTGTTAGGATTAGAGGAAGACTCATTAGCTACCTGTGATATTAATGATACTGTTTGATCATTTCTGTGTTCTGTTGGAACACCTTTCTTTGGAATGGGCACAAATATGGATCTCTTCTAGTTGGTTGGCTAGATAGCTGTCTCCCAAATTTCTTGGCATAACAAATGACACTTTCAGTGCCACACTCATTTGCTGAAACAGTTCAGTTGGTATTCCGTCAGGTCCCTGAGCTAGGCTTGGAATGAAGCAGCCCTTTTGATGGTTCTACCCTGGAAGGTAATGAAGGATCTAGTACTAGAGGGAATCAAGTGAGAAACAAGGTTCACTCATGGAAGGAGGAGGTCAGGTGGCATTTTCTAAGATGATCTATTCCAAGGTTCTGCCAGGACCTGAATAGACTTCTGAGGGTTGTGTTGGATTTCATAATAGAACTACTACTTCTGGTGAGTTCTGGGGTGGCGCTGCAGGTTAATGTGCAGGACTGCAAAGTCAGTTTGAACTGCAAGGTTAGTGGTTCAAGTTCACCAACCGCTCCTTGGAAACCCTATACAGGGTTGCTATGGGTCAGAACCCACTTGACAGCACTTAACAACAACAACCACTACTCCTGGATCTGGCTTCTCCTAAGCCAAGCTTTCTTAGACCCATGGACAGGCCTCAGGGTTGCTGGAGATCCCGTTCCTCAGCCCCTTGTTATCAGTCTCTGTCTGGACAAACAAGCACTCCTTGGGGCAGAGAGAGCCCTGCTCCAAAGCCCAACAGATCTGTCACACTGCACCCTGGGAGCCTCAGTTTCCACACCTGTAAGATGACACAATAATTCCTTTTCTCGAAAGATGCTTCAATCTGTTTGTGGTGGCTTGCATGATGCTAAGATGCTATAAGCGATGCCATCAGCATTTTAAATATTCTCAGGGTCCCCCATGGTGGACAAGTTTCAGTGGAGCTTCCAGACTAAGACAGAGTAGAAACAATGACCTAGTCTGAAATCAGTTCCAAAAATCAGCCAACGAAAACCCTGTGGATCAATAGAACATGGTCCAAGTCTTTTGCTTTGGACCTGTCATCAGGGTCGAAGGAGGACACCCTGTCATGTGAGGGAGAGTGTGGGAGATCTCTGTGAGATGGATTGGCACAGTGGTGTCAGCAATGGACCTGAATGTTGGCAATCATGAAGCTGGTGCAAGTCATTCAAGGTTGTATATAAGGGTACCGTGATTGAGAGTCAGCTGGGTCTATCTGCGATCTCTCTCATCTGTCTGTCCATCCACACATCCATCATCTACCAATTGATCATTTATCATTCTATCTATCTATCCATCTCTATTATTTATCTATCATCTCTATTATCTACCATTCATCTATCTATCCATCTATCATCTATCTCTATTATTTATCATCTCTATCACCTGTCTGTCTGTCGTCTATCTATATCTATTTATCATATGTCTGTCTATTTATTATCTGTCATCTAGTATACATCTCCATCTCTCTATTATCTATCTACATATTTATCTATTATCTATCTGTCTATGTATGTATGTATATATGTATCTATGTATCTATCTATTCTATCTACGTATCTATCTATCTATCTATCTATCTATCTATCTATCTATCTATCTATTCTATCTATCTACGTATCTACGTATCTACGTATCTACCTATCTATCTATCTATCTATCTATCTATCTATCTATCTATCTATCTATCTATCTATCTATTCTATTCTATCTACCTATCTACATACCTACCTACCTACCTACCTATCTATCTATCTATCTATCTATCTATCTATCTATCTATCTATCTATCTATCTATCTATCTATCTATCTATCCTATCTATCTACGTATCTACCTATCTACCTATCTATCTACCTATCTATCTATCTATCTATCTATCTATCTATCTATCTATCTATCTATCTATCTATCTATCTACGTATCTATCTATCTATCTATCTATCTATCTATCTATCTATCTA
>NW_006408543.1:8308389-8310440 GCF_000296735.1 Chrysochloris asiatica
TCTAACATTTCTCTTGCTCTCTATCAATGTGAAGATTAGAAAGAGGATCTGTAAAGACCTAGTACAGGTGTGTGTATATGAGGAGGCTCCAACAGTGGTAGTGCTGAGATTAGAACTTCTGGCCATTCGGTCTGGGAAACAAGGACTTGGAAACATATTGAGCAAGTTTGTACTCTAGTTCTTGCTGAACAGGAGGGCATAGGCTGGACAGTCTTCACTGTCAGGCACCCAGTGCGAATGGTATGGAATAACTCATTGGTTATTGGTTTTGCACTTTCATTGAAGCATAGTTGACCTATATTGCATTGTTGATATTTAACGTGTAAAATGTGAGGAGTGTTGACATATGCATACACTAATGAAACCCTTATCACCATTAGGGGAAAGAACATTTCCATAATCCATAAAGGTTTCCTTGTGCTTCTTCATGGCCCACCCCTCCCTCGTCCCTCATCCCCAGGCAACCTCTGATCCGCTTTCTAGCATTATAGATTAGTTTGTATTTTCAGAATATTATATAAAGGAAATCACGTAAGTGCATATTCTCTTCTTGTTTGTTTGATTTTGAATCTGGCTTCTTTCACTGAGCTTAATGATCTGTAAATTCATCTATGTTGTTTTGTGTATCAATAGTTCATTCATGTTTTTTCGTTCTTATTGTTAAGTTCTGTTGAGTCAGTTACAATCCATAGCAATCCTGCGCCCAACAGAATGAACCACTGCCTGACCCTGCGCTATCCTCACCTTTGTTGCCATGTTTGAGCCCATTGTTATTGCCACTGTGTCTCTCCATTTCACTGCGGATTTTCTTCTTTATCTCTGAACCACCACTTTACCAAGCATGATGTCCTTTTCCAGGAACTGGTCCCTCCTGGTTATATGTCCAAAGTCTATCACAATGTTACTTATTAGTCCAGGTGTGAAGATTTTCATTTTATTTTTGTTGAGGTGTAATCCATATTGAAGGTGTAATCCTTGTTGAGGTGTAATCCATTCATCAGTAAGTGCTTCAGGTCTTCTGCTTTCAGCAAGCTAAGTTGTGTCATCTGCATAGGGTAAGTTGTTAATGAGTTTTCCAGCAATCTTGATACTACATTCTTCTTCATATAACCCAGTTTCTTATTATAATAAACCAACCAATACCCAAAAAATCCCCACTGAACTTTTTGTCATTGAGTCGATTTTTCAGGACAGAGTAGAACTGTCCCATAGGGTTTCTAAGGCTGCAATCTTTATGGAGCTCTGTAAGGATAAGCACTGGATTGCTAACTTGGAGACCACAGTTTAAACCCACCAGCCATCCTTCAGAAACTTTCTGAGTCAGACAGCACTTAACAAAAAAAAACAATCTTTATGGAAGCAGACTGCCACACCTTTCTCCTACAAAGCAGCTGATGGGCTTGAACTGCAGACCTTTTGATTAGCAGCTGAGTGCTCGACCACTACACTACCAGGGTTTAGTTTAATGAAAGAATATCTGACTTGAACATTGTATTCTTTTAAAGAACTCTCTAGATGGTATCTAATTGACAATTTGTTGTTGTTAGGTGCCATCCAGTCAGTATGGACTCATAGTGACCTTATGCACAACAGAACGAAATACTGTCCGATCCTGGCCCAACCTCACAATTGTTGTCACACTTGAGCCCATTGATGCTGCCACTTTGCGAATCTATCTTTCTGGGGGTTTTCCTCTGACCCTGCACCTTACCAAATATGATATCCTTCTCCAGAGACTGGTTCCTCCTGACAACATGTCTGAAGTATGAGAGACGAAGTTTGGCCATCTTGGCCTGCAAGGAGCACTCTGGCTGCACTTCTTCCAAAATGGTTCTATTAGTTCTTTTGGCAGCCCATGGCACTTTCAGTATTCTCCTTCAACACCACAACTCAAAAGCATAATTCTTCTACGGTCTTCCTTATTCACCGTCCAGCTTTCGCATCCATATGAGGTTATTAAAAATACCATGGCTTGGGTCAGGCGCACCTTAGTCCTCAAGCTGACATCTTTGCTCTTCAACACTTTAAAGAGGTCTTGTGCAGCAGATTTG
>NW_006408543.1:8313175-8319140 GCF_000296735.1 Chrysochloris asiatica
GTTTGAATTGCAAGGTCGGTGGTTCAAGCTCACCAGCTGCTCTTCGGAAATCCTATACAGGTTTACTCAACAGCACTTAACAATAACAACAACAATTACAACGTTGAGTAGAAGTGGTGAGGATGAGTATCCTTACCTTGTTTTCTATCTTAAGATAAACAAATTCTCAATCTTTTACTATTAAAAGCATAATTTACTATTAAGCTATTATTTATCATAGATGCTCTGTGTCAGGTTGAAAAAACTCTTTTCCAACAACTAGTTTACAGAGTGTTTATTAGAAATGGAAGTTGAATTTTGTTGAATGTTAATTTCTTCTGTTAATAAGCTAAGTAACATGGGTTGATTTTAAAATGTCAAGCCCAGTTTGCAAACCTGGGATGAAGCCTACTTTGACATGATGCCGTTCATTTGATTTTGTTAGATTTAATTTGCAAATATTTGGTTAAGATTTTTTTGTATCAGTGTTCATGAGGAATACTGGTCACCTCGTGCCTTGTGTCCAAAGGTCTTTGCCTAGTTTTGATAGCAGGGTAATGCTGGTTGTAAAGCTCCTTCCCTTCTAATGTATGGGAGGCTCCTTTAAAACTGATACTATTTCTTCCCTAAGTGTTTGGTAGAGTTTACCAGAAAAGCCATCTGGGTTTGAAATCTTCTTTGTGGCAGGTTTTGTAATGACAAATGTAATTTTTTTAATAAATGTGGGACTATTCAGATGATGCATTTGAATTATAGTGTAGGCAAAGAATATTAAATATACCATGGACTGTCAGAAGAACAAACAAATCTGTCTAGAAGAAGTACTGCCAGAATGCTTCTTAGAAGGGAGGATATTGAGAGTTCAGCTCATGTGGTTTAGACGTGCCATCAGGAGGGACGAGTTTCCAGAAAGGGACATCATCTTTGGTAAAGTAGAGGAAGACTCTCAATGACATGGAATGTCACAGTGCTTACATAATGGACTCAAACATCACAGTAATTGTGAAGATGGTGCAGTGCCAGGCTGTATGTGGGTTTGCTAGAGTTGAAATTGACTTGATGGCAAGTTAACAACACTTTCTTCTTGCAAGCGCTTCAGTAGTGTGTACACTTCAAAGAATTTGTCTAATTGATCTACTTTGTCAGTTTTGTTGGCATAATATTGTTCAAAATCCTCATAATTATCTTTTTACTGTCTGTAAAATACATCGTGATATCCTTCTTATTCCCGACATTGGTAATACGAGTATTCTCTCTTCTTTCCTTGATCAGTTTGGCTAGAGGTTTATGAAGTTTATTGACTTCTCAACGGACTCAACTTTTGGTTTCATTAATGTTTCTATTGCTTTAATGCCTTCCGTTTCACTGATCTGCTCTTATCTTTAACATTTTCTTACATATGCTCCCTTAGGTTCCATTTCATCTTCTTTATTTTAAATCATTTCAAACTTTTAGTTTCTTTTTTTAAAAATAATTTTAAACTTTTTAATGTCCCGTTGCACATTATATTAGCATTCACATCACAAGACATTCCAGTCACACATATTACAGTTTGTTAAAAATGACACACATACCCCCAAAAGTCTGTACCAGATTGGGTCACTTTATTAAATCATTAAAATAGTCAAAGTAATGAAATCATTATCGCAATTCTTTTCAAGCAATAAAGGGCTGGGACGCTGTGCGAAAGATGTTCTCTTATGTGTTAGTGGTATGAGATTACATTACAAGAACGTCAACAATATCCAGTAATCAAGTACACGCTAGTGAAAAATGACTTCATGGCCTGATATAGCTTCAGCAGATATTCTGTTTTGGACTGAAAATCCTGGCAGGACTAGAAGTCCTGGGCAACAGAGATGCTTCCAGGGAGCTTCCTAACAATGGAACGGTGTCTTTTCAGCACACAACTGCCTCTCTCCTGCCTAAGAATAGTTCTCAAAGTCATTCCTTCCTAGACATGCCAGGTGTACTAGATGTTCCAAGGGAAGAGAGGGGGCTTTCTCCTTCCCATTTCTAACCCTCAAAGAGCAGTATATTACACAATACACATCCCTGCACAGTCAGACACCACTTGGAGCATGACAATGTTTGTCATAAACTAGAACCCAGGAAGAAAAACAAAACACCTTCCGAAGTGAATTTTGCCGCATTCATTCACCGACACACCAAGTTCACCACACTGGAGAGAAAGGTTTCCTTTAGCGCAATTACAAAGGTAAGCAATTAGCATGGGGGACAGGTGGGTCAATTCCTTGTTGGGGATTAAATTACTGCAACTATCAGCCCATTTAAGGAGCTCTGGTAGCGTAGTGGTTACAAATTGAGCTGTGAACTGCAAGGTCAGCAGTTCGAAACTACCAGCTGTTCTGCAGAAGAAAGATGAGGCTGTCTGCTCCCGTAAAGATTTACAGCCTCGGAAACCCTATACAGGATAATTATGAGCCAGAACCGACTCCACGGCACATAACAACAACAACAAAAAGCCCATTTAAGGAGTTCTGATAGTGCAGTGGTTACTAGTTGGACTGCTAATCTCAAGGTCAGTAGTTCGAAACTACCAGTGGTTCCGTGGGAGAAAGATGAGGCTTTCTGCTCCTGTAAAGATTTCTAGCCTCAGAAAGCCAATGCAGGGTCACTATGAGTTGGAACCGACTCCACAGCACATAACCACCACCACCACCAGTCCATTTACGACAATATCTAGTCTTGTCAGAGCAGCCTCAACACAAATACCAGGTCACACAGTGTCCACTAATTACATATGTGGAGTTAAAAATGAATACATACATATTTCACATATATAATTAAAAAAAAAAATCGGGAGCAACATATGTTACAAAAGTTACAAGAATTCTCATCTTCAACATAGACCTGGTAAGCAGCTGACTGATTCTGGCAGTGAAAAATGCAACTCAAAGCAGGTTTAAGTAAAAATGTCAAAGGACAAATAAGTAAGTTGGGTGCAGAGACTGTTTGGGTAAGTTGTTTGTTGTTAAGAGCTGTCTAGTTGGTTTTGACTCATAACAACCCTGTTCAGTGTTTCTGAGGAGCAGCTGGTGGATTCGAATCACCGACCTTGCAGTTCAAATCCATCTTGTGAGTCAGTGCTTTATCCTACAGCACCACACTTTGGGTAAAAGATTGAGAATTTTTTCCTTTATTCTTCGCAGGTTTTCCAGAACCAAGACAAGTCCTTGAGGATACACACCAAATGCTGTAGTCCTTTGTGATGTATGGTCAAAACAAAAACAAGTGACAAAAATGTCATCTTCCTTTGCAGACTCTCAATAAAATGCATTGTACAGGCAGAAGGAATTCTTGGGATGTGCCACCTCGGGAGAAAACTAAAGCTGGGACATGAAGCGAGGCCGGGCACTTCCAAATCACCGGGGAGGATCTTGCAGCCAGTGTCCATGACCAGCAGCATGTGCTTTCTGACTCTTGTCTCTGAAGTCCAGCCATCTAGCCAAGTCTCTCCTGCTATCTGCCTTCACAAATCATTGGCTCAATTGTAAATACATGGCCCACCTTCTCACCACAACAGCTTTATTTTTGGCATAGTGAGGCGCATTGGAAGCTGTATGAAAAAGTCTGTGGATTCCATCCATGCCCACAGTAGTTTTGAACAACTGAAAACCGATTTGCTTGGGCATGCTTCTGAATAATGTTTCCCAGTTCTCTGTATGTAAACACCAGGTTTCACTGCCCTGATGCAGTCTGAACTAGCTTCTGCATTCCCTCATCCACATCTCTAACAACAAACATCTCATTAAGGTCCCCGTGACAACCACTGCAATAGAGAGTAATGTGCACATTAACAACACCGTCTTCTTGCAAAGGCCGACTGTCTAGACTTCCATGAAAAATAACTTCATTCACTGAGGTGCAACAAGACTTTGGGAAATTATCATAATTCAGCAGAGAAGGATAACAATTTCTTGCAATGCATGCTAAGTGTATAACATGATCTATTTCTTGAATAGTTGTTGTTAAAGGTTGTCGGGTCAGTTCTGACCCATCACGATCCTGTATAGGGTTTCTGAGGAGCTACTGGTGAGCTTGAACTGCTGACCTTGCGGTCTAGTGCATTAACACACAGCTCCACACCAAGAGACCTGGTTTAATCATCACAGTAGCAATTCCCAAATCTTCTCTAGCCTGATTACATGTAAATTGCATCCTTTGCTTATCTTCAGATTAGAGTAATTTAATTTGAGAAGTACCTTTAAGGGCCTGTTCAGATTCAGTCATTCTTAACAGATGATCAGCATAATCTGGTTTTGGAATATAACTTGGCATTGGCCTTGTTGGCATCAGTAGATAATGTGGCCTGAGTTTACCAGTATTTTGACAGCTTGCCCTGGGTCAGTGTTAATACCACTTTCTACAATCCAAGCAGAAATGTATCACAGTTTGCCCCTGGGTTAGTGTTAATATCACCTTCTACAATCCAAGCAGAAACATAAGCTTTGCCTTTTCATCTCTGCTTTCTTAGGTAGCAATTTGTGAGCAGCTCAGCTTCCTTTAAAACATTCCTGCAAGCAGAAGTAAGGACCCTGGATGCCCAGCAGGATGCAGGGAACTTGATGTTACTGCTGTAGCCCTTTGTCTTGTGTACCCAAGTCTCCAGGGCCAGCCGCCACGCTGCCAGTTACTAGAGTCCCTCATGGAGGAAGAGGAGGAGAAAGAGAGGAATAGCGGGAAGAAGGTAAGGGGTGGGAGAAACTTCTTTAGTTTCTTAAGGTAACTTTTCTTTTTTTGTAATATAAACTTGTAGTACATTTTAATGCTATAAATTTCCCTCTGATCATTGCTTTGGCTGCAACCTACACATTTTTGTATGCTGTGCTTTCATTACTTTTATTTGAAATAGTTTCTAATTCCTACAGTGATTTTTTTTTTTTCATGTATGTATCATTTAGCAATTTGCTATCTAGTGTCCAAGTGATAATTTTCCAGGTATTTTTCTGTTATTGCTTTTGAATTTCATTTCATTGTGGTCAGAGAAGATACTTTTTGGAATTCCAGTCCTTTAAAAATCTATTCAGACTTGTTGATCACTCACAAAATGCTTTATTTGGTGAATGCTTTGAGAATAATGGGGTAGAGTGGTCTATAAACATCAGCTAGGTCAAGTTTGTTGATATTTTTCAAATCTTCTGTAGCCTTATAAATTTTCTGTCTGTTTCTAACAATTATTTAGAAAGCAGTGTTGAAATCTCCAACTCTAATTGCAGATTTGTTATTTCTCTTGCAGGTCTACGAATCGGACTGCGAACCTTAAGGTCAGCGGTTCGAAACTATCAGCTGTTCTGCGGGAGAAAGATGAGGCTTTCTACTCCCGTAAAGATTTACACCCTCGGAAACCCTGTACAGGGTCGCTGTGGGTCGGAACCGACTTGACGGCACTTAGAACAACAACAACAACTTGCAGTTCTATCAGTTCTTGCATCTTGTATGCTGAAACTCTGTTATTAGGTACATAAACATTTGAGATTGATAAGGATTCTTGAGGTATTGATCTTTTTATCATTATGAAATAATTCTTTATTCCTGGTAATTATTTTTCCTCTGAAATCTGCTTTAATTTTTATATAGTCACTCCATCTTTCTTTTATTACCATTAATGAATTTTTTTTTCTGTATTTCTACTTTTAGTATATTTGTGTCTTTATCATTATAGTGGGTTTCTTATTGAATCTATGTAATTAGATATTGATTTCTATCTGATCTGACAACCTTTACCTTTTAGTTGGTGACTTTTGACAATCTATATGTAGTATGATTATTAGCATGGTTGGGTTTAAATCTGCTATCTTGATATTTGTTTTCTTATGTCCCTCTTCCTGCCTGACTTTTGGATTAATTTTTATAATTCTTTTAAAATTTTATTAACGTATCAGTTATAACTCTTTCTTTTGTTTTAATGATTGCTTTGGGGTATGCATCTTTAATGCATCACACTCTATTTTATTACAGCCTC
>NW_006408543.1:8323490-8325197 GCF_000296735.1 Chrysochloris asiatica
AACTCAGAAGGTTCTGGGTGGGGCTCAGAATTCCATCTAAGGCCTGTGCTCTACAAAGACTTGACAAGAAGACTACTTCCCTAGGCAAATTCTAACTCCCCTTTTAGAAAACCCAATCAATTATAAGCTGAAGATTGTCTTATAGGTTTTCTGTCATCAAAATTTTCAATATTAATTTCTATCACACATAAATGTCTATTATATAATAGTAGGCAGGGAAAACCAATAGTCACAAGATAGTCAAACACATAAACATTTTTTCTCCTCCTTTATCCATTCATCCTATTTCTTGATCCATGTATCTACTCACAGAACACTGTTGTTCCAAAGTTTTGTATACGTCACTATTTACTTCTATCCCATTTAGTCCATGCATACCTCCCTAAGTCTTCTCCTATTTTCACTGTTCATCTTCCATCTTCCATCTTCCCTCTTACATATTGCCCTCCCCATCACCCAAACTAACCCTCTAGCCAATGAATCACTTTCCTCTTTCCCTCTACTTTTGAAAATCTGAAAAAAGTATTTATTTTACTTCCATTTTTGAAAGATAATTTCACTGTATATTACATTTTAGGTTGACAAGTTCTCTTTTTTTCCCTTTCAATAAAGAAGACATTGCTCCATTTTCTTTTGGTTTGTGCTATTTCTAATGAGAAACCTGATGTTAGTCTTATTTTTGTTTCTCTGGTTATAATGTGTATTTTATGGTTCCAGTACTTTGGTTATGATGTCCCCTGGTGTAGTTTTCTTTCTTCGTTTTTCTTCTCTGAGATTCATTGGACTTTGTGGATCTGTGAGTTTATAGTTTTCATTAAACCTGGAAAATTTTTTGATCATTATTTCTTCAAATATTGTTTTCTGTCTTACTCCTCCCCTCCACCCCCAGGACTCCAATCACACATATGTTAGGTCATTTGATGTACCACAACTTTCTGATCATTTCTTCATGTCCTTTTAATAGTCATTCTTCTCTCTGTGTGTGCTTCATTTTTTTGGTAGTTTATGTTACTATGGGGGTCCTGGTGTGGCTCTGTGGGATAATGCACTGAACCATAACCACAAGGTCAGTGGTTCAAATTCACCAGCTGCTCCTAGGAAACTCTATGCTGGGCCGCCGTAAGCTGAAACTGACTTGACGGCACTTAACAGCATATTATCATGACTTCAAGTTTATTGATAGTTTTTTTTCAGTGCCTAATGTATTGTTAATCATATCCAATACACTTTTTATAAATTTTTATTGTGAGTTGAGTGATAGTTTACATGGGAGAACATCAGTTTTACATTCATCCTATTGTATTTCATTTCAATGCAAGGATTACAATCCCTCCATGCATCACCATTCAACAGTATTTGCTTCTATTCCTTCTGTTTTTTTTATTTGGATTACACCAAAACACTCAGGAACATACAATTATTCAAATACCCAAAGGGCATATCCTGAAAACCTGCCCCCCAAGCCACCAGCACACAGCCCTTCTCCCTCCATGAGTCTAGCGTCTCCAGCCGCTCCATCCCTCCACATCATCATCTCTGCCTCCATCTCTGGTGTAGCTGCCTCTCTGAATAGGGTTCCACACTCCGCTCCCGCTCTTTTCCCTTGATGGTCCCAGGGTTCTTGTCTCCGAGACTGCAAGATCAACCACCCCTTCTTTTTGCTACAAAACCTCTACCATTACAGTTGCAACAATCACAATTAGTCAT
>NW_006408543.1:8325957-8333763 GCF_000296735.1 Chrysochloris asiatica
AAAATATGTGTGAGCTTGGCTGGGCCTTGATTCTCAGTAGTTTGATGTAATAGGACAGCTATCTAATGATCCCCCATAATGCAATCTGATGTGATAAACCAGTAAGAGGATTGATGGTGGTCTGCAATACCCTTAATCCGATCATAACCCTGATGCAATGACAGAGAGTTTCCCAGGGGATTGTCTGCAACACCTGTTATCTTACAAGAGATAAAAAGAGAGAGAAATGAGCAGAGGAAGTGGGTCCTTCTGCCACCAAGAAAGAAGAGCTGAGAGTGGATTTGAGTGCATCCTTTGGACTTGGGATTCCTGCACTGTGAAGCTTCTAGTCCCAAGGAAAGGTTGATGCCAAGACACACAGAGATGCTGAAAAGAGACAAAGACCTTTCTTCAGAGACAGTGCTCTGAATTCAGACTGGTAGCTTCCTGAACCATGAGAGATTACATTTCTATTTGTTACTGCCATTCACATGTGGTATTTCCATTGTGGCAGCATTAGAGAACTGAGACAGGTATGGATTACATCTCAGGAAAAGTCTTCACCATTGGGCCAATAAGCAACATCATGATCAATGGAGCAAAAACAGAAGCTGTCAAGAATTTCATTTCACTTAATCCAAGATCAATGTCCATGGAAGCAGCAGTCTAGACATCAAATGATGTATTGCATTGGCCCAATTGACCACAAAAGATCTCTTTACGGTGTTAAAAAGCAGAGATATCACTTTGAGGACTAAGGTATACTTCACTCAAGCCATGGTATTTTCAATCGCCTCATATGCATGCAAAATCTGGGCAATGGAAAAAAAGAAAACTGAAGAAGAGTTGATACATTTGAATTATGATGTTGGTGAAGAATATTAAATATAAAATGGACTGCCAGAGAATGAACAAATCTATCTCCAAAGAAGTAGGGTCAGAATGCTGCTTAGAAGTGAGGATTATGAGGCTTTGTTTTTTGTGCTTTGGACTTGTCATCAGGTGGGACCAGTCCCTAGAGAAGGACATCATGCTTGATAGATTAAAGGGTCAGTGAAAAGGAGAAAGACCCTCAATGGGAATGCCTTGACACAGCGGTTGCAAGAATTGGATTAAACATTTCTACTGCAGTGAGGATGACTGAGCACCAGACATGTTTTGTTCTGTTATACGTAGGTTTGCTATGAGTTGGAATTGACTTGATGGCTTCTACCATCAGTAACTTGAACATACAGCTATTTTACCATCCCATTTAGCTTGTTGTATCATCTAGTCATTTGTTGATCTATTTCTAGTGATTGATTTTTCTCCATATTCATTTTGGGTCGTATTTTCCTCCTTTTTGTGTCTAGTAATTTTTGATTAGATATCACACATGGTGATGTCATTTTGTTAGGAACTAGGATGTTTCATCTTCCTTTAAATATTTTTGCTTTTCTGATGAGATGCAATTAAATTACTTGACAACTCTGATTCTTTCAAATCTTTCTTTTACATTTTGTAAGCTGGTCCAGACCAGCCTTTAGTCTGAATCTAATTTGACCCTGGGGTCCTGGTGTGGCACTGAAAGATAAACACTGGATTGCTAACCACAAGGTTAGGGGTTCAAACCCAACTAATGGCCCCTTGGAAACTCTGTACAGAGCCAACTTGATAGCACATAAAAACAACAGCAACTAAGACAATACCTTTCTGAGAAATTTACTCAATACCCATGTGTCATAAGGTCTTTTTTCACTCTGACTAGCGGGACAGGGGCATGGGGGCGGAGGCAGAATCAGCTACTATCATTCCTGTCTAAGTCTAGGAGGTTGTTCTGTTTCCTCCTAGCTGGTTGTCTTTCTTTGGCCTTGGTAAGTTATTCACACACATGCACTGATTGATACTTAGAGACTTGAAGAGAACCTCTGAAGATCTCTAAAAGAGTCTTTTTTTTTTTGTACACCTAGCTCATCTCTGGAGTCCCGGTGTGGCGCTGTAGGATCAACCACTCCTTGGAAATCCTATACAGGGTGGCTGTGAGTCAGAACTAACTGGATGGCATTTAACAACAAAGACTCCTCTCTGTTGCTGGACACCATGAATTCTAGATGCCTTTGCTCTCGGAACTTTACATTGGGCCCCAACTCAGGGAGACTGCTGAACCCCACCAGAGAGCTTTCTCTCTGTGTGCTGTGTTCTGGAAACACTTTCCAAGGGCACTTGTAAGGCTTGAGCCATTTGCTTGCCTCTCAGAGCTCACTCTTTTGGACTGCCTTCTAGCCAAGGTCGTGAAAGTCATAGATAGTTTCATTTGTGTGTATATTTTTAAGGTTGGGTGCAAACCCCATCCTTTTTGGCTGGAAAAGGAAGTTCTTGGCATGACTTCTTAAAAGGACAGATGCCTGGAAAAAGCCTCCTTTTGTCTCCCCTTTGTCTTCCTTTCTTCTTGCTGTTTGGAATGAAGATGTGATGGCTGGATGCCTGCAGCTCTATTAGACCACCAGGTGAATTGGAGGGTGAAAGCTACATGCTGAGGATGTAGGAAAAGACAGATGGAGGGAAGATGCCTGGATCCCTGGCAGTGTTGCAAAGCAGCCACACTGGTCTTGGATAGCCAGCCTGTCAACTCTTTAACATGAGAAAATAAATACATATGTGTCTAATCCTCTGTGTTTTTTGTACTCCTTACTTTGCCACTTAACTTAATTTAATGTGTACAGCTCCCTCTTCTAGCACACTCCAATCTCTCTTCCAAATATACAGCCAAAGATTGCCCAGAAGATGCCAACCCACAGTGACCAAGCTAGCTTACCTGCCTCCGATGGTTCCCACCCCAGTCCAGCCAGGGCACCAGTGCCAGCAGAAAGCAACTGCCATTGTCTTCCTGCCCCTCCCAGCCCTGATTTGCCCCAGTTCTTACTTCCTTATTGCCTCCTCCCTCTTGCTCCAACTTCCTCCTGCCCTCCTGGTTGAACTCACCTCTGGTTGTCCTGGTCTTAACTTACCCCTAGATGCTGGCTTACTGTTTTCCTTTGATGCATCTGGGACCACTTGGCCATCTTGGGGCACGGGGAGAGCTAGGGTGACACTCAGCTAGGAGAACAGACAGAGAGGAGGGACCCATATTCTTGGGGAGGCCACTGAGATACTTAAACAAATCCTCCTTTCTGACATTGAAGGACCCACTTCCTTATTGTGTTCTTGGTACTGAGGCTGGGACATTGCTACATCCACGGGGCCAGCAGGTCAGGGTCCCTCACTGTGACTAAGGACAAGTCACCATGGGCTCCCATCACCACGTGGCGCCAAAGACTCCAGGAGGTGACATCCTGGGACCAGTGGTGCATTCCCTCCCTGGAAGTGGGGGGGTGATGGCAAAAGAAGTGGTGTCCCAGATCGTCCCCACACAGCCCCAGGCACACAGAGAACTTCACCATTATTTGTAATGTTTCTATATTTTGCATTAAAAAAGAGCAGAGTTGGAACAATTGGGACAAAATGCTGCAGTTGTCACTTCTGTGTGGCGGGTGTGCAGCTGCGTGCTCTTTTGTTCTTCGTACTTTTTCTGAAGTGGAGTGAAAAGAAATGATGAGATGCCCTTCCTCTCGTCCCCACGCCTGGTCTGCATGCCTGTGGTGCATGGCGAGGAGTGGCCCCCACCCCAATGCAGGAAGCGTGACCAGCTCTGCCCACGGTGGGAGGCTGGCAGCCCAGCAGTTCCCGTGGCGACACTTGTCCTAGTCCACAGTGACAACTCACTCCCCTCCCCACATGGCTGCTCTGGACAGAGGGGCAGATGGTGGCTCCGTGGGCTGCTCAGGCTCCCTCCAGCATGTCTTCTCTGCCCCAGATGCCAGAGGCAGGCCGCTTGCTGTCAGCTCTGGAGCAGATCGGGAGCAAGAATGTGGAAGGCCAGCTGTAGTAGAGACCCCGGGGTTTGCTTTCTCTCCTTCTATCCTGTGAGCAGCTTCTGTGCACGTGTGATGTGTGAATCCATATAGAGACCCGTGTACCTGGGGATTTCCCTTACAACTTGGGATCCAAAGGAAGCCCTCCAGCAGGGCCCCAATGAGCAGTCTCTGCCCCCAGCAGCAGTGGCGTCACTAGAGTGGGTGACATAAAGTGTGGATCTTCACCCCCATTCCTTAGGCCCCTCTTTGCTGTGGGTGGGGTGCCTAGCCCCTCCTTCAGGCGCAGGACCAATGTGGCCCCTCCCTTCACTGCCCCACCCAATTCTACCACCACCTCCCCTGGGGTCATTTTAGGTCCCCTTTTGTGACGGAGTCAGGGGGGATGCCTCTACCTAGCAGGGTCCCTGATTCTCTCTCTGCCCAGCAGCATCTCCACAGCTCCAACCAGTGTCTTGAGACCCTCAGTCCTTTCTGTTTGTCTCAGGGCCACTACTGGGTCCGTGGGGTCCCCATCTCTTCTGGATCCAGGCTCCACATTAGAGCAGAGGGTTGGTGTCAGGGACTGGTGGGTCAGCGGGTGGATGGGGACAGGCTTGGGATGGGCTGGTTGAATACTAGGGAGCAAAACAGAACCAGGTCTCACCAGTCCTGGGGGTTTTGGAGTAGGGTTCAAATCCCATCTGGTTCAAAGTATCTGAGTAGCCTTGGACTGGTCACTCTGCTTCTTGGTCTCAGGTGTTCCCTTCTATAAAATGAGTCTGAAATTGATGACTCAGGGGTCGAAACTCCAGGCAATCCTGTGCATTGCAGAGTAGAACATCTCCGGAGGATTTTCTCAGCTGTGATCTTTGCAGAAGTATATTGCCAGATCTTTCTTTCATGGCATTCCAGGTGGGTTCAAATTGCCAGCCTTGAAGTTAGCCATCTAGCATAAACCATTTGCGACACCCAGGGACCCAGGGGATATGGACTATCTAGCTCTGAGCCTGCCTCATTTGATAAATGTCTGCATCGTCCTTATCCTTGTGAATGTTGGCTGCTGAATCCCAACACTGGGCATTCAAGAGACATTGCTTTCTATCAAGGTTCAATCCCATCCCCTCTGTACTCAGGGTTGATAGGGACAGGCAATTTAGACATCGGCTACCTAAAATAAGGGGGTGATAAAGGCACGAAGTGACTGGCTTACAAGTTTCCAAGAGGGATTTTCGTTTAAGAGTATGCGGGGCAAGGCAGAGTTTCCACTGAATAGTTTTCATCTTCTTTAGATGGGTCTGGTGAAAAGAGATGGGGATAAGATTCTTACTATTCAATAGTGAGTAATTGTTACCATGACTAATTGAGACTGTCACAATTGTAAAGGTAAAAGTTTTGTAACACAAAGAGCGGAGTAGTTAATCTTACAGTCCAAAAACAGAGGACCCTGAGACCATCAAGGGAGAAGAGCACGAGCGGAATGTGGGACCCTATCCAGAGAAGAAAAGACACCAGAGATGGAGGCAGAGATAAGGGCATGGAGAGAGGGAGCAGCTGAGGACTCTTGATCCGTGGAAAGAGAAAGGCTGTGTGCTGCTGGCTAGGAGGCAGCCTTGCAGAATGTGACATTTGGTTGGTTGTTTAAATGATTATATATTCCTGAGTGTTTTGGTGTACATTCAAAAAAGGAAAAAACAACAACAACAAAAAAAAACACACAGAGGGAATAGAAGCATATACTGTTGAATGATGATGCATGGAGGAATTGTAATCACTACAATGAAATGAAATACAATAGGATGAGTGTAAAAGCTCTCCCATGTAAACTATCACTCGATTCATAATAAAAACTTGAAAAGAAAAATGAAAGAGCCCTTGTTTTCTAGCCCTGGCTGTTAACGGATCTCTGTCACCTGGTCGCTGCATGGCCTTGTCATGGTCATCAGGAGACCTCCACACAGAGTAGCTGGATGCTTTGAAAGCTGGACTCTGACCAGCCTGGGCACTGCCCATCTTTAGTGCTAAATGAAGGCCAGGTAGCTCTTTCGCTACTATTGTTACAGAAAGGAATGAAAAAACAACCCAAAACAAACAATAACCATTCTCACACCTGTCCTCCTTGCTAATATCTCTGGAGGCACAAATGTGTTAACGGAGTTAAACAAAGTCTGGGATTTCTAAGCTTCAGCAAGCCCCAGGTCTCCCAGGTTCCATCCTCCCACACCTCTCTCCTCCCACCCCTCCACTTCACGGGGTCTCAGAGGCTTTTGCAAATTATCTCCTTGCTCTGTGCCGCAGGAGGCTGTCTCTAGTTGTAAAATTATTGAGAGGGAGGGAATGTTCTTTTCCAGTGGCTTGGAAGCCTCATGGGCTGAGTGTATGGGGGAGTGCCCCTTCTCCCTGCCCTCACCTTTACCTGGAGCCCCCTGGCTGCTTCCAGTGTGTCCAGGATGACCCTTAAAGCTTTCACGGCTGTGAGTGGTCATACTGCACAAGGAGCCCGAGAGGAGGTAGCCAGTGGAATTCCCAGCCTCCTCTCCTCCTGCCACACTGGCCCCGGCCTAGAAGGGTCTTGTTCTTCATGTCCATCCAGGGAATCACGAGTTTTATGGCCCTGTCCTTGGCCTCTAGCTACCAGGAGAGATGTTCTGTCTGTTAAGACTCTCCAGGTTGAAACAGATGAAAACACTGAATCCACAGTGGCTCTTACACTAAAGGAGTTGATTTAGCTGTATTTTTTATGTACTGTATTTTTTATGTACTGTATTTTTATGTACTGTATTTCTATGTACTGTATTTCTATGTACTGTATTTTTATGTACTGTATTTCTATGTACTGTATTTTTACGTACTGTATTTTTATGTACTGTATTTTATGTACCGTATTTTTATGTACCGTATTTTTATGTACCGTATTTTTATGTACCGTATTTTTTATGTACCATATTTTTATGTACCGTATTTTTTATGTACCGTATTTTTATGTACCTTTTTTTATGTACCGTTTTTTTATGTACCGTATTTCTTATGTACCGTATTTTTATGTGCCGTATTTTTATGTACCGTATTTTTTATGTACCGTATTTTTATGTACCGTATTTTTATGTACCGTATTTTCATGCACCGTACTTTCATGCACCGTACTTTCACGTACCGTTCTTTCAAGTACCGTATTTTTACGTACTGTATTTTTACGTACTGTATTTTTTATGTACTGTATTTTTATGTACTGTATTTTTTATGTACTGTATTTTTATGTACTGTATTTTTGAACTCAGATAATGAGCACCATGCACTTCGTTTTTTTTTTCAAATTGGGGAAGTCCTTTCACACATTGGTTTCCTATACAAGTGTGTGTTATTTACCTGGGTGCTTTATATGTAAAAAACACAACCGCGAAAAAGTCTAGAAACTTCAGGTAAGGCTTGATCCAGCATTTCCCAAGAATACCACTTCACACCCAGCTGCATTTTGTCTCTTTACTTGGTCTTATCCTTGGGCTTTGAAGAGTGTCCTTGGTGGTCCCAGCTGCTCTCCTCTTGGTAACAAACTGCAAACTTAACAGCCTTAAAATCCTCTACCACCCAGCTCAGGGCAGAGTGAACCATTTTCAGCAGCCACAGAAAAATCCTGAAATTTCTTTCCTTTTTGGTTCAAATTAAGTCACATGCCATCCCTGATCAATCTCTACCCTGGGGGGTAGAACATGCTGATTAGCCACAGCCAATTATGTTATTGCTGTTAAATGTCCTCTAGTTGGTTTTGAGTCACCGCAACCCCCAAGAGGGTTTTCAAAGAGCGGCTGGTGAGTTTGAGCCGCTGACCATGTGGTCCTACAGTGCCACACCAGGACTTCAATGCTATTTCCCTATTCCAAGAGTGAGATTAGGAGTTAATGGAGAGAAGCTCAGCGGCCAGAGCAAAGAGTGATGAACAGTAACGGGGCTTACCCCAGCA
>NW_006408543.1:8333863-8344247 GCF_000296735.1 Chrysochloris asiatica
GGGGGTGGGGTGTGCAGGGGAGGATTGGAGGATTCCTGGGACAGCATACTGGCATGTGCATGGTCTGGGCTTGTTGATCCCACTCATCTCATCTCATTTAACATTCAGAACAGCCCTGTGAGGTGAGTATGGCAATCCTTGGCTTGACAATTAGGAAGCTGATGTGCAGATAGATGGACAAAGCTAAGGACACACCACACACTAAAAAAGAACACAATAGGGGTGGTACCCAGCGCTGGCTTTCCATTTATGAGGGGGCTTTGCAGAGCCTGCAAGCCAAGAAGGGTTTTTTCAATGATTAAAGCTTGGAAAAATTTGAAAAGAAGGTGATGTCCTGATATGCGAGCTTATGTGGAATTCAATACTCAATGTCCTTAAGTAGAGTTTTTTCGGAATACAGTGGTGCCTCCGTAGACGATTCTATGTAGCTATTTTCACCCACAGCAGAGCTGAGTGGCAGGGGTAAAGACTGCTGGGCTCACAGAGTCTAAAATATTTATTATCTAGCCCTTTGAAGAAAATGTCTATCCCTGATTTAGTTCCTCTCCACATGTAAGGCCACCCATTTTATAGATAAGGAAATTGAGGCGCAACAGGGTTGGGTCATGGCCAAGTTCACATGCAACAGGACATGAGGAGCCCTGGCATACTCAGAGTGCTGGTGCTTGGACCCTCTGAAGGTGGCCCTTCCTGCCCAATCCTCTTGGGCCCAGTGCCTGGGCCAGGCTGCCCTGCTGGGTGTTCTGTCTGGGGCTGGAGCCAGTGCAATCGGAAGCCCATTGAGGTGAAGACCAGAGTCGGCAGGATCGATGTTTTTCCCAGTGCAGCTGGCAAAGGCTGGGAAAGTGGGTCAGGCCCCAGGAGGGGTAGCCCGTTTTTAGCTTTTCATTAGGGCCTCATTCATTAATTTCTCCATTGACTGTTTCCTGAGAAGCTAGTTGGTACCAGCCTCTGTGAGGACTGGTGTGAAGTAGAGGTGGGGAGCAGCTGAGAGGCAAGGGGGGGAGGTGGAAGATGAGGAAGACCTCTGACCTTGGGGCTGAGGACAAGTTTGCTGGGTGGAGGTGGGACGAGTGTAGCAGGTGGGCTCCAAAAAGCTCGAGTTGAGGTGGGTAGGGCAGTCAAGGGGATTAGGCTGCAGGGTGAGTGGGTTCGGAGACACAGAGCTTGTCCTGGGAGCGGAATCCAAGGGACCCAGAGGCAGTTTTGAGATGAGGTTGGGGGATCGGTCAGGCCTCCAGCTTAGAAAGCTCATGTTGGGGTTTCGGTGTGGAGCAGGTACTGGACCCAAGAGAGACACTGGGGTCCCGGATTCCCCTGCAGGATGGGGAGTTGCTGACTTACATGTTCCCCCAGGAGGTTGGATCCGTGGGCAGTCACCCTCCTTCAGTGTGTCCAAGAAGTTGGGGTGAGGGCGTTACCAGAAAGCCAGGGCCACATGGACTTGGATGATAGGCACCTCAGGGGTGACTGATGGGACAGAAGATGGGTGTTCCTGGAGCTTGATCAGAACGACATCTGCCCTTCGATTTCCAGACCTGGTCCCCAGGCCAGGGCAAGGCTAAGGAGGTGACCTGTGGATGGTGCAAGATGGAGGATGATAAGGCTGAGAGGGGCAGGGGACACGGCCAGGTGGAGGAGGGGCAGTCAAAGGAGGTGGGAACCTTGACTACAGTGACCCTCTCAGCAGACAAAGTCCAGCCCACCCAAGCCCCGGTGCCCACCCACTGGGTCCGTGGTACAGTTTTGCTTCCTGTAGCCTCCACATTGGTGGCCCATGACTCTCCGTTCCTGCCACGCCCTGTGGTGGCCCACGCTGCCTGCTCCCACCAGGGCCTTCTCCTCAGCTGCCCCCAGACGCCGCATGCTCACCGTTATTTCCTCTGCAGAGAAGGTTGAGCCTTAATCATCGCTGAGGATGTCGGTGGGGGAGCAGGAAGAACACATCCATGTTTCCGAGCTCTGTCAGGCAGGTGTGTCATAGAAAGGAGATGGAGGCGCTGGGGAGGGTCCCCTCCTTTAGTTAACGACAGCACTGGCTTCAGGCTGTGAGGCCTGCCTGGTGTGGGGCAAGTCCCCCACCGCCTCTGGTCAGTGGTGCGGGAATCAGCATGTTTGGTTTGGGGGGAACTTCATCAGACAGTGGGGTGAACAGCGGCCAGTGTTGGCTCTAGGAAGGATCCCAAAAGAATAACTCAGCCTTAGGAAGGCCCTGCCTCAGTTTCCCTCAAGTCACGGGCTGCTGGTGGTTTCAGAGAGAACTCTCAGTGAGTCTCTTAGGGAAAAGCTACAAGGTGGTCTCTATGTCCCAGTGGCCCCGGACCGGGTGTCTTCAGTCCTTACCCCTGAATGCCCAAGGATGAGTCTGAGTGGTGCCCAGCTTGAGTCACAGGTCTGAAGGCATTTGTGGCCGATCACCTGCACTGTTATGTCCACACCAGGACACCTTTGAATGGGACTTTACGAACAGGAGGGAACCAACGGCCCCACTTACCTGGTTCAGGTAGGGAGTCCCTTCCCCAGGCTCAGCTCTGACCCTTCCATGCCCAAGGAAGTTTCCAGATGTTGCCCACTGCCCTCTGGACTTCGTCCAAACTACAGCCTGTCACTCATGGCTTTAACTCACCTTGGCAGCCCTGCCTTGCCCCTTCCCAGATCCTGCCCTTTCCCAGATCCTGCATACCTTACATGCATGCATTTATTACTGAATAGGTAGGATAAGCACTGGACTTTGAACCACAAGATTCAAGCCCACCTGCAGCGCTATGGGAGAAAGATGAGAATTTCTGCTTCTGCAAAGATTTACAGCCTCAGAAACCCTATACAGGGTCGCTATGAGTTGGAACCGACTCCACGACACTTAACAATGCTTGCCCAGATTTGCTGTAGGTTGGGGGAATACCTGTCCCTACTCTCCCCAAGTTCCGGTATTAGTAGGGAAGATGGGTAGTAAATAAACAAATACATCAAAATGTCTCAGGTGCTGTGGGATAATATACTACATCGAAAGGTTGATTTCAACCACAAGATCGGCAGTTCAAATTCACCAGCTGCTCCTTGGAAACTTCATTCAGGGTCACTATGAGTCGGAACCGACTGGACGGCACTTAACAACAATCTAAGGTAGGGCAGGTATGGTGCCACTTGCAGGGACGTCACTCAGCAGTTCCTGTTTACCATAGCAGTTTCCACCGCCAGCTGGGAGAGACCGTCCAGCAAGAGAACTGTTGTTGTCAGGTGCCATCGAGTTGGTACCGACCCATAACGACCTCATGCACAGCAGAACAAAACACTGCCTGATCCTGGGCCAACCGCCTTGCTTGAGTCCATCGATGCTGCCGCTTGGCCAATCCATCTCATTGGGGGTCTTCCTCTTTTTCTCTGACCCTCCACCTTACTAAACGTGATATCCTTCTCCAGTGATGATCCCTCCTGGCAATATGTCCGCAGTATAAGAGATGAAGTTTGGCCATCTTGGCCTCCAAGGAGCACTTTGGCTGCACTTCTTCCCAAACGGATCCATTAGCAAGAAAACTAGAATGCTTATATTTGAGTCTCCATGTTCCGTGGGAGAAAGATGAAGCTTTCTGCATTTATAAAGATTTACAGTCTCAGAAACCCTATACAGGGTTACTAATGAGTTGGAATCAACTCCACGGCACATAACTACCATGACCACCACCACATGAGTGGGGATTTGACAATTGAAGGGGTCTTTATTGGAAACCTTAGGGTAGTTGGGTTGCTAATCTCAAGGTCAGCAGTTCAAAATTACCAGCAGCTCTGCAGGAGAAAGATGAGGCTTTCTGCTCCAGTAAAGATTTACAGCCTCAGAAACCCTATGCAAGGTCACTATGAGTCAGGACCGACTCTAAGCCACCGACTCCCCCCACACCAACCTCCACACGTCCAGAGAGGGAGGAAGATGAGGCTGTCTGCTGCCAGACAGACTTACAGTCTTGAAAACCCTGGGGAGCAGTTCTCCTCTGTGCTGAGTTGAAATCAGACTCCATAGCTGTGGGGTTATGGGCCAAGGTAAACAGTGTTCTCTTGCTCTGTTGGGTGTGGAAAGAGCAGAAACGGATGACAATGTCTCTGAGTCCCTCAGAGACCGATTTCCATTGGTGAAAGTGAGGCAGTGCAGTTGTCATTTCCAAAGCGTTCTGTCCTGTGTTGCGTCAAGGATGAACACTCCGGCCTTGTGCGTTTGAGCGGATAGGATGGGAAAATCATCTTAAAAGATGGGTGTTATTTCCCATAGATACACCTCTAACTATTTGTCATTGCGTTTGGAGTTGAAGAAAGAAGGCTCTTCTGGCATGGGGACCTTTTTAAGGTTGGAAAGGAGCTTAAAGATTTCAGTCCCTGGAGTGGACTAGAATGAGCAGAACTTGAGCTGAAAATAAAGTCCCTTGCAGGAAGGTGGGTTTCCAAGAAGCCTAATTTGTTTGGGAAAAACCCATAACCAAACCCACTGCTGTTATAACAAATCTGACTCGTAAATACCTCTAGGACAAAGTGGAAATTACTCATAAGGTTTCCTTGGCTGCAACCTTCATGGAAGTAGCCACAATTCTCCCTAGGAGCTGATGGTGGGTTTGAACTGCTGACATCTTGGTGAGTGGCTGAACACTTGGGAAATCGTCCTAAAATAACACTGGTGGAGAAAAACAAGTGCTTGTAGGAGATCGAGGTGTTTGAACATGGGCAGTGCCAGTTGCTGTTTGCCCACTCCAGGTCCTGAGGGGAGTAGTCTCCCAAGGTTCGGGAACTCTGAGTGATGGATGAACCTTTCATGCCGGAGCTGGACCCTCATCTCTAAAAGACACGCAGGCACAGAAATGGCTTCCCTAGCTGTGAACGGGGCACGGATCCCAACCGTGGACCCTGTTCACAGTTTTTCTTTCCATTTCAACTCTGCCCTCGCATGTCTTAGGGAGATGGTACCCATGGGACCAGGAGTTTGATGAGGTTGCGCCCTCTGCTAAGCTGTGTCTCAATACCTTTGTTGGCAGTTCTAAGCCCAGACAGCTCTGGAACCAGCAGCCTGACCTGACCTAAGTTGGTAGGAGGCTGTTTGTGGTCTCTCAGTTTGCTGTGGGGATATTGATGTTGATTATGGGGTATGTTTCCTCTGGAGGTTGTTGTGTAATAGAGAGTATGTGCACTGTATGACCTTTCTGAAATCTAAAATGCAAAATTCTAAAAGGCATCTGGCCCTGAGGGCTTTGGAGCAGGGATGGGGCTTTCCATGGGGTGGGGTGGGTGGAAGCATCGTTTGAAACATCGGAGCCATAGATGGATGCTGGGATTTGCTTCCAGCTCCATAAATCGTGAATCCCAGCATTTCCTAAACCTTTCCTGCACCCCAATTCCAGCCCAGCTCCCTGCTTGCTCAAAAAATAAACAAAAAACAAACCCAAACCCATGGCCTTCTAGTGGATTCTGACCTACTATTGTTTAGTTAATTCCAACTCATTCAGGCCCTATCCCACAGATCAGAGCTACCCCAAAGAGTTTTTGAGGCTAGAGTCCTGGTATGGTGCTTCAGGATACCGCACTAGATTGCAAAGTCAGTTTGAACAGAAAGGTCGGTGGTTCAAGCCCACCATCCGCTCCTTGGAAATTCCTATACAAGGTCGGAGTTAGAATGGACTTGATAGCACTTAACAACGACAACAATCTACGGAAGCTGACTGCCACATGGTTCTCCTTCAGAGCTGTCTGTAGGTTCGAACTGCCTACCTTTCCTGTAACAACCAAGCATTTAATACATTGAGCCACCAGAGCTCCTTGTTTCTCACTCATACAAAGGACTGCTTCCAGCTTCTCAGCATCTCAGTGGCCTTTGGAAGTCACAGACAGGGCTGTATTTCGGTCATTCAAAGCCACCACCAATTAGCCAGCGGGTGGGTGGGCTCTGTGCACCAGGCTGGGCCCACACGGTCTCTTTTCAGAACATGGGAGGCCTGGGGGTGGGCAGCACCTCAATTTCCATCCAGGATCTGGTCACTGCTGCACTGCTGGCGTGTGTCCCTGCAGGGTGGGAAACCTGGTCTCTGAGTTTCCTTTGCACCATTTCTACTCTGTCCCAGGGGGCAGGAGAGTCTAATTGAATGGGATGAGTTTGATGCCTCTGGGGACCCGGATGTGTCGCTGACCATGACCCTGCATAAAGGGTGAGCAAGTCTAGCTAAGGAGCAAGCTTCAGCTGGGGTCCCTGCAAATCAGATATGGGGTGGGCTGCATTTGGGGGTCTCTGTAGCCTCTCCTGCCCCCTCCCTGCTTCCCCAGCCTGTGTGGGGGCAGGGATGGGAAGGAAGGCGGTCTTTACCGGTACTCCTGATCCAGGAGCCCACAGCGCCTCCTGGTTTTCAGCACACACCCTCCCCACCCCCAGTCATTTCAGGGACTGGCTGGGACTGGCTTTCTGCAAGTGCTAATTTTCAGCTCTTGTGTTCATGTGGAACCTGGAAATTAATTAGCTCCGACACGAGCGCCAGCCTAGTGCGCAAAAGCATCCTTGTTAAGAAAGCATTGCCCTTTGACTGGCGGGTGGCTGGCAGCTGGAAGTCAGCTCTGGTATAAAGGCCCGGCTCTGGCAGGTCCCAACTGCCCACACCCTCCAGCCACATCTGGTCTCTCCAAAGACAGCCTGCACCCCCAACCTTATGTCACCATCAGATGCTGGTCCCTGCTCTGGGTGTCCCTGAGTGTAATTGTGTGGACATTTGGGGGCCTCAAAGCCCATAGCTATGCATTAAGAAATCCCACAGTGAGGACCTTATTTGGATTGAGGTCAGGGGATTCAGCCAGTGGCACAGAAGTAAGAAATCAAAGTAGGATTCAGAGTTAGTAAGGCAAGGGGCACGGGGTACAGCATTCCAGGTAGACGGAACAGCCCTTGCTAAGTCCAAGAGTTTGGCAGAAAGTCAGTACGCTGGAGCACAGAAAATTTAGGGAGCATGGCTGGAGTCTTGGGGTACAAGGACCAGTGCAGATAGTGCCTGGGAGACCTTTTGGATGTTTGCCTTGCTTCTAAGGACTCTAAAAGGTTCTGGCAAGGGGGAGACTTTCCAAGAGACCCCCTCCTCCACCAATCTCCCGGAGAGGGCGGACTCAACTCACCTCCCAGCCCCCTCCTCCATGCTGCATCTGGCTCCATTATTGTCTTCGCTGTGGGTAATTGCTAGGTGGGCAGGGTACACTTTCTCTTCTGCTGCGCCTGAGAGAGTGGTAATCACAGCTTTGTACCATCTTCCCCCTCCCAGTCCCCTGCCACCCCCACCGACTGCCTTTAGTCTGTCCCTAGGCAGCCACTGGAGGCAGGGTGGGTGTCGGGCCAGTCCTCTTAGTAGTAGCAATGTTAATAATAGTAAGAGCCAGCATCTACTGAGGAACAGGTAAGTACAATTGCTCATTCCATTGTCATGTCCACCTTAGCAAAGGATTGTTGTTGTGAAGTGCCTTCGAGTTGGTTCCGACCCATAGCGCCCCTGTATAGGGTTTCTGAGGAGCAGCTGGTGAGCTTGAACTGCTGACCCTGCAGTTCAAATGGCTTTGCAGTCTGAAGCATTAACCCACAGCGCCACACCATGACTCCAGGGAGATGGTTAGTATCCTCTTTTTATAGGGGAGGAAACAGAGGCACAGAAAAGTCAAGTAACTTTTCTTGAGGTCACACAGCCTGGTACCATAGTCCATGGCCTTAACTATTGCTACATGGTCCTAATATGCTCCTACATCATTTATACATGGTGGTGGCAGTAATGTGCTATGAAGTCAGTTCTGATTCATAGCAACCCTATAGGGGTTTCTGAGGCTGTAAATCTTTACGGGAGCAGAAAGCCACATCTTTCTCCTATGGAACACCTGGTAGTTTCGAACTGTTGACCCTGAGGTTAGCAGCCAGGTTTGTAACCACTATGCTACCAGAGCTCCTTTTATTTATACACACACACACAAATCCAAAAACCAAACCCACAGCCAATGAGTGAATTCTGATTCCTAGTAACCCAATAGACCAGTGTAGAGCTGCATTGCTGTAAATCTTTATCGGAGCAGACAGCCTCGTCTTTCCCCCGAGGAGTGCCCTTAAAGTTAGTAGCTCAAAGTGTCCCCCGCAAAGCCACCAGGGTTCCACACACATGCACACACAAACACACGCACATCTACCATTACCACTGAGCCCATTCCAACATGGTGTACCTGTTAGGCTGACTCAATGGCCCCATCGGGTTTCTACGGTTGTAAGTTCTCCTGGACTCAAACTGCTGCCTCTTTCTCCTATGGAGACGCTGATGGGTTTGAACTGCCAACCTTTCAGCAATATATGTACAAATTGTTTTTGTTGTTGTTAGGTGCCGTCGAGTTGATTTCGACTCATCCAGACCCTCTCTATATGTGGTTGTTTCTAAGTACCATTGAGTTGGTTCTGACTCATAGTGACCCTGTTTAGGGTTTCCAAGGAGTAGCTGGTGAGTTTGAACCACTGATCTTGTGGTTCAAATGGACCTTCTGGTCTAGTGCTTGATCCCACAGTGCCACACCAGGACTCCTATCTATATACAACAAAACAAAACATTGCGTTCTGAGCCATCCTCACAATCGTCGTTACGTTTGAGTCCATTGTAACTACTGTGTCTGTCCATCTTGTTGAGAGTATTTCTCTTTTTCACTGACCCTCTGTTTTCTCAAGCAGGATGGTCTTCTCTAGGGATTGGTCCCGCCTGGAAACATGCCCAAAGTACATGAGACGAAATCTCGCCATCCTGGCTTCCAAGGAACGTTGTGGTTATACTTCCTCCAACATAGACTTGTTCAATCTTCTGTCAGCCCATGGGACTTTCAATATTCATCTCCACCATCACTGTGCTACCGAGGCTCCTACACACACACATTGTTGTGTTGTTAGGTGCCGTTGAGTAGGTTCTGACCCATAGTGACAACAGAACTAAGCACCTCCTGGTCCCTCGCCAGCCTCACAATTGCTGCTGCGCTTCAGCCTATTGTTGCTACTACTGTGCCAAGCCATCTCGTTGGGGGTCTTCCTCTTTTTCACTGACCTTTTATTTTACCAAGTATGATGTCCTGCTTCAGGGACTGGACCCTCCCCATAAAAGGTCTGAAGTATGAGAGACAAAGTCTCACTATTCTGGCTTCTAAGGAACATTCTAATTGTACTTCTTCCAACACAGATTTGTTTGTCCTTCTAACAGAAGGATATCTTTAATATTCTTCTCCAACATTATAGCTCAAATGCATCGATTCTTCTTTGGCCTTCCTTATTCATTGTCCAACTTTTACATGCATATGAGGGTACCGAAAACATCATGGCTTGGGTCAGGCGCACTTTAGTCTTCAAACTGATATTTGGTCTTCAAACTGATATCTCAAAACATAAAACCCAAACCCACTCATAGCAACCCAAAAGCATGGAGTAGAACTGTCCCATGGAATCCAGGTGTGGCGCTGTAGGATCAGCACTGGACTGCTAACTGAAAAGTCAGTGGTTCAAGCTCATCATCTGCTCCTCAGAAACCATACGCAGAGTCACTATGAGTCCGAACTGACTCAACAGCACTTAACAAGAACAATAGAATTGCCCTAGAGGGTTGCCAAGGCTGTAAATCTCTACAGAAGTAGACTGCTGCATCTTTCCTATGTGCTTAACCACAGTACCACCAACTTTACACACACACACACACACACACACACACTCTAACCCAAAGCTCACTGCCATCGAGTCAATTCTGACTCATAGTGACTCTGGATAGGATTTCCTCTGAGGCTATGTTGTTGTTAAGGGCCATCAAGTTTATTCCAACCCATAGCTACCCTGTATAGGGTTTCCAAGGAGCAGCTAGCTAGCTGGTGAGCTTGAACCACCAACCTTGTGGTTGAAACGACTTTGCAGTCTGATGCATTAGCCCACAGCGCCACGCCAGGACTCTGTATGTGTGTGTGTGTGTGTGTGTGTGTGTGTATAGTTGTTGTTAAGTGCTGTCAAGTCAGTTACGACTCATATATATGCATATGTATATGTATATATCCATAGTTGTTATATGTATATATACACAAACACACATATATATACATACATATACAGCTATTGTTAAGTGCAGTCAAGTCAGTTCTGACTCATAGCGACCCTGCATAGGGTTTGTTTGAACTAATCTTGCTGTCCAGTGCCTATCCTACAGCATCACACCCAGACTCCATATATATATATATATAGTGGTTATGTGCCGTGGAGTCGATTCTGACTCATAGCAACCCTGCATAGGGTTTCCGAGGCTGTAAATCTTTATGGGAGCAGAAAGCCTTATCTTTCTGCCATGGAACGGCTCATAGTTTTGAACTGCTGACCTTTAGATTAGCAGCC
>NW_006408543.1:8344347-8349751 GCF_000296735.1 Chrysochloris asiatica
GTTTGTCTATCTATCTATCACATCTATCTATCTCATCTATCTATCACATCCATCCATCACATCCATCACATCTGTCTATATATGTATGTATTTATCTATCTCTATCTCTATCTATCTATCTCTATCTATATCTATATCTATGGTCCCTGGATGGTACAACTCTGGAGAAAGATGAGACTGTACTCAGAAAGATTTAGTCTCAGAAACCCTATAAAGTGTTGCTGTGAGTTAGAATTGACTCCATCGTATTGAGTTTGGTTTTTCCTTTTGATGGTACAAACAGTTAGCACCTCAACTACTAATTGAAAAGTTAGTGATTTGCATTCAGCAAGACGCACCTCAGAAGAAAGGCCTGGTAATCTACTTCTGAAAATCAGCCAATATAAAGCCTGCGGAGCTCAGTTCTACTCCGGCTCTCATGGAATGGGCAGCATTTCATTCTGTTGTGCATTGGAGCTGTTCCTGCCCCCCACACACACCCAGGATGCAATGAATCCAAGGGGTGGGCAATGGTTTCCGCTTGGATGATTCTGGTCAGTTTCAATGTTTCCCTAATCCTGAGCAGGAAAAAACACAGGTCAGCTCTGAGCAGCGCAGGGCTGGAGAGAGGTGGGCTGGCAATTGTCCATCTGCAGCTGGAGGTCCTGGGCGCTCTGTGGCTTGTGTGTATCGATAGCAAGTCGGCAGGGGCACGGCAGGTGGGCGGGCTGCGGGGCAGAGGTGCAAAGGGCCCACCAGGCAGAGAAAACGTTCGATTACATGTCTGGTTGAATCGCTTTTGGCTCAAGGCCATGATGAGAATTCAGGAGCAGAGCAGCTGGGAGTTTCGGGCACTTCCTCAGAATGAAGATTTCCAGGGCTGACGTAAGGAGAGAAGCTCTTTCAGCCCATGTGTCTCTGAGTTGTGTACATGAACGTCAGCTCTGATCAGTGAGGAAGCTGAAGGTGAAGATTCCGTTGTAAGAGGTGTGCTGTAACAGAAATACACAAGTGTTTCAAAAAGAACAGAGGTTCATTTTCTCACAGTTCAGGGAGCTCCAGGTTCGAATTCAGAGCATCCCTGTAGGGAAAAGCTTTCTCTCTCTCTCTGTGGACTCTGAGGCAACATCCTTGAATCTTCCAGCTTTGTAGCCCTGGTGTTCCTTGGCTCCCGAGGCAACTATTTCCCTCCCCTTGGGTCCTTGCTCCTGTGTCTACCCAAACCTATTGCGCCGTATATTCTGATTCCAACTGAGACCCCGTAGAACAAGGTAGAACTGCCCCACAGGGTTTCTGTCACCTTTACGGAAGCACACTGCCACACCTTTCTCCCTCGTGGGTCAAAGTGGCTGGTGGGTTGGAAGTACCAACTTTTCAGTTAGAAGCACTTTAACCAGGACACTAGCATGATTCTTCCTGTGTCAAATCTGCCCCTTTTTTGATAGCTCAGAGGTGATTAGGTTTATGACTCATCCTATACTGCTGTGACCTTCTTTCTCAACATAACAAAGAAAACCCTCTTTGCAAATGAGACCACACCACAAGGTCTAGGGGTTAGGATGCTAACTCGTATTTTGAGGGGAGGTACTGCAACCACACTAGCATCGGAAACTGGGCAGGCATTCAATGGCCTTACTAGCTCCCATCTTTCACTCTGTTCCTAAAACTACACCCCTTTAGCCAAGCAACCCTCCTTATCCGGGCACTAGGTTCCTGCTGATCCCTGAGTGGTGGGTTTCAGGTCCCTGCTAGCCATGGGATTGTTCAAACTCACCAACCACACCATCCCCTGGGAACCATGGGGCACCCTGCCCTCTTATCATCCCAAAGCCCACCTCCCACAGCCTTCGCTGCTCCCTCTGTTCCCCAGTGCACCCCCTGTGGTCCTGACTGTTGAGGATCCTTCTCCCTGGGCAGTGAGAGCATGTGAGCACTGTACAATGCTGTCATTCTCATGGCCAGTGTCCAGTACCAATGGGGTGAAGAGGAGGCAGTCAAAGCAGGAGTCTGGCCATAGGACACAGGACCTCGAAATGCACATATGTATTCAGACGTGTGTGTGTGTGTGTGTGTGCAAATGCACGTTTGCATGGGCGTGTGAGGGTGTGTGCGAGCAAACGTACGTGTGTGTGCAAGTGTGCATATGCATGTTTGCACGGGTGTGTGAGGGTGTTGTGCATGGATATATGTGTGTGTGCAAGTGTGTGCACATTCATGGTGGCATGGGTGTGAGGGTGTGTGCTTGTGCAGATGTGTGGTTGTGCAAGTGTATGCACACGCATGTTTGCACAAGTGTGAGGGTGAGTGCAAGTGTGCATGTATGTGTGGTACATGTGTGATAATGTTCATGTGTGTGTGTGTGTGTATTGGCAACTCCAACCTCACCCCATCAGGCCTGACCCAGATCCCAGTGAAGCTTCACCTTCTTCCCTGACCCCACCCCCCCTCATGTCAAACATGCACCAACAGCATTGGAGACCAGCTGTAACTTGTCCCCCCCACACCCCACCTTCAGGCACAGTTGTTGTATAAGTTCCCAGAAAAAGAAGAATTCAAAATAGAAATGACTTTGAATGATAAAAAAAACTAAAGCATCTCTGTTTTCTTTCATCCATCCCTGTGGGTAGCCTCCTGCAGACAATGACAAGCTCCTGACTCAGCGCTGGACCTTCTATGAAAGTTTCCCGACCTGCGGTCCCCACAGCCCTGGCTGCTCTGCCTCAATGCTTGCACCCTGGGTGGCTCCCACCTTTGTATCTGGTCCAACCTCCCCCACCAGACACTGTGACTCCACCATCAGATTTAGCTTTTTGTCCCAATGGCTCCTAACCAGAGATTTTCCACCCAAAAACATCACTGAAGGAGCCAAATTCAAAATCACCTCCTGCCCCCTGGAAACCTGGTCTCCAGCCTTCAAGCCTTTGCTCGAGCTGTGATCTCCACCTGGGGAGCTGCTCCAACGTCTTATTTTTGTTAAGTGCAATCAAGTCCATTATGACGCATAGCAATCCTGCAAGGTTTCCCAGGAGTGGCTGGTTGGGTTTGAACCCCTGACTTTGCAGTTACCAGTCCAGTGTTTACGCTACAGCGTTTAACCTCACCCATTTGCTAGGAAGTCCTGGTGTAGTGCTCTGGTTTAATGCACTAGACTGCAAAGCTGTTTGAACGGCAAGGTCAGTGGTTCGAGCTCACCAGCTGCTCCTTGGAAATCCTATACAGGGTTGCTATAGGAACTGACTCGACAGCACTTCACAACAACACAACATTTGCCATGAATTGAATGGTGATTCCCCCAAATAAATGTGAAAGTTCCACCGCTGTGCCTGCGAATAGCGCTTTCTTTTGCTGTGTGATGAGGTCCCATCAAGCAGGGTGAGCCCTAAATCTAAGCTCTTCTGAGGTGAGAATGAAAGTGGAGTGACCACAACTTGATGGGGTGTCTTGCTCTTCTGGGTCTCGTCCAGAAGTTTTCTACCTTGAACAGGGTATAGTCTTGACCACTTTGCTATCGATTGTTTCAGTGGACAATATTTGAGTCTTCTACCTCTCGTCTGCCAGTGTGTTGTACTGGGGTGGCTTACGTGTTGCTGTGATGCGGGTATTTGAAATGGTGGACAGGTTTCAGTAAGACAGACTAGGAAGAAGGAGAGACGGACCACTTCTGAATGGCTGGCCGCTGAAAACCTTATGAACAACAGCTACAATTTCAGTTTTCCTTCTTCGATTGGTTTCCACCTTCTACAATTTCAGCAAGCTAGACAGACTTAGACGTAGGCACACATGGGGGAAGGCAGAAGCCATGTAAGGCACTGTCTGTCATCCAATGAACGCATAGGACTGTTGATGAGGAAGAGCTCATGCTCAGTTCACGCTTGTGTGAGGCCATAGTTTTCTGTTCTTTAAAGCCCTCACATTGTGGAATTTGTTACGGTGGCCCTGGTGTACTACAACATCACCTTCCAAGGCCTGGGTAAGCCATCTTCTTCTTAGAGCTGACCTCCATTCATGCCAGGGGGCTCTGGCAGCCTCACACGGCAGCTGAGCTACATCCTGGCAAGCGTTCTGCGATCCTTCTAGAACATGGCAGCAGGAGAGGTTTCTGGGTTGCTGCTACAGGTTGGGTCTCGGTCACCCCTGTCTTAGTTCTCATGGAAATAGCAGATGTGCATGGGTTTAGATGTGGAAGTTTATTCTCTCAGAGTTTGGGAGGCTGGAAGTCCAAATTCAGAGTGCCGGCTCTAGGATAGGTTTTCTGTCTTTGTGGGCTCTTGGTAAAGGCCCTTTCAGCATCTGTAGGCTCAGGATTCTTTGGTGATCTTGAACTCTGTCTCATGACTGAGACTTTCAGCCACACCCTTTTGGGATACAGCTGCTATGGCCGTGTAGGAAAAGTACTGGATCATAAGATCAGCTGTTGAAACTCACCAGCCACTCCTTGTAAACCCGATACAGGGTCGCTATGAGTCGGAATCAACTCAGTGGCACTTAACAACAACAAAAAGAAAATTGTGTTTATTTACTCACTGCCTCTCTCCACCTTACCTTGATACAACCTACTCCCTCTTTAGGGATCCCAGAATATTGCTTGGGACTGCCCCTAAATTCATGACACTCCACACCCAGGGATCCCACAGATCATGCCAAACCGGAAATGCCCAGGCTGGGATGGGTGGTGATGAGAATCATATTAATAGCCATTTATGACAACTCAGAACATGCAAGACGCTAGCTAAGACACTGACGTACAACCCTGAGGGGGCCACGATTATTGTTTCCATTCTTCTAATGTGATGACTGAGGCACAGAGGTTAAAAACTTGTTCAGGGCCACACAGTCAAGGCATGAGTCAAGGCAGAGATGGGATTTAAGCCCAGGTGCTCTGGCTCCTGGATCCACAGTTTTACTTGGCGTGTAGGTTCATCATTTGCACCTCTTCTTCCCCCCAACCCTCCCCTACACACACGCCTTGACATTTCTCTGAAAGAAGTAAAGAAAATGTTTAAGCCTCTAGTTGTAATACTGAAGGATTCTATGGGCAAAAAATTGAGCGATGCAGAAAGCATCTAAAGAAGATAGAAGGAATACACAGAGTCACGGTTCCCTAAATAATTGGTCTCTGTTCAACCATTTCAAGAGGTAGCATATGGTCAAGAACCAATGATATTGAAAGAAGAAGTCCAAGCTGCACTGAAGACACTGGTGAAGAACCAGGCTCCAGGAACTGATGGCATACCAATGGAGATGCTTCGATAAACGGATGCCACCCTGAAAGGACATGCCTATGCCTAGAAATCTGTAAGACAGCTACCATACTAACCAAACGGAAGATGTTTACATATCTAAAGAAAAGTAACCGAGCAGAATGTCAAAATTATTATTCAATGTTATTACTATCACCCACAAGTAAAAGTTTGCTGAAGATAAT
>NW_006408543.1:8350896-8352532 GCF_000296735.1 Chrysochloris asiatica
GTACTTAACAATGAATCACCTTTGCCGATTCCCACAGTTCTCTTTCTTGGGTCCTGAATGCTTGACCTTGCAGCTTTCTTCAAGTTGGGCTTTCCTTGGCCTTTAGATCTTCCCTAAGAAGGTCATGAGGGGTAAGAATGAACTTTTTCAGAGTTCTAGTCATCCTATTCTACAGACCAAGAGTTAAGGCTCAGAGAGGCCAGACCACGTACCCAGAGCCAACAGCTCCTGCCTTGTGCCTCAGGGGGTAGATATTGCTCCCAGGGCTCCCCACCTGGGCAGGGCTTGCAGACCAGAATTGACTTGGCCAGCTCTCAGCATCTTACAGTCTCAGAAGGCATGCTAAAAATACTCGGAGCTTTCAAAAGTGAGGCTTTCCTAAGACAGAAGGGGAAAGTGCCAGGAAAACCATTTCCCTACCTGTTATTTGCAAGAGCAGAAAGGTACCAGTTCCCACCAAGCTGTAGAGGACGAAGGCTAGGCTCCTGAGTACCACATCCTGATCAGAGATCCCAGGATGGTTCTACCACCTCGCCTCCCATTGACCCCACTGACCTGAAAGACAACCTTAGGTTTGGACCCCAATCACTAAGAGGAATGAGTCTCTAGTGTCCCTCCCTCTCTGACCCACCCCCTCAACCCCATCCTGGGTCCCTTCAAGGGCCTCCTATAATGTCTGGTGTCATTTACCAATAAAAGGATGCAGAAACAGTCTCGTGGTGAAGGGTCCATCTCTGGGGCACTGTGTGTCCGGACGGTCATGTTGCGTTGCATCTTAGGACAGGGACCCTCACAAGGAGACTCTGAATTGAGGATTCCTGGACACATGAGGAACCCCGAAAGGGGGATGTAGATATGGAAGGGGAGGAAGCTAAGTGCTGGGAGATTTCAGGAATGCCTGTCTCCTGCCCCAGGCCCCTCACAGGGGACACCTCCAACTTGACTGTAGGAGAGTCCTGGGGCTGAACTTTGTTAGGCTCACATCTGCCAGGTGTCCATGAGGAGCTTCTGGGTGGTGTGTGTGTGTGTGTGTGTGTGTGTGTGTGTGTGTGAGCCCTCAGACACTTCCTCCCTCTGTACCCGCAGGTAACACAGCTCCTTAGTCTGAGGGCAGTCTCCCAAGAAGAGTCACAAGTGGGTAACACTGAGTCCGGAGCTCACTGAAGCCGGCGGGGGTGGGGGATCTGGGTGGACATCACTGTCCTGTGGGCTGCCTTCAGCTGCCTGGTGCCTGGCGGTGCTAGGCCAGTGGTCCAGGCTCTCTAGGATCTGATGGAAACTGCAGACTGGCCAACAGCTCTCCTGGCTGTCCAGGATCCAAGAAATGGGCTGCTGGTATCTACAGCCAGAAATTCAAGTCAAGGATAAGGACATGTGCTGGTCACCAGGAAGCCCCTTCCCCAGTGTAGTGTTGGACACTCCTCTCCCTGGGTCAGCAGTACACAACTCCCTCATATTCATATATACAGGGGTACAAAGTAAATGATCTAAAGTGGACTTTAATAAGAGGAGACACACCAGGATTCACAGAGCTAGAAGACACAGAGCAGTCATGTGAAGACAGAGGCAGAGACGGGGCTTCCTCTTGTCACAAGTCAAGGACCATCTGGGCAGTGATGTCATTAGGGCGGGGGTG
>NW_006408543.1:8356482-8370296 GCF_000296735.1 Chrysochloris asiatica
TGCACAAGGCCACTTTTAAGTGAAGAGCAAAGATGACAGTTTGAAGAGCAAAGATGACAGCTTGAGGACTAAGGTGCACTTGTCCCAAGCCATGGTATTTTCAATAATCTCAAATGCATGTTAAAGTTAGACAGTGAATAAGGAAGACAGTAGAAGAATTGATGCATGTGAGTTATGGTGTTGGAGAAGAATATTAAAGGTACCATGGACTGCCAAAAGAACAAATAAATCTGTGTTGGAAGAAGTACAGCCAGAATGCTCCTTAGAAGTCAAGATGGCCAGACTTCATCTCTCATACTTTGGACATATTTTCAGGAGGGGCCTGTCCCTGGAGAAAGACATCATGCTTGGTGGAGTGGAGGGACAGAGAAAAAGTGGTAGACTCCCAGTGAGATGCATTGGCAAAGAGGCAGCAATGATGGGCTGAAGCACAGCAGCAATTGTGAGGAGGGCGCAGGACTGGGCATTGTTTCGTCTTGTTGTGCATAACATCACTATGAGTTGGAAACAACTCAATGGCACTTAACAACAACATTAGGATTTCCAAGGCTGTAAATCTTTGTAGGAGCAAAAAGCTTCATCTTTCTCTTGCAGCGTGACTAGTGGGCTTGAACAATCGACCTTGTGGATTGAAGTCCAGTGCTTCTAGAGAGCCACTGTGTTCTGTTGTTGGTGTTAAGTGTTGTCGAGTTGGTTCTGACTCATAGGGACCATGTGTGCAATTTTCAAGGAGCAGCTGGTAAGCTTGAACCACCAAGCTTGTGGTCAAACTGACTTTGCAGTCCAGCACATTACCCACAGCGCCACACCTATACATAGGCAAACGCAAATGTAGACATAGCCTCTGTCAAACCTACGTGATCGGTAGCTATCGTCCCATGCTCTTTTCCACACCTGTTCAGCTTCCAAGTCTATCTGTGCACCCATTTGTGTTGTTGTTGTTAAGTCGAGTCAGTTCTGACCCATAATGACCCTGTAAGCGTTTCCAAGGAGCAGCTGATGAGCTTGAACCATCGACTTTGCAGTCCAGCGCATTAACCCACAGCGCCACACCGAGACCACCGTTATTGTAAGGTTGTGTGTATATAATAGCATTTGCCTCTGTCACCTGTAACTCTTGTACTCTTTTCCCAGTCTTCCTTTGCTTTCACTGATATTGTCAAATTTTCTGGTGCTACAATATTATGGTAATCAGTATTTGTGAATCTATATTAATACTATTTTTTTTTTAGAATGAATCATCGTTTAAGAAAGAGGAGGAGAAAACTTGAAAAGGCTTCTGTTCAGTTACTAATAATGTTGTAGTTGATTTTGCCATTCATTGTAGACGGAGTTTACAAAACAATTTGTTGATAGTACTCTTACATTGTTGTCGTTGTTAAGTGCTGTTGAGTTAGCGCTGACTCATAGCGATTCCAAGCGCAACAGAAGGAAACAGTTTGCTGCCCGGTCCTGCACCAGTCTCACAACTGTGTTGTGTTCGAGCCCATTGTTGCTGCGACTGAGTCAATCCATCTCGTTGGGGGTCTTCCTCTTTTTCATTGACCCTCCACTTTGCCAATCATGATGTCCTTCTCCAGGGACTGTTCCCTCCTGATTATATGTCCTAAGTATGAGAGACAAAATTTCTCCATCTTGACTTCTAAAGAGCATTCTGGTTGTACTTCCTCCAACAAAGATCTGTTTGTTCTTTTGGCAGCCCATGGTACTTTCAGTATTCTTCTCTAACACCATAACTCAAAGGCATCAATTCTTCTACGGTCTTCCTTATTCATGACCCAATTTTCACATGCATTTGATGTGATTAAAATTCATAGAATATAAAAAATGTTGTATCTAAGCAATTTGTAACTGTATTGATAACATGCTATTTGATGATTAAAATTAATAATAAAACAAGTGTGGTGCTGCAGGTTAATGTGCTGGTCTGGAAGGTTGGTTTGAAATGCAGGGTCAGAGGCTCAAGCTCACCAGCCACTTCTCAGAAACCCTATACAAGATTGCTATGAGTAGGATTCGACTCGACAGCACTCAACAACAACAACAACAGTAACAAAGGATCTGTCTGGTCTGGTATGGGAGGAGGTCCAAGAGACAGGGTGGTACCAACCCCAGTGATCCCACTGAGCTGGGACTACTGGAGGCTGGAGGAGACACCTAGATCATATCAGAGTCTGTGGAAACAATATCGTTCAGCCAACACCTTGATTTGTAAGTCAGGTTGCAGAACTAATAGAATACATGTCTAATGCTTTAAGCCACCCCCTTTGTGGTCCTTTGTTAAGTGATCCCTGATATGAATGGGTAAGGTCTCTGCTGCTAACGGAAAGATAGGCAGTTGAAACCCCTCACCCCTACCCCCAGAGCGACTCCGAAAGAGAAAAGTTTCCATAAAGATTACAGTCAACCCAAAGTATCCCCAAGAAAACATCTAGCTAGAGCTAATAGGGGAATTTAGCAAAGCTACGGGATACAAGGTTAACAAACAAAACTCAGTTGGGTTTCTTTATACCGGCAATGAGAAACCTGGAAGAGAAATTAGGGAGGTGATTCCATTTACAATGCATCTAAGAGACTAAGATACAAAGGAATAAATCTACCCAGGGATGTGAAGGACTTACGTAAGAACATCTTCAAAACACTGCTGAATTAGATTAAAGAAGACTTCAATAAATGAAAAGATGTTCCGTGTTTATGGGTTGGAAGACTTAATACTGTTAAGATGTCAATATTACCCAAAGCAATCTATAAATCCAATGCAATTCTGATAAAAATTCCAACAGTCTTCTTTACAGAAATAGAAAAACCAGTCCTCACCTTTACACTGAATAGCAAGAGGCCTCGGATAGCTAAAGCAGTGTTGAAAAGGAAGAGAACTCACAATTCCTGATTTTAAAAAATACTATGTTTGTTATTGTTGTTAAGTACCATTGAGTCAGTTCCTACTCATAGTGAGACTGTATAGAATTTCCAAGAAGTGGCTGGTATGTTTAAACTGCCAACCTTGTGGTTAGCAGTTCAGTACTCATCCTAGAATATCACAGTAGGAATCCAAAACATACTATTGTTGTTGGTGTTGTTGCTACGTACCATCGAGTTGGTGCCAATCCTCAGTGACCCTGTATAGGGGTCTGAGGAACAGCTGGTGAGCTTGAATCACTGACCTTGCTATCTGAACTGACTTTACAGTCCAATGCATTAACTCACAGTGCCACACCAGGACTCCAAAACATACTATACAACACATAAAATTATTCACCACACTAACTAAATCATAGAAGTAACTTTTATCACCTTTATAACATTCCATTGGAGTTCTGGTGTGGTGCTATAGGGTAAGCACTGGACTGCTAACTGAAAGGTTGATGGTTCAAACCCACCAGCAGCTCCTTGAAATCCCTATATGTACAGGGTCACTATGTACCACAGAGGCATACCAGGAGTCCAGAACCACCATCGTGTTGTTGTTGTGTGCCATTGAGTCGGTTCCAACTCATAGTGACCCTGTATAGGATTTCTGAGAAGTGGCTGGTGAGTGTGTACCACCGACCTTGGGGTTTAAGCAGACCTTGTAGTCCACAGCTTACTTACAGCACTACATCAGAACTCCTGATGATGATGATGATCCAGAACTTCTACTACAAGGTTTATACTCAAAAGCTTGAAAGCATTTTGTACACCAATGGTCATTGCAGCACTAACCACAACAGACGAAAGGTGGGGACAACCTAAATGCTCATCAGCAGATGAAAAAGATAAACAGAATGTGATGCACACAGCAGAATACTACTCAGCCAGTAGAAGTGAAGTCTTGATACATGCTACAATATGAATGGAGCTGGGAGACATTATGCTGAGAGAAATAAGTTAATTACAAAAGGATAAATATTGCTGGGTGTCATTTATATGAAAAGGCAAATGCAGAGAAAATAGGACCCTCAATGTGGCATTATAGGATAAACACCGCTGGACACCACTGGACTGCTAACTGCAAGGTAGGCGGTTCAAATCCACTAGCTGCACCTTGGGAAACCCTATACAGACTCACCATTAGTGAGTACTGATATGACAATACTTAACAATGACAATAATAACAATTGAGACTGAAGTTTATTAGTGGTTCTCAGGGGAGAAGGAGAGGCGGACTATTTCCAAATGTTTAGCCACTGAAAACCTTATGAACAGCAGTGAAGCACTGTGAGATAGCACCAGAATATTGAACCTTGGTACGTGATGAATAATACTAGAACACTGTCAGATAAAGTGTCAGAAGATGAGCCCCTCAGGTTGGAAAGCACTCAAAATACAACTTGGGAAAAGCTACCTTCTCAAAGTAGAGTTGACCGTGATGACACAAATAGGACAAAACTTTCAGGACCTTCATTTGCTCATGGGGCACAACTCAAAATGAGGAGAAACAGCTGTAAACATCCATTATAATTGGGACATGGAATGTACAATGTTTAAATCTAGGAAAACTGGAAATTGTCAAAAATGAAATGGAAAACATGAACATCAATACCTTGACATTGATGAGCTGAAATGGACTGGTGTTGGCCATTTTGAATCTGACAATCACATGGTTTACTATGCTGGGAATGACAATTGAAAAGGAATGGTGTCACATTCATCATTAAAAAAAACCATATTGAAGTATAACACTATCTGTGGTAGGATAATTATCTATATGCCTACAAGAAAGACCAGTTAATTACACTATTATTCAGATTTATGCACCAACCACTAAATGATGAAATTGAAGAATTCTACTTGATTATTCAGTCTGAAATTGATCAAACATGCGATAAAGATGTATTGATAATTACTGGTGATTGGAATGTGAAGTTAGGAAGGATCAGTAGTTGGAAAACATGGCCTTGGTGATAGAAACAAACGATGCAGGAGATTACATGACAGAATTTTCTAAGACCAAAGACGTCTTCATTGTAAATGCCTTTTTTAGACAACATAAAAGATAACTATGCACATGGACCTCACTAGATGGAATACACAGAAATCAAATTGACTACATCTGTGGAAAGAGACGGTGGAAAATTTCCATATCATCAAACAAAACAAGGCCAGGGACAAAATGTGGAAAAGGCCATTATTTGCTCCTATGCAAGTTCAGGCTGAAGCTGAACTTGCATATGAGTTCAGCTCATATGAATAAAACAAGTCCACAAGAGTCAAAATATGACTTTGAACATATCCTACCTAAATTTAGAGATTATCAAGAATGGATTTGATGCATTAGATACCAACGATTGAAAACCAGAAGAGTTGTGGGATGGCATCAAGAACATCATACAGGAAGAAAGCAAAAGGTCAATACGAAGACAAGGAATAAAGAAAAGACCAAAATGGATGTCAGAAGAGACTCTGAAACATGCTCTCTATAGCGTAGAGATGGTAAAGCAAATGGAAGAAATGTGGAGATAAAAGAGCTGAACAGAAAATTTCAAAGGGAAGCTTGAGAAGACAAAGTCAAATATTCTAATGAAATGTGCAAAGATCTGGAGTTAGAAACCAAAAGATAGGAACACGCTCAGCATTTTTCAAGCTGAAAGAACTGAGGTACAAATTCAAGTCTCGACTTGCAACACTGAAGGATTCTTTGGGCAAGATATTAAATGATGCAGAAAGCATCAAAAGAAGATGGAAGGAGTACATTCATTGTACCAAAAAGACATGGTCACTGTTCAACCATTTCAAGAGGTAGCATATGATCAAGAGCCAATGGTACTGAAGGAAAAAGTCCATGGCATTATATGAAGAAGAACATGGCATCAGGATTGGAGGAAGACTCATTAATAACCTGTCATATGCAGATGATACAACCCTGCCTGCTGAAAGCGAAGAGGACTTAAGGTACTTAACTGATGAACATCAAAGGCCACAGCCTTCAGTATAAGTTAAATCTCAATGTAAGGAAAACAAAAATCCTCACTACTGGATCTATAAATAACATCAGTCATAAATGGAGAAAAGATTGAAGTCATCAAAGACTTCATTTTTTTTTTTTAATGTTTTATTGTGTATTGTGTGATAGTCTACATGGAGGAACATTAGTTTTACATTCATTCCATCATACATCGTCTCATTGCCATAGTTACCATCCCATCCATGCATCATCACCCCACCAAAGGGTATACCCTGCAATCCCGCCCACCCTCTCCTCACAGTCCTCAGCACACAGCCCCTCTCCCTCTCTGGATCCCTAGTCCCCAGTCACTCCATCTCTTCACGTCATCCTCTCTGTCTCAGTCTCAGGCCTCACTACTCCTCTGGGTGGGGTCCCGCTCTCCACTCTTCTCCATTGATGGTCCCAGGGCCCTCCGCTCCTAGACTGAAAGGTTAATCACTCCCCTCCTTGCTATAAAATGTCCACCTTTACATTTCCAGTCCTCACAATCAGTCCTGGTAACAATTATTCACCCTTCATCCCAAGGGACCCATCTGCATTTCTTTTCATCTGTCCTTCCTAGACAGGTTGGATATTACTCACTTGAGACTCTACCATCTTCCCCTCCCTGTGGATCTAGGTTCCCTCTTGAAAGCTTGTAAGCCAGTCACTTCTTACCTTTGTATCCCTTCTCCCATTTTTGGTTAGTCAATGTTCAAGTTGTCCATCGCTATCTACTCTTTGTGTGGAGGGGGTGGGAATAATTCTTGCAGGAGGGATTTGTTTCCTCTTTTGAGCTACTGCATTTATAGGTGGATGTCCAGTTCATCAAGTTGTATCAGATGACATTTTTTACCTCTTCTTTCTTCTTTGGGTTGAGCTCTGTTCGTCCCATCATTGGAGCCATGGCAAGTGGGTATCATCTGCAGGTGTGGGTGTTCCTGTGTCTGTCTGCCCTTTTCTTATCAGTTGGTCACTTTGGTCTCCACTCTAGTCCTCTGTAGATATGTCACTGACTCTGAGCCCATGAGTCCCCAGGTCTTGCCTCACTGCTGGCCGGCCAGGTCTCCACCTGGGCTCACCATAGTCTGCTGAACGATGCAGGGATTAGCTCACTGCTTCTTCAATGTTCTTCGGTCACTTCTCTTTATGGGTGACGTGTGTGGTCGCCAATCAAAACGCATTTTCCCATTGCATCTTAGTCTTGGAGGAGGATTTGCACTGGGAGGACCCGATCACTTGCCTTGATATCTCCTGGACAGACAGCTTGCTTGTTCTTGTGGTAACAGTCGGACTGCCCTTGTTGTTTTGTATTTTTCCTGTAGGTCCTTCTTTCAAGAAGTGTCTTCTGGTTTTCTGGCTGCTCCAGGCTGGTCTGCTTGTCCTTTCAAGAGGAACGTTTCCCTTCTCTGATGGTCTGAATGTGGTTCAGGCTTCCTTCTATAGTCTTATGTAGTGCAGAGGCTCCTCGTGAGGCCTCCTTCACTAGATACATTGTAGCCCCATTTTAGGTATTCCAATTAGTTATAGGCAGAAGACGGACTTACAAGCTTTCTATGGTGATATTTCTGGCTATTCCTTTCACGCTCCCTCCAGTGACTGTTTTATATTATAATGCTTGGAAAACCAAGGTTCAAAAGTCAGCCAAGTATCTCAACATTATTCCCTCCTTTTCCCCATTTCAACCCTGCCCCAGTCTCTGGATCCCAGAGCCCTGTTGTTCCAAGGCTATGCCTACATCCGTTTTTACCTCTGTCCCATTTAGCTCATTCATACCTGGCTAATTGTTCTTCCGTCTGCCTTGTTCTTCCATTCCCCTCTTCCTACTTGTATATTGCCCCCCTCCCCAATACCCAAATTATCCTGTGTCTATTCCCTGCCCTGTGTTCCGCCTTCCCCTCCCACTCTTATTCCTACTCCTAAGTCCTAGCAACCTGCTAGGAATCCACTTTAGTGGATTAGTATGGGTTCTTTTTCTTAGTCTTTTACAGTAGTGGTCCTATGCAGTATTTTTCCTTTTGTGATTGACTAATTTCACTCAACATAATGTCCTTAAGGTTCATCCATGTTAGGAAGTGGCATGCAGCTTCCTTGTTATTTTTCAAGGTAGCATAATACTCCATTGTGTGTATGTACCACAGTTTGTTTATCCATTCTTCAGTCGATGGGCACTTTGGCTGACTCCATCTTTTTGCTATTGTAAATAGTGCTGCTATGAACATTGGTGTGCATATATCTTCCTGTGTTGTGGCTCGTTTGTCTTGTGGGTAAATACCAAGTAGAGGAATTGCTGGATCGAATGGTATTTCTATTTTCAACCTTCTGAGGAAGCGCCATATTGCTATCCAGAGAGGTTGGACAATTTTGCAGTCCCACCAGCAATGGAGGAGTATCCCAGTCTCTCCACATCCCCGCCAGCATTTATTGTCCTCAACTTTTTTGATCTTTGCTGTTATTGCTGGTGTGAGATGCAAAGACTTCATTTTGCTTGCATCTATCAGCAACACTCATGGAAGCAGTAGTCAAGAAATCAAATGACATACTGCACTAGACAAATCTGCTGCACAAGACCTCTTTAAAGTGTTCAAAGAGCAAAGATGCCAGTTTGAGGACTAAGGTGAACTTGATCCAAGCCATGGTATTTTCAATATCCTCATATGCGTGCAAGAGTTGGACAGTGAATAAGGAAGGCTGTAAAAGAATTGATGCATCTGAGTTATGGTGTTGGAGGAGAATATTAAAGAAACTACTAGAAGAAGAAACAAATCTGTGTTGAAGGAAGTACAACGAGAGTGCTCCTTAGAAGCCAAGATGGCCAGACTTTGTCTCCCATACTTTGGACACATTGTCAGGAGGGACCAGTCCCTGAAGAAGGACATCATGCTTGGTAAAGTGGAGGGTCAGCAAAAAAACAGAGACCCTCAACAAGATGTATTGGCACAGTGGCAGCAGCGATGGGCTCAAATGTTGCAGCAATTGTGAGGATGGCGCTGGATTGGTCATTGTTTCATTCTGTTGTCCATAGAGTCACTATGGGTCAGACTCGGCAGCACCTAACAACAACAACAACACTGAAGGGTGTCTTGGTTGCTTCCAATTCTTGGCATAGAAAAGTAAAGCTGTTATAAACATGCCTGTGCAGGCATTTATGTGGCCATATGATTTCATCTTGGAATCCTGGTGTGGCACTGTAGGATAAACACTGAACTATTAATCGCAAGGTCAGATACTCAAAGCCTCCAGCGACTCCTCAGAAACCATATACAGGGTCACTAGGAGTCAGAATCAACTCAACATCACTTAACAGAAAGTTTTCATCTCAGGTGGGTAATCTATTTTTTTGTCTATCTAGCGAATCCTCTATGTATTTGTTGTAGCCATTTGCTTTGCATTTATTGGTTAAAAATCCATCCAAGGAATTTTCCTAAAATGAAGGAAACAAAGGTTTGTCTTGAATGTGAACTCCCATCTCCGCCTATAGAATCAGAAATTGCTTACAGCTTTTCAATGACAGTTTCCCACTTATTATTCATGAATGCCAACCTCTTACGTAGGTAGGCATAAAGGCCAGGTGTCTTCGTTTTCTGGTACTGCCATAATAGAATCCCAGAAAGTGGGTGGTTTAAAGAGCCGACAAGTATTGTCTCTCAGTCCTGGGGGTTGGGAATCTTAGTTCAGGATGTCAGCAAGGTCATGTGCTCTCTGTCAACTCTAGGGCAGGATCCTTCCTTTCTCTTCTAGCTGGTGACAGCTCTGGGCATTTCTGGTACAAGCGTGTTTCAAAAAGTTTGTGGAAAAATTTCATGATCTTTTCATTCAATTTTTCCATGAACTTTTCGAAGCCCCCCTTGTAAGTGCATCTTTATTATCCTGTCTTCCCTGAGACCCTGTGTTTGTATCTATTCTACTGTTTTATAAGACACCTTTCACAAGAGATTGGGAACCAGCCCTGTGTGGTTTGATCTCATCTTTGCTGCTAACACCTACTAAGATCCTATCTTCCACTGGGACTAAGTTCACCAGGGTTAGGATTCCCACATAGCTTTTGGAGAACATGATTCAATTCATGACACCAGATTACTATAGAGACTCATCGGGAGATAACTCTTCAGTGAATGATTTAATATGTCTCTACTAACCAGGTCTTTGTAACTGCCAACAAACAACTTTTTCCTGATGGGTCTGGGTAAGGTGGGAGAAGATGCTGATAAGAGAATGTGGTTTGGTTATGACATTGTTAACAGGGTTAGCTGTGATTGTAAAAACTTGGACATCTAACGAGGGCCTTGGTCAAGTTTTGTCATCTTGCTGGGTATACAATAAGCCATCGAGGTGATGTGAGTGGGCTGTAGTCTGCTTTGCTTGCCTAACCTAGCTCACCTCTCTCTGACCTCTGGTTCTTGGGATTTGAGCTGGCTTCCACACCCTTGTGAATCAATGGTGCCATTCTGTGTGAGTGAGGAGAATTGTCCAGGCTGACCTCTAAGCTGCGAATTTCGGACTCGCCACCCTCCACAGCCCTGTGAGCAGGTTCCTTGATGGCCCATGAGTTCTGTGAGGCATTGCAGCGAATTGCAGACTTCTGGGCCATGCGGAGGATACTAAGGGGAACACCAGTGCTTGATAGAGATTATGGGGTGGCGCTGTAGGGTTGGCACTGGACTGTGAACCACAAGGTTGGAGGTTCAAACCCACCAGCAGCTTCTTGGGAATGCTGTATAGGGTTGTTATGGGGTGGCACTGACTTGACATCTCAACAACAACAACAACAACCATAGCTCTTTAGGGAAATCAAACATTTGGGCTATCTTTCACCTCTGCCTCATGGGAATAGTCTCACACTGTTTTTTCTAAAGAACAAAAAATTATTCAACTCACCCATCACCCTACTCTTCATCCCATTAAAATACAAACACGTAACTAATACATTTTTTCCCATTGATCCATCATCTCCTGTCAGTTTGTGAAACTGTGGTGGCTTTCCTATTGCTATGAGGATAAAGGCTAGTCACTGGTATTTCAAATACCAGCAAAGTGGGATCGTTTTTTTTAGCAGATCTCCCAGACTAAAAGAGAGTAGGAGGAAAGGCCTGGAGATCTACTTCCACAAATTAGTCAGTGAACACCCTACTGACCATAAAAGAATATGGTCCAACAGAATGCGGGAAGAACCTAAAGGCACAAGAGCGGCCACAAGAATGGATTCAAGAATAGCAACAATGAAGACGGTGGTACAAGGACCAGGCAGGTTTCATCCTGCTGTGTACGGGACAGAGCTGGCTCAGTGACATCTACCAACTACAACCACAAGCTATTAAAAAGTTCCAAATAAAATGTGTCTAAGACTTCATTCTTCTTGGATCAACCATCAGCACTCATGGAAGCAGCAGTCAAGAAATCAAACGACGTATTGTATTAGACAAATCTGCTGCACAAGAGCTTTTTAAAATGTTGAAGAGCAAAGATGTCAGCTTGAGGACTAAGGTGCACCTGACCCAAGCCATAGTATTTTCAATAACCTCATATGCATGCAAAAGCTGGACAATGAATAAGGAAGACCGTAGAAGAATTGATGCTTTTGAGTTATGGTGTTGGAGGAGAATACTGAAAGTGCCATGGACTGCCAAAAGAACAAACAGGTCTGTGTTGGAAGAAGTGCAACCAGAGTGCTCCTTGGAGGCCAGGATGGCCAAACTTCATCTCTCATACTTTGGACACATTGTCAGAAGGGACCAGTCACTGGAGAAGGACATCATGCTTGGTAAAGTGGAGGTGAGTGAAAAGAAGGAAGACCCGCAACAATATGGATTGGCACAGTGGTGGAAGCGATGGACCAACGATTGTGAGGTTGGCCCAGGGCCGGGCAGTGTTTCATTCTGTTGTGCATAGGATTGCTATGAGTCGGTACGGACTCCATGGCACCTAACAACAACAACAAAATGTGTTTCTTTAATAACTAGATGGCTGCAGACATGGTCTCTTGGTAGTACAATTGTCTTAGTCTCAGTGCTTCTGCTGTTGGTAACTGTTGTCAAGTCAGTACCAACCCATAGTAATTCTGTATAGGGTTTCCCAGGAGCAGCTGGTGACCTTGAACCACCAACCTTGTGGTTTAAACCGACTTTGCAGTTTAATGCATGAACCCACAGCACCACACCAGGACTCCTTAATCTCATCTGTTGTTGTTGTTAAGTGCTGTCAAGTTAGTTCCAACCCATAGTGACCCTCTATAGGGTTTCCAAGGAGTGGCTAGTGAGCTTGAACTGCTGACCTTGCAGTTCAAATGGCTTTGCAGTGTCTCATTGTTACTGTTGTTGTTAAGTGCTGTAGAGTCGATTCCGACCCATAGCAACCCTGTATAGGATTTCCAAGGAGCAGCTGGTGAGCTTGAACCACCGACCTTACAGTTCAAATGACTTTGCAGTCTGGCGCATTAGCCCACAGCACCACACCAGGACTCCAGTGTCTCATTAGCATGCTTAAAAAAAAAAAAATCTAATAAAAAAACAGTGGCTTTCGTGGGGTCTGCTGGGCCCGTTTAATTTAAGGCAGAGAGGTCAGCTCAGAAGGTTATGGAGACTATTCCTCAACATCTCAAAGAGATAATCTTGATCAATTTTCTTAAAGGACACAGAATGATCACGGGGGCTTATTATGATGAAGTTCTAAGAAAATTGAAAACTGCATTGATGAGATAAAGGCCAGGAAAGTTGCAGCAAGGGAAATTTTCCCCTCCATCACCATAATCCATGTATTCATTCTCCCCAGGTCCCAAGGGCTGACCTACAAGCATTTCCTTAGGAAACCTTAGACCATCCACCCTACAACTCTGATCTTGCCCCTTTTTTTTCGTTTCACAAACTTAAAGAGTGTTGAAAAGGAACACAGTTTGAGGCCCTGAGAATGCCCAGACTGCTATTTTGCTGTTGTGTGAATGGGAGAGGGCCGAATTCTTTGGAGAGAGAGGAAAACCCTGCCTTCAGTAAGACCTAGATGGAGGCCTGCCAAGAAAGAACAGCTTCACGTTTTGATATCTTTGTTTAATAAAGATGTCTATGATTTTGTAGCAATACTTTTTGACTTACCCTCACCTCATAGCAGAAAGGATTAAGGGCACTTGAAGATCCAGGGGCTGGGCTTCTTCTGACTTTCAAACCTCACTCTTACAGAAGAGGCTAAAACCCAAAAAGGAGCTCTGTAAGCACATTCGGGGTTACTGCTGGGGGGTGATGCATTGCACACTCTTCTTGTTTGCTTGTTTATATTCCTGTTTATTGTTTACACGTGTTAAAGAAACACAGAGCCCCACTCTCATCCCTCCAGGGTAAGTTAGGTCTGCACTGTCCAGCATCTTCTTGCCCATTCCACATTCCAGGATTGATTTTATTTTAAACAATGCAATATAGGTCTATATTTACAAGTATAAGCTTAATTTTCAGGGTGTCGGTTATCTAGGGTCATTGTAGCAAAAATGCCACAAGTACGTAGCTTTAACCATCATAAACTTTACTTCCTCACTGTTCTGTAGGCTAGAAGTCTGAATTCAGGACGCCAGCTCTGGAGAAGGCTTGCTCTGCTGGTTCTGGGGGAAGAGTCTTTTTTCTCTTTTTTCTTTTCAGCTTCTCTAGCATTCTTCTCAGACTTCTGGTATGGCACTGTAGGATCAGCACTGGACTGTGAACCACAAGGTTGGTGGTTCAAACCCACCAGCTGCTCCTCAAAAACCCTATACAGGGTCACTATGAGTCAGAACCGACTCAATGGCAATACACAACAACAGCAAAGTGTTCTCAGACATTTGTTTGAGGTCGACCTGGGACAGCAGTCTTACTTCCTTTCAGGGAGTTTGTTTCTGTGCTTAGACTGGCTTTTATATTGAAAAAGGGATTTGGTTTAAGATATACTCTAC
>NW_006408543.1:8370396-8371293 GCF_000296735.1 Chrysochloris asiatica
TCCATGGCACATAACCACCACGATTTGATGGCAGGCTCTTTTCCCTCATATGTAAAGATTTTCATTTTTTAGTGCGGCTGCAAATGGAAACACCACAAGGGGTGGCTTTTAAGAACAGAACTTAATTTTCCATAAGTTCTAGAAGCTAAAATTCCAAATCTGGGTCTCAGCCATGTGGATTCTTTCTGTGGCCCTTTCTCCTAGGTTCTGCTACCCTTGACGTTCCTTTGTAACTATCTTCCCCGAACACATTTACTTCTGTGTCTGTTCTGGACTTTCTATAGCTCAGAAGTGATTAGGTTTAAGACTCAAGGGACACTTGCAGGGCCTGAACAAAAGAAACCCAATTAGAGATATACTGTTTCTTTAATAATAAAAATTTTGTCAAATTATAGCTCTATAGAAAGATAATGGATATATTTAACTAGGGGGATATTCTAATTACCTAACATGTCATGTTGTTGTTAAGTGACGTTGAGTCTATTCCGACCCATAGCGACCCTGTACAGGGTTTCAGAGGCTGTAAATCTTTACAGGAGCAGAAAGTCTCATCTTTCTCCCACGGAACAGCTGGTAGTTTCGAACTGCTGACCTTAAGGTTCGCAGCCTGATTCGTAACCACTACGCTACCAGAGCTCCTTTACATGGACATGGCCTTATTAAAATAACAAAGAAAACCCATTTCCCAAATGGGATTGCATCCACAGGTATAGTAATGAGTTAGGGTTTGCAAGACATATTTTTGGGAGGACAAAATTCAGTTCATAACCAGGGGCATTTCTGAGTATTTGATGCCAGAAGGAGCTCTGGTAGGGTAGTGGTTACGAATCAGGCTGTGAACCTTAAGGTCAGCAGTTCAAAATGACCAGCTGTTCCGCAGGAGAAAGATGAGGCTTT
>NW_006408543.1:8371393-8388864 GCF_000296735.1 Chrysochloris asiatica
TATAGTGATTGTTTAAAGTAGGTGGGTTTAGGGATATTTAGCATTCTTCTTTTTTACTTGCCCAGATTCTCTGATTTTTCAATAATGTGTGACGATACTTTTTTTTAATAATAAGAAGCAATAAAAGAAAATTTATTCTGGAAAAAAAGAAAGAAGAATCCAGTATTTCCAACCATTGTTATATTTACAGGCCCCGAAGCTAGAATGCCAACACAGATTTTGAGGGGACACAATTCAGTTCAGAACAGAATGGATCCCTCTCCACCATCCTACAAAGTATACATCCCTGTCGTTGGTTCTCAGGCAAGGAGACGGGTCCCCAGAGTACGTGGGAAGTGGTAGAGTCTGGGTTACTACCAGCGCCCATGTTCTTCTCTCGCTGCCTGCTTGCCTCCCACCCTCAGGCAGGGCAGGCAGTGGACAATTTATTCAACAGACAAGGAAAATATGATGCATGGTGTTTAGACCAGAAAGCAAAGTTGGGGTGTTCTTTTATATCACTTCGGCCAGCTTTACCTGGGGACTGCATTCTGCTCCTGCCCCCCAGCAGACGGCTGCCTTCATTAGCAGATCCCCAAAGCTGAGCTCCGCTAAGTCTAAGTGTGTGCTCAAAGAGTCCACCTGGTCAGGGTAGGTGGTTAGGTTCCATACTCTCGCCTCATGTGAGTTGGGCTGCAAAAGGTGGCCCAAACCAGAACTTCTTTGGTTTACAAAAGTGCCACCTCTGCCTCCTCCCTGCCATGATGTTGTTGACTCCCGTTCTGAGACTTTGCAGGGAGCTCTGGGTTGAGTTTCAGGCTGGAGTCCACAGATGTCCTTAGGAGAAACAGGAGGACCTGTGAAACCGGGTCCTCTCAGTGCCTGCCACTCAATGGGCTTCTGTGGGAAAAGGAGGGTACTGGGACCGCCTACTCCCAGACCACGCCCACTCAATGCCCCACCCACAGAAGGCCACACCCACTACCTGCTTCACCCATCAGACCTCCCCTCACTCCCTGACCTGGCCGATTCTCTGTTCCTGTCCACTTCTTGGCCCTCCCTACTCCCTGAGCCTGCCCCTGTCCACTCAAACCATCTTACTTCTCTGAAACTGAGAGGCCGAGATGAACAAGTCGATCTGTCAGAGCCCCACCTGGGTGTCATTTTGGGGAAAATGTACCAGCTCCTCTGTGAAACAAATACTCCAGCAAAGGCCAGGTGTAGACCAGGTACCCCCCCCAACATAGACTGTCATGTTGTTGTCAGGTGCCACAAATGGGTCTGACTCACAGCCACTCCGTGTACAACAGAACCAAACCACCCGGTCCTGAACACACTGCCCTACAATGGTTTACCTTTTCCTACAATGGTAGGCACCTGGCCTACTGTGGCTCCCCCACCTTCCAGTCCCATGAACACCCCACCCACAGCTCCGAGGCATTAGCTCCACCCACATCCCCTCTGATTGGCTGCCATGGTGAATCCCAGCAGGTTATCTGGGGAGAGTCAGGCGCCTGGGAGACTCATTTATCTCAGAGTGGGCTCCGTTGTTCCAAGGCGCCTGAGTGACGGAGGCTGTATTTTTCAGATCATGATTATGAAAGGCCACAATTGGCCTTTTGGCTTCTGAAGGTGGGATGATTCAGCCAGGAGTGCACGGCATTCTCTGTGAAATTGTGTCCTTGTCATCTTGCTCATCATCTCTCTCCTGCCCCTGAGAGAGGGAGCAGCCGAGGGACCCTCCCCTCCACCTCTGCCTCCCTTCAGCTGGGTTTTGTCCCTATGGTGAAACACGTTGGAACCAGATCCTTGGAGATGACGCTATCATTCCACAGTGGGGAGACCCAGGCCAGCTTCTCAGTTCAGCATTCTTTCTTCAGGACCAGGAGCTGGTAGACTCAAGGGCGACCAGCGCCCCAGAAGAGACTGGCTAGGGGGCTGGTAGTGTCCCCCTGAAGAGCTGGTTTGAGGGACTTCCAGGATTCTCTTTAACCTGAAGAGTAGGGAAAAGAGGAAAGGTGGGTCTGTGAAGGTGACTTTTACACGTCAACCTGACAAGACTTTAGTTCTCAGTGGACTGTCATACACTAGTCCAGAGGCCATCATGGAGTGATTAGACCATGTGCATTTAGACTATTTGGTCTTGGGTAGGGTAGATGACCTTCCATAAGGTAAAGAAATCAAATGTGATGTAATCACATTCCATAATGTAAAGTAATATATTGGAATCTAACACTCCACAGTGGAACGTCATCACTTGCATAATGTAGAGTAACATAACGCAATCTAATCACTTTCCACAATGCAACCTGATCGAATGCAAATCAACTGCATTCCATTTAGTGTAATGCAGGAGTCTTTGCGTGTTGAATAAGGAAGTCAGAACAAGAATTGATGCCTTCGAATTATGGTGTTGGAGAAGAATATTAACTATACCATGAACTGCTAGGAGAATGAATCAATCTGTCTTGGAAGAAGTGTGGCCAGAAGGCTCCTTAGAAACCTGCACGGTGAAACGCTGTCTCATGTACTTTGGACACGTTACCAGGAGACATGAGTCCCTGGAAAAAGACGTCATGCTTGATCAAGTGGAAGTTCAGCTAAAAAAAAAAAAAAAGAGGGAAATCCTCAATGAGAGAGACTGAGGCAGTGGTTACAAGGGGCTCGTTAAAGGTTGTGAAGAAGGTGAAGGCCTGGGCAGTATGGAGTTCTGTTGCACATGGACCTCTATGCGTCAGAGCTGACTAGATAGCATCTAACAGCTACAATGATTGGGTGATGCCAACAGTTAGCATGCTCAGCTGCTAACTGAAAGATTTGAGTCTACCTGAAGGTACCTTAGAAGAAAATCCTAAAATCTACTGGGTCAGTCAACGCAAAACTGCTTGTTTGGTTAATGTAATATGATCACTTATTTTCGGCAAGGTAATCTAATGTAATCAGTCAATTAAAGTCCTAGAGAGTCGGGTGGGCCCTAGACCTAATCACTTCTGAGTTATAAAAATACTAGAAGAGACCTAGAGGCAAACACACCCACGCGGGGAGACAGAGCCCCTGGGAAGATCATCATTAGAAACCAAGGACCACCAAGGAATGAAGGGATGCCTGGGGCAACCAACAAACACTCCCCTGGTGAGACCCCGATTTGGACTTGCAGTCTCTAGAACAATAAATCTGTGTCTGTTCTTTAAAGCCACCAATTTTGTGGTGTTTTGCAGTCCTGGTGGCACTATGGGCTATAGCACTGGACTGCAAGGTCAGTTTGAACCACTAGGTTGGTGGTTTGAACTCACCAGCTGCTCCTTGGAAATGCTGCACAGTGGTCACTATGAGTTGGGACCGACTCAATGGCACTTGAAACAGTAACAACAATTTGTGGTATTTTAGTCACAGCCACCCTTGATAACTAAGACAGCATTGTACTGCAAGTACAAAATTTTATCATCCCATGGCCAGACTTATTGATCTGCCTTAATTAATTGTGCAGGGACAGCTAATTATTTATTATGACCCTTCTGTTTTGTGATATATTGTAAACCCTAACCTCCATGCTTGATTATGGACCTATTTTGAAATGAGTTGCTAAGTAGTAAAGATTTAGGTGGGGCTAAATGGAATCCTGAGGTGCTCATTTTCTGGCACTATATCTGACAGTGTTTCTCTGCCATTCATAAGGTTTTCAGTGACTAAATATTCGGAAGTAGTTCATCATTCCTTCTTCCCAGTCTGTCTTCATCCATGAGTATTCCTGAACACTTAATTGTACTCACGAGGAATCTGTACATGGACCAAGAGGCAGTTGTTCAAACAGAACATGAGAACACTGGGTGGTTTAAAATTAAGAAAGGTGTGCAACAGGGTTGTATTCTTTCACCAAACTTATTCATCCTGTATGCTGAGCAAATAATCTGAGAAGATGGGTTATATGAAGAAAAATATGGCATCAGGATTGGAGGAAGACTCATTAACAACCTTGCTTGCTAAAAGTGAAGAAGACTTAAAATATTTACTGATGAAGATCAAAGAGCACAGCTTTCATTATGGATTGCATCTCAATGTAAAGAAAGTGAAACTCCTCACCACTGGATCAATAAACTTATCTTATCAAGGGAGAAAAGATTGAAGTTGTCAAGGACTTCATTCTTGGATCAACTATCAACACTCATGGAAGCAACAGTCAAGAAAGAAAATGACGTACTGCATTAGGCAAATCTGCTGCACAAGACCTTTTTAAAGTGTTGAAGAGCAAAGATGTCAGCTTGAAGACTAAGGTGCACCTGACCCAAGCCATAGTATTTTCAATAACCTCATATGCATGCAAAAGCTGGACAGTGAATAAGGAAGACCGTAGAAGAACTGATGCTTTTGAGTTCTGGTGTTGGAAGAGAATATTGAAAATGCCATGGGCTGCCAAAAGATGTGTTTTGGAAGAAGTGCAGCCAGAGTGCTCCTTGGGGGCCAGGATGGCCGAACTTCATCTCTCATACTTCGGACATATTGTCAGGAGGGACCAGTTGCTGGAGAAAAATACCATGTTTGGTAGCGTGGAGGGTCAGAGAAAAAGAGGAAGACCCCAATGAGATGGACTGGCAAAGTGGCAGCATCAGTGGGCTCAAGCGTGGCAACGATAGTAAGGTTGGCCCAGAATCGGGCAGTGCGTAAGTTCTACTGTGGATAAGGTCGCTATGAGTAGGTACTGACTCCATGGCACCTAACAACAACAACAACAAATGGAGTTCTGATGTGACACTGTGGGTTAATGCACCAGACTGCAAAGCCGTTTGAACTGCAAGGTCGGTGATTCAAGCTCACCAGCTGCTCCTCAGAAATCCTATACAGGGTCGCTATGGGTCGGAACCGACTCGACGACACTTCACAGCAACATAACATCAACAAGAAGAAGCAAATGGAGTCCTGGTTTGACACTGTGGGTTTAATGCGCTGAACTTCAAACTTGGTTTGAACCATGAGGTTGATGACCGCTCAAGCTCACCAGCTGCTTCACAAAAACCTTATACAGGGTCACTATGGGTCGGAACAGTTAGGAGTCAGCACTTAAAAACAACAGCAACAAGGAGTAAATGAACACTCCTGGTGTGGCTCTGTGTGATTAACACTGGATTTCAAACCACAAGGTTGGCAGTTCACACCCACCAACTGCTCCTTGGGAACCCTATACAGGATTGCTATGAGTCAGAATTGACTCAGTGGCACTTAATACCAAGGAGTCAATGGAGTCCTGGTGTGGCACTGAACAGTTGGACTATCCTTAACCTCCAACTCATAGAGACCAGCCCTGTGTTGATCTTTCTAAAAGAAATCATTCATGCGCACTGTGCAGGAATGAATGATAGCAATGATGATCATATCAAGGGTTCTTCAGCACGTGTGGACACTACAGCATCCGAGGCCATCCTTGTTTCCACCCTTGTCTCCCAGTGCTCTCTCCTGCTGGCCCCAAGTACCCAGAGCTGCACTGTTCGATGGAACCGTGTGATGAGCATGAACCTTCAACCTTTCAGCTTCACTTGTACCAATCAGGGGTTCCCCTTGGATTCTCACCACAGTGTAATTCATGCATGAACCAGAGGACGACGGATTTCCGTCTCCTCCATAGATCCCTCGAGGGTAGAGATGGCTCATGTAATGCACATCTGTGTCCATATTAGGTGCTCAAACTTGTGCTGATTAAATGAATAAATGTTGAACAGATACGTAAAAGCCAACAGGTAGAGCCAGAACCGTGTCTAACCAGAACCGGTATTTTGTGTGGCAATACCGGTAGAGGAAGAACATTCTCTGCTTCAGTGTGGGCTTCTGTTTGCCAAGCTCATCAGAGTGGCTCTTTCTTTGGGACTGAGGAGGGACTCCTGGGCACAGAGGCGAGGCTGTGGCTTTTGTGGACAATGTCTTGACTTGCGCCCCATCTCTTAATGTGGGGCAGACCCTAAATAAAGGCTTCCTCTGCTGCCAGCCCATAGGGTCTCACCACTGCCCTGGGATGTGGGTTTGACAGATGTGCCTCTCTGGTTCTGTTGTGTTGTTCTGACAAACACATTCTTCCACTGTGGCACAGTGAGTGGGCTCGTCTTGCAAAATGTTGTCTTCAGAGAAATAGCAAGTCACTGATCCTGTCCCGGAAAATTCTGATATCAGCATGTAGTGGAAGAGTCGGGTCTGTCACCGGCTGGTGGGTGGGTGGTGCTCATTTACCCTGGAGTCTGATGGCTTCCCCCGTCCAGGAAGCCCCATGGGCCTGATCCCAAGCCTGACTCACCTTTTGCAGTTACCTTGGAAGTCCGCTTCCTTTTCATGGTCAGTTTCCTCATCTGTAAAATGGGCTAATGATGGTTATTCTCACCCGTTGCTGGGAGGACCCAGCGGTGTAATAATAATAGAAAGAGTAACTGGAATTGGCAATACTTGTCAAGAATGTCCCAAGCACAAGGTCCTAGTCAAACTGCTTCCTTAGCCTCATTTTGTTGCTGTGAAATGTGGCCAAGTTGGTTCCGACTCATAGCAACCCTGCATAGGGTTTCCCAGGAGTGGCTGGTAGGTCTGAACCACCGACCTTGTGGCTCAAACTGAAACAGGCAGGTAGCGTTAATGACTAATGAGGGTCGCTGAGCTTCACTTCCAGCCAGCGTGGCTGTGGGACTGTGCTCTGAGCCACACACCCCCAGTGATGACAGCGGTGGGGTCAAGAAGAGGGACCAGGATCCCATTGCCACTCAATGTTCTCCACATTCATCAGGGTTCCAATTTCCCTCCCCACTGCTCCTCTGCCCATAGCCCCACACGTCTGCTTCTCAGCCATTGCCAAGGTTCCGATCAAGCCGGGTGCCCACCACCTGGGCCCTTCCACTCCATTTAATACCGTGGGCTCGGTACCTACTGTTACTATGAGTCAGTTCCCACTCCTGGCAAGTCTTCACGTGCAGTTTAGAACTGTCCTTCTCTCAGAGGTGTTTGAGCTTTTCTTCCAACAGTGCATAAGGCCAGCCTTTTCATTAGGAGTCAAGCACTTAACTATCTGTGCCATCCAGAAACTCCTTCCTAGGACCCATACTATTTTCAGGAGCTTGAAACAGTATTTTTGTTTCTTTTAAAACCCAAAGGAAAAACATGAATCTAAAAATGAATATAGACTAATGGTCTCGCCTCGATTCTATTCCTCTTGACACTGATGCTGTTATAGACTATAATTTCCAATGTTTCTTACGGAGGAAAGGAGGAAAGTGCCCAGGGTCCACAATGCCTGCCACCTTGTTGTCCTGTTGGCAAGCTGCCGTTGCCCACGAGTGCAGACAGTGTCCCACCCAACCCCCAGACTCCCCCTATGGTCCCCAACCTTGGTTCTTTGATTCTTGGGACACGTCTTCATGCGACTATGTCCCGTTGCACCTCCCCAGAGACCGACTCTGACTGAGGCATGGGAAGCTCCTCTCCTGCTGCCCTCCTCCTTGGCCCTCCTGATCCCTTGCTGCCCTGGGCCTTGGACTGTCTTCATGTGTATAGATTGTTCCTGCTGTCCCTGGGCAGTTCCAGACTTCTCCCTCCCTGTGTCCTCCTCCTTGACTGTCCAGTACAGTCCTGACCTGGGGTAGTGGTGGGGGGTACCTGGGGAGGACCTGGGGGCCTGGAAGGCATTATTGTGGGGAGCCTGGGAGTGTTGTAGCATAGACGGGTGTGCCCCAGCTCAGGGCAGGGTGGGGGCCTCCAATGTAAGGACCAGGGAGATGGGTGGAGTCTGAGGGCCATGTGAGGAGGAACTCGGAGAGGAAGAGGGCCAGAGATGTAAAGTCTACTCTGCCAGGTCATGGGTGGGGCTGCCAGAATGGAAAGCTGGGCCATTCTCCCCCATCCCCTGGGAGCAGACTGTTAATAGGAGGTGATGTGGTCCAGAGGGCTGAACACAGTGGTCGGCAGAGCTTGGGGCCTGGGAACAACCAGAAGGAGTTTGTCAGGCAGGAGTGAGATGGGGTGGATGGAAGAGTGTTTCAGGCACTAGGATCAACATATACAAAGGCTCAGAGGCCAGTGTGGTCCAGGGTCATAAAGAAGAGAGCTAGGCCTGTATATGAGGATTCGTAGAGGCTATCTCCCAGAAGAGAGGCCAGGAGAAACCTGGGGTCAGTACATGACCTGAAATGGGAAACCAAGTAGGATTCCTCTGTCTCTGTGAGTCCCAGCAACTGACACCTCCCCAGCAGACCCCAGGAAACTGAGCTTGAGGAGGATGCAGGGTTAACATTCAACTCTGGGAGAGATCAAGCAAACACCACTTCAGGTACACCTGGGCTTATAGAGGATGGAGCTCCAAGGTCCCCAGAGGGTCACGAGTTCCACCCCTGCCCCCCCAGCCACGTCTCCAGTTTCTCGTTGGCGTCATCCCATACTGTACTCGAGGAGAGGGGCACACGAGTCAAGTGGCTTCTGCTTCAGCTGCCCTGCATGAATATTTGATGCTGTTGAATCGCTTTCTTTGAGCTGGAGAGAAAAAGGCCATTACATATGGGTAATAAGATGCTCTGGGCTGTTGGCAAGCTCTCGTCTGCCCAGGGCCTGAGGAGGTCAACAGTGTGTGAATAATTCATTGACCTGTAATGATTTTTCTGGTCTTGCGTACTTCTTGACCACCAAGAACTTGGATCACCCCTGTCCGGCGGGCCCAACCCAGTGTCTGGTTACTCTTGGTCACACCAGCTTGGGCGTTGGAGGGGAACGCTGCCTCTTTCCAGGTGGCTGAGAACTTGGGCCTTGGTTTCCCCTGCTGTACCAGGAGAAGACATCACTCTGTGGGGGATTCCGGGACGCTTTGTGGGAGGAGCCAGTGCAAAAACCCGAGTTGTGTGTTCAGCCAATGAAGCCTATTGTAAGACAGAGGCCTCTCCCAACAAGCCCCTGCTCATTGCTGGACACCCAGGTCCCCAGGCCCCCAGCCCCCAACCCCTCCATTAGCCCTGTCACCCAGGAGTTCTTCAAGGGGTGACTGATGGATCTGCCCTGGCTTCTCATCTACAGTTTTATGTTCACATTAAGAAGCTGTGCTCTGAAAACAAGGTGGGGTCCCTCATTCTTCTCCATGTTCCAGATACCAGAAAAATATCCTCCATTAACCCTGAGAACAACAACCAGATAAATGGAGAAAAGATTGAAGCTATCAAAGATTCACTTTGCTTACATCAACCATCAATACTCGTGGAAGCAGCAGTCAAGAAGTCAAACAATGCATTGTAACACAAGACCTCTTTAAAATGCTCAAAAGCAAAGACATCAGTTTGAGGACTAATGTGCACCTGACCCAAGACATGGTATTTTCAATAGCCTCATATGCATATGAAAATTAGACAGTGAATAAGGAAGACCATAGAAGAATTGATGCATTTGAGTTATGGTGTTGTAAAAGATATTAAAAGCACCATGGACTTCCAGAAGAACAAACAAACCTGTGTTGGAAGAAGTACAGCCAGAATGCTCCTTGTAAACCAGGATGGTCAGATTTAGCCTCTCAGACTTCGTTAGGAGGAGCCAGTCCCTGGAGAAGGACATCATGCTTGGTAAAGTGGAGGGCAGTGAAAAGAGGAAGATTCCCAATGAGATAGATTGGCACAGTGGCAGCAGCAATGAGCTCACACATAGCAATGATTGTGAGGTTGGCCCAGGACCAGGCAGTGTTTCATTCAATGAGTCACTATGAGTTGGAACCAACTCAACGGCACCTAACGAACAAAAAGAAACAGCTCTGAGAAGGTGTTATTGGTCCCTGAGACCAGACAGGAAACTTAAGCTCATAGAGGTGACAGAGCGTCTCCCCAGAGGGACTTCAAGGCCAATGACTGCCCCAGGAGAGCTGGAGTTTGGGTTTCTCTCCATCCTCTGCTTCTACCTGGGTCAGGATCTGTCTTGCATGGGGCTCTGGGATATGGGCTCTTTTGTCTCTAAAAGGACAAACCCTGTATGATCTCACTTAAATGAAACAAGCTGATGCTTATACAGAAGCCAAAGTTTATTTATGGTTATTAAGGGTGGGAGGGAGAGGGAAAGGGGAGTTTTTGCTTAGGGGGAAGAGGACAGTAGAGATGGTGGCACCACCTGAAGGATATTGTCAAAATTACTAGATTTACATGTAGAAATTGTTGGGGTGGCCTATGTTTTGTTATGAAGAATTTCACCAGAATAAAAGAAAACAACAAAATGGTGTGATGTTCTAGTTCCCCTCTCCAAGGCCGTCGATGAATTGATGCATTTGAGTTGTGGTGTTGGAAAATGTTGAAAGCGCTACAGACTGTCATGGTTATGAATCAGGCTGCTAACCTGAAGGTCGGCAGTTCGAAACTACCAGTGGTTCTGTGGGAGAAAGATGAGGCATTCTGCTCCTGTAAAGATTTACAGGCTTGGAAACCCTGTGCAGGGTCACTATGAGTTGGAACCGACTCCACAGTACTTAACAACAACAACAACAGACTGTCAGGAGAATGACCAGCACAGTGATGGAAGAAGTACAGGCAGAATGCTCCTTAGAAACTAGGATGATGAGACTTTGTCTCTCATACTTTGGACTTACTATTAGGAGGGACCAGTCCCTGGAGAAGGACATCATACTTGGTACAGTGAAGAGTCATCAAAAAAGAGGAAGACCCCCCAATGAGATGGATTGGCACAGTGGTAGCAGCGATGAGCTTCAGCTTAACAATGACAGTAAGGAAGGTGCCGGACTGGCCAGTGTGGCATTCTGTTGTGCATAAGCTCACTATGGGTTGGAACCAACTCAGTGGTCCCTAACAACAATTACTCTCCAATCCTACAGCTGGTAACCTTTAACATTTCTAATGCCTTTTATACCTATCTTGATGTTCCCGTGGCCACTGTCTGGCAAATTCATCCTTTGCACTTTGCTGCACAGCACACATTGCTGTTTGTAGTATTCTGGGAACTTGTTTCTTCATCTGTTTACCATCTGTCTGTCCTTCTAGATCAGGGGTGGGGAACGTCAGGCCTTTGGGCCATATAAAGTCTTCAAAATCCTTTGGTCTGGCCCTGCCAAGGCAACCACATTCCAGCCATTACATTGCTGTTGTTGTTAAGTGCCGTTGAGTCGATTCCGACCCATAGCGACCCTGTATAGGGTTTCCGAGGAGCAGCTGGTGAGCTTGAACCGCCGACCTTGCAGTTCAAATGGCTTTGCAGTCTGGCACATTAACCCACACCGCCACACCAGGACTCCAGCTATTACATTAGGGGTGAGTTAATTAAATGTTTGACCAAATATAGCAGGCTAAATTTTGGGTTGATAATTTTGTATGTCCCACAAATGATGCTGTAAACATCCAAATGGCCCTTGGAAGAAAAAAAAGTTTCCCCACCCCTGATCTGGATCGTTCTCAAATCCAGGCACAGTGAGTGGTGTGTGGTAACCTCTAAACAAGTATTTGCAGAAATAACTGTAAGCAGTATTCTAACTTCTTGATGTCTGACCCCAACTGGGAGACAGAGAAGACACAATCATGTGAACAAGGGGAATTTAATGTAAAGAATTATTGTCTTGTTATATCTATGTCTTAGCTTGGACATAGTTATGTCTTAGTTTCCTCTACAGGAATAAAACCAGTGAGATGTATATAACTATGTAGCTAGATACACAGACAGATGATAGATATTTACTTCAAGAAAAGGGCTCATGCAATTGTGGGGGTTGGCATGTCTCAAATCTGCAGATTAGGTGGCAGACTGGAAACTTCAGCAGATTGATGTCCCAAGATCTGTAGCTCAGGTGATAGGGATGAGGGCTAGGAGGGGTGGGGATGATGACTCTGTATAGTCTGAAGACAGGCCACACCTCCAAGGAAACGCCCCTTTCAGCTGATTGGTTGATCACATTAGCTCACAGTATGGAAAGAGAATATGTTACATGCCATGCCATCATGGAACAGTGTGTCTACCAAGCCACAGAGAATCATAGCCTAGCTAATTTGACATAGACAATAAGCCATCATGGTATATTTTCACCACAGTAAAACTTAAAAAAAAATTTTATAATTAAAGAAAAGAGCTATGAATTATAATAGGGGATTGAAGCAATGAGAGATTGGCTAGTAAGAGGTGAAGAAAACTCCAAAGAACATAGGGATAGCAAATATGAAGAGCAGTCCCCTACACCTAGGGCTGAGGAAGACCCCTGCCCTAGTCCAGAGTTGAGATTCAGACCTTACTGGAGAGAACACGGATGTGGATCCTTGAATATGGCTGTGATATTGTCTGTCCCAGAGGAACTTGCTGGACGTGCACACTTTAGGGGCCGGGGAAGACATTTCAAGGCGAAGTGTCTTGCTGGAGGCATTTGGCCTCACAACTATCCCAGAGGAGAGCCAAGGGAAGTTGTGGGCCACTGGGAATGCTGACCACTGCTCACCGCAGGAACTGGGCATGGAGAAGCTGAGTACAATGCAGAACTGTAGGAACCTGCCTGCTGAGCACAGCACAGCCAGAAAGAAAAGTCCTTTAACCACGCCATGTCTCCAACGACTTCTATTGACTAAACTCAACCTTGTGCCAATCGGCAAAAAGAAACCCCTTAAATGGTCCAGCTCCGTGTTCACACAACAGGTAATAAAAGGCGAATTCGGAGCTACCAGCAGTAAATGGAGAGCTGGCAGTGTCCAGCCTTCTGGCTACTCAATTTCCATATACAGGAATTCTTCAGAGGTATGGCGGCTTCGGCTCCAGACCACAACAATAAAATGAACCTCGTAATTCATCGTGTTACATGAATTAAAAAAAACAAACAACTTTTTATTGTGAATTGAATGAAGATTTACAGAGCAGATCATCAGTTTTGCTTTCAAGAGTTCATTTAAATATTGTTTCATCTCGTTGATTACCATCCCCTCAATGTGACATCATTTACCTCACTTCTTCCCTCTGGTTCTGGTTTCCGGTCTTCCTTCTTCCCTAACTCTTCTGAAGCTATCCTTGAGCAAATGTTGCCCTTTTGCTCTCAAATAGTTGATTATTCTGTGGAGTGTGTACCTCCCAGAGTGAGTGATTGTCCCCTTACAGACCTGTCTAGTGTTTGGCTGAAATTGAGCCATGAGGGTGAGTTCCGTTCCAGATCTGCAGGGTGACTAAGGGTCTGGTGTGGCCCTGTGGGTTAATGCACTAGACTGCAAAGTCAGTTTGAATTGCAAGGTCGGTGGTTCAAGCTCACCAGCCGCTCCTTGGAAACCCTATAAAGGGTTCCTATGGGTCGGAACCGACTCAACGGCTCTTGACAACAACAAGGTCATAGTTTCCAGCAATCAATCAGTCTCTGTCTTGACCAGTAATCCTGGTTTTCTTTTTTTTCTCTTTGAGTTTTGTTCCACATCTTTCTCTCACTCTATCCAGAAACTTCTAATGTCATCTCTTTCAGAGCAGTTGGTAGTGGTAGCCAGTTCTTCCGGCTTCAGGGTCATGGAGACTGATGTTGGTCCGTTGGACCAACTCTTCCCATGTGTCTTCTATTTTCATCATTCCTCTTTCTCCAGACAGGAAGCACATGCATTATTTTGGTTTCCCAGTGCACATAAAAGTGATGTTGACACTCTGCTGTAGTCTACCAAGTATGCAATCGAATGATGAAAGTGTTTGAAACGGTGTGAGAATTACCAAAATATGGCCCAGAGACGTGAAGTGAGCAGATGGTGTTGGAAAAATGGTGCCGATAGACTTGTTTAATCAGGCTTACCACAAACCTTCAGTTTCTAAAGATGATATAGTGTCTACGAAGTGCAATAAAATGAGATGAGGCTGAACACACAGAGTGCCTGGCTCTGTAGGATAATCATTGGAATGTGAACCACAGGGTTGGCAGTTCAAAGCTACCAGCCACTCCATGGGAGAAAGATGAAGATTTCTGCTCTTGCAAAGATCTACAGCCTTGGAAACCCTATATAAGGTGGTTATGAGTTCAGAACCAACGTGAAGACACTTAACAACAACAACATGCATGTGTATAGTTTTACACACATTTGAACTCCTGCTCAAAAACAAAGCAATTCTATCATTTTCATTTTTTCCATTGGTTTGTTATACTGTGTTATTATGATGCGGGAAGATAAGCCATAAAGACAGACTATAAAGATTTACAGCCTTGGAAACCCTATGCAGGGTCTCTGAATTGACACTGATTCCACGGCACCCCACTGTCACCACATCAGATTATCAGTTTGCAAAATTTTGCTGATAATCATGTAAAAGCAGCCGTAGCCTCGCATTGGTAGGGAAGTGCCAGATATTCAAGCTGAATTCAGAAGAGGATGTGGAATGAGGGCTATCATAGCTGATGTCAGACAGATCTTAGCCAAAGCATAGCAATCCAGAAAGATGCTTATCTGTATTTTACTGACAATGTGAAGGCGTTCGACTGTATGGATCATAACAAATTATGAAGAGCTTTGTGAAGAATGGAAGTTCCAGAATATTCACTTGTGCTCACAGGGAGTCTGTATATGAATCATGGGGCGGTTGTTCTAACAGAACAAGAGGATTCTGCATGGCTTAACAATGAGCCATTGAGGAGTTGCTTCCTTTCATCTTCCTAGTCTATCTGCATTTTAGACAAATGATTTGAGAAGCTGGATTATGTGAAGACGAATGTGGCATCAGGATTAGAGGAAGACTCATTAATAATCTGTGATATTCAGATGCCACAACCCTGCTTGCTGAAAATGAAGATGACTTGAAGCACTTACAAATGGAGGTCAAAGACTACAGTATTGATTACACCTGAATTTGAAGAAAATTAAAATCCTCACAACCAGATTGATGAACATCATTATAAATGGAAAAGAAATGGAAGTTGTCAATGAAATCATTCTTCTTGAATCAATAATCAGTGTCCGTGGAAGCAGGAGTCAAGAAATTGAGCGATGTATGGCATTGGACAAATGTGTTGTAAAAGGGTTATTTAAAGTTTCATAAAACAAATATGTCACTTTGAGGACTAAGGTGCTCTTGACCCAAGTCACGGTCTTTTCAGTCATCTCAGATGCATGCAAAAATTGAATAGACAAAAGGTGAAAGAGGCCTGAGCTCAGTCTTCTGTACCCTACAGCCATTTGGTGTTAGACTGCTACTGTGCAATCCTAATCTATGGCTAGGTGGGCCAGGCAACACGATGGGCATCTCAGGTCACGTGGTCACCTGGATTTCCAACCCTCGCAGTCAGTCCTGATAGCAATTATTCACTATTGTACCACAAGGGACCTATCCCCATCTCCTTTCATCAGCCCCACCCAGACAGACTGGATACTCCTCAGTGGAGATTCTACCTTCCTCCACTCCCTCTGGATCTAGGCTCCTTCTTGAAAGCTTGTAAACCAGTCACTTCTTGCCTTTGTAGCCCCCTCATTTTGGGTAGCCAATGTCCAAGTTGCCCATCCTTGTCTACTCTGTGTATGGAGGGAGTGGGAATGATCCTCACTATAAAGATTTGTTCCCTCTTTTGAGCTACTGCATCCATAGGTGTAGGTCAAGTTCATCAAATTGTATCAGATTACTCTTTTTTTCCTCTTCTTTCTTCTTCTAGTTGAGCTCTGATCATCCAGTCATTGAAGCCAGGTCAAGTGGGTATTATCTGCAAGTGTGGATGCTCTTATGCATATGCCCTCTCTTCTTATCAGCCGGACGCCTCATTCTCCACTCTAGTCCTCTGTGGCTATGTCACTGACTCTGGGCCCAAGAGTCTTGCCACCAGGTCTCCACCCAGGCTCACAGGAGTCTATTGAACACGGTAGAGCTTAGCTCGCAGCTTCGTTGCTGTTTTTCCCTCACTTCCCCTTATCGGTGACAAATGTGGTCAGCAGTCAGAGCACATGTCTGCTCATGTATTCCCATTGAGTTTTAGTCTTGGAGGGGGGTTTGCCCTGAGGGGACCTGACCACTTGGCTTGATGTCTCCTGGGCAAGCAACTTGCTTGTTCTTGTAGTAATCAGTTGGACTGCCATTATGGTTTTGTATTTTTCCTGTTGGTCTTTCTTCAATAAGTATCTTCTGTTCTTTTACTCATTCCAGGCTGCACTCACCCCTTTTTAAAGAGGTCTTTTGCAGCTGATTTGCCCAATGCAATACATCATTGGATTTCTTGACTGCTACTTCCAAAAGTGTTGATTATAGATCCAATTAATCCAATTTAAACTGGACTGGCAAAAATTCTCACAACTGGACAAATCAGTAACATCATGATAAATGGAGACAAGACTAAAGTTGCCAAAAAATAAAGTCTTTGACAACTCCAATCTTGTCTCTATTTATTATGATGTTATTTATTGGCCCAGTTGTAAGGATTTTCATTTTCTTCACATTGAGGTGCAATACATACTGAAAGCTGTGGTCTTGGATCTTCATCAGTATTTTAAGTCCTCTTTGCTTCCAACAAGTAAGGTTGTCTTATCTTTATATCATGGGTTGTTGAGTCTTCCTCCAACCCTGATGTCACATTCCTTTCCATATATTCCATTGATTCAATTTTTTTATTAGATTATTTTGTTGATTTGATTATTTGCTCAACATACAGACTGAATAAATATGATGAAAGGATGCAACCTTGGTGCCTACCTTTCCTGATTATATATTAAACCAGTCAGCATTTCTTTGTTCTGTGTGAACAATTGTCTCTTGATTTTGTAAAGTTATATCATGTAATCTCTAGCATCATTTCTATTACCAAGGTCGTATTTTCCAACTACTGATCCCTCCTCTTCATTTCCAACTTTTGCATTCCAATCACATTATCAATGTATTCTGATTGCATGTTTGATCAATTTCAGACTGAAGAAGTTGGTAGGATTCTTCCATTTCATCATCACTGGCTTTAGTGGTTGATGAGTAAATTTGAATAATAGTGATATTAACTGTTCTTGTTATTATTGTTGTTAAGTTCCATCTAATGGATTCTGACTCATAGCTACCCTGTATAGGGTTTCTGAGGAGTGGCTGATAGGTTTGAAACATCGATTTTGTGGTTCAAACTGACCTTAAAATCCAGTGCTTATCCTACAGTGCCACACCAGGCCTCTGACCTTCTTGTAAGGGTATGGATATTATCTGATCACAGCATTGTACTTAAAGATAGATCTTAAAATGTTCTTTTTGACAATGGACAGAATGCTATTCCTCTTGGATTTATTGTTTCTGGCATAGGAAACCATGTCATTTTCAGGTTCAAGATGATCCATACCAGTCCGTTTCAGCTCAGGAATGCCTAGGATATTGGTCTTCATGCATTCCATTTCATTTGAACCATTTACCTTTCTTTTCCAAGTCATGATATATTCAATAACCTCAAATGCATGTGAAAGCTGGACAGTGAATAAAGAAGACCGTAGAAGAATTGATGCCTTTGAGTTACGGTGTTGGAGGAGAATATTGAAAGTGCCATGGACTGCTAAAAGAGCCAATAGATCCGTTTTGGAAGAAGTGCAACCAGAGTGCTCCTTAGAGGCCAAGATGGC
>NW_006408543.1:8389050-8394120 GCF_000296735.1 Chrysochloris asiatica
TGGCAACAGCAGTGAGGTTGGCCCAAGGCTGGGCAGTGTTACATTCTGCTGTGAATAATGTCACTATGGGTCGGTACCGACTCAATGGCACCTAACAACAACAACAACAGCAACAACCTTTCTTTTAGCAGCCCAATGAGACACCAACTGAGACACTAAGGCACCTAATTCAGAGCCAGTGTGTAGTAATCCTTAAAAAGTCTAGATACATTTCCCCATTGCACACTCACTCTGTTAAATGTCCGCATGTCCCTTTAGGATAGTCTTGGAGGAATAGTTATGGTGTGTACTGGCAGCACTGGTCTTGCCTTCATTCAAGTGCTTCTGTGACTCTAACCTGACTGAGATGTGGGAATTGGGTGTGGTTCTCCACTGTGGCAACTCAAGTCCAATTTTGGGCTGACAGACCTTGAGATATTTATGTTATGTGGATCAAGCAGTACTCTAGTAGCCCTCCTGTCTATTTCATTTCTGAGGACACTATGATAAATTAGCCACCACCAAAGATCTTTGGACAGGATTGCCTGACATCTCTGTGGTCCTTTACAATAGATGGTCTATCTTGTCTTCAGTGGTTAAGTGATGTCACTTGGCCGCTGCTATCCTAAGATCCCATCATTCCCAGGAGACCCATCTCAATGGCAGCATTCCCTATAGGCATGTGTGGTCCAAAAAATAGAGGAAATCACAGGGTGTAGATGTTCCACTCACTAAAGTATTTCTCAACTCTTATTAAGGGAATGTCCTGAGGGCCTCCTTGTAAAACGTAGTTGAGGAATGGGTGTGCAGTGTTCAAATAATAGATCCAGGCAAGCATCCCTCTCTTCTAAGCCTTTGGGTTCCCTCTTCTACATCTTGCACTGGAGACTTTGGCGTCAGAAGCTCCTTAACTGTAAGGCCACTACACGCTCAGGCCGCCAACCAGATAAGAACTAGAGCCACTTCCAGCTTGTGATGGGCAGAGTCTAAGATGTCTTCCATAATCCATGCCACCTGGTATTCACAGCTTTGTGTAACTTCCTCTTTTCAAGTGGAAATGGGACTTGGGACTTATGGTTAATCAATGGACTCTTGTTGTTGAGTCCCGTTGAGTCAGAGTCAACTCACAGTGACCCCGTATAGGGTTTCTGAGAAGTGGTTGATGGGTTTGAACTGCTGATCTTGCATTTAGCAGACCAAGGATATCCTACAACACCATACCAGGATTCCAATGGAATAGGATCAAGGTGAGAAGAGTCACTTCTACGATGAAGTTAGTATGGTGATTAATTTCACATATCACAACTTGACTTGGTTCTGGGTCCCAGTGATTTGGCCAAACACTACTGTAGTTGCTCTCATAGAACATGAGGTGAAATCAGTTGGCCTGAAGTAGAGTAGCTTATCTTATGTGATGGAATGTAACGTCATACAATGTGTTGGTGCTGTTCTAGTGCAGTCAAGTTGATTCTGACTCATACTGACTCTATGTCCAACAAAACAAAGCTGCCCAGTCCTACACCATCCTCAGAATCATTGGTTGCTATATTTGAGCACCCTGTTTCAGCCATTGTGTCCATCCATCTCACTGAGGATCCTGCTTTGCTGACTTTCTACCTTACCAAGCATGATGGTCTTCCCCAGGGACTGGGTTCCTTCTGAAAACACAGCCATCGTACATGAGAAGAAGTCTCACCCTTCTGGCTTCTAATGAGCATTCTGGAGGTACTTCTTCCAACTCAGATTTGTTTGCTCTTCCGGAAGCTCATGGCACACTCAACAGTCTTTGCCAACACCATCATTTGTTTTGATTGATTGATTCTTCTTCAGTCTTTCCTTTTCATAGCTTAGCTTTCCCATGCATATGAGGTGATTGAAAATGCCATGGCTTAGGTCCAGCGCACCTTAGTCCTCAAAGTGACATCTTTGTTTTTTTAAAACACTTTAAAGAGGTGTTTTGCAGCAGATTTGTCCAGTGCAATACGTGTTTTGATTTCTTGACTGCTGCTTCCATAAGTATTGAATGTGGATCCGAGTAAAATTGGATCCTTGATAATTTAATTCTTTCTCTATCATTGTCTGGGATGATTTACATCTTAACTGTCAAGCCAACCTGGCCCAGCCAAGTTGACACACAGCCTTAACTACCTCAATCGTGCTGTTCCTTACTGGTTCATTTGTAAGGATTTTTGTTTTCTTTTGGCTGAAGCATGATCCACGACAAGATACGTAGTTATTTATTATGTCCCTTTAACCAGATTGCTTCATTCTGCGATGTATCGCAAATCCTAACCTGTGGTTTTGGACCCATTTCAAAGTGAGTTGTTAATGAGGCAGGATTAAGGTTAGATGAAGGAGACCTGGTGTATCATTGTAGGATAAGCAGTAGCTTGCAAGCTCGATTTGAACCACAAGTTCAGTGTTGAAACCCACCAGTCACTCCTCGGAAACACTCTTTAGGGTCACTGTGAGTAAGAATCGACTCAATGGCATGTAACAACAAAATCAAGAATTAACATGGAGTCCTGGTGTAGCGCTGTGGGTTGATGAGCCAGACTGCAAGGTCGGTGGTTCAAGCTCACCAGCTATTCTTCGGAAATCCTATACAGGGTTGCTATGGGTTGGAATCAACTCAACAGCACTTAACAACAGCCACAATTAGTAAGGAGTCCTGGTGTGGTGCTGTGGGTTAATGCGCTGGACTGCAAAGTTGGTTTGAACTGCAAGGTCGGTGGTTCAAACTCTCCAGTCGCTCCTAGGAAACCCTATACAGGGTCACCATGGGTAAGAACTGACTCGACAGCACTTCACAATAACAAACAACAAGTGGTAAAGATTAAGTATAAGATAAGCACAGGACTGAGAACCACAAGGTCGGTTGTTTTACAGGATCAAGATGAGACTTTCTGCTCCTGCAAGGATTTTTTTTTTTTTTTCTAAAAGCCCTCGACAGGGTTGCTATGAATTGGAATCAATTCTACAGCACTTAACACCAACAAAAGGATTAAAAACACCCCCACAATCCTAAAGGGTTGTGACTCAGATCACTACCTATAGTTTTCCTTGGGGGCATGGTCTGAATCCACTACAAGGCAAGGCTTTGGTAAATTCACTCTCTTGCTCTGGATGTTGCATCTGGCTCATCACGTCTGACCTCCAGTTCGTGGGACTTTCGACCTACCTCCTGACCTGATTCATGAATTTCCTCAGCCTCGTGCATCAACAGCCTGTCAGCCGACCTACCAATGTAAGGTTTGCAGCACCTGGGATTGTGTGAATCAGAAGCACCCTCCAGATTCACCTCTGAACCAGGAGTTTGGGGCTTGGCGTCTCCACAATTGTGTGAGTCATTTCCTTGGACAGTTGTGAGTTCTGTGAGATGCTGCAGAGTATTACAGAACCCTGGGATATAAGGAGCGGAGGAGTGGTGATTGATAACTCGCATTATGGAGCGAGTTGGAAAAGTTGGACATCTGGGATATCTTTAACCTCTACCTCAAAGCGACCAGCCTCATGCTGATTTTTCTAAAAGAAATTACTCAGGCATTCATACTGAAGGATGTAGTCTTTTATGTTCATCAATAACTGAGTCAAATCCTCTTCGCTTTTAGCAAGCAAGGTTGTGTCATCTGCATAATGCAGGTTGGTAATGAACCTGCCTCCCATCCTGATGTTGCTTTCTACTTCATAGAGTCCAGCTTCTCGGACAATGTGCTCAACATAGAGACTGAATAAGTATGGACAAAGACTGCAACTTTGGTGCAGACCTTTCCTAATTTTAAACCACACAGTAGAAATCACCTGCAACCGCATGGAATATAATTGACTTCCATCATGCAGTTCCATGTCATGTGATGTACTCACCTTTCTTGATACGGTTTAATGGAATGTAACCCATCCCCTGAGCTCATTGCAGTTCAGGTTGGGTTCCTAAACTTGATCACTTCTGAATTCTGAAAAGACCTGAATAGACCACATGGTAAATGGCGATCATCCACAAGTAAACATTTGCCAGCAAACATCAGAAACTAGGAGAGAGACCCAGGGAAGGAATCAAGGCAGTCAGCATCCTGATTTGGATGTTTAGCCTTCAGAACTTTGAGAAAATAAATTTCTGTTCTTTAAAGCTCTCACTTGTATTTCGGTGATGGTGGAACTAGGGAGCTAACACAGATGAGACTATAACTTTGGTGTTGCTCACTGTTTCTCTCTTTTTGAAGACTTTGATGACACACATGACCACGTTGAAGAGGTCCATGGAGCAAGGGACTGTGGGCAGCCTTCAGGCACCAGCCAGCAAGGAATCAAGGTTCTCAGTCCAACAGCCCTTGAAGAGTTGAATTCTGCCAGCAACCACTTGAACTTGAAAGCAAATCCTTCCTCAGCCAAGCCTTCCTAAGAGACCCCAGCCCTGGATGAGACGTGGGAGAAACCTTAGAGCAAAGAACGCATGCGCAGACTCCGGACCCATAGAAACGCTGAGATGATGAATGTGTATTATTTTCAGCCTCCAAGTTTGTGGACATTTGCTAAATGGGTCACGCATGCAGTTATACAAGCACATGAAGTCCAGAGTCTCTACGAAGAGCAGCTGGGTCAATAGATTTGGCCTGATCTTCACATTCCTCCCTCCTTGATCTACACTAGGGATGGGGAACATCTGGCCCTCTGACTGTATAAGACCCTCAAAATCATTGGGGTCTGACCCTGGCAAGACAACCACAGTTCCAGCCATCACATTCTCCTTGTTGTTAAGTGCTGTCCGGTCAGTGCTGACTCATAACGACCCTGGATAGGGTTTCTGAGGAGCAGTTGGTGAGCTTGAACCAGCCACCTTGCAGCTCAAACCGACTTTACAGTTCAGTGCACTAACCCACAGTACCACACCAGGAACCCCCCAGCCATTACATTGTTGTTAAGCACCGTTGAATCAGTTCTGATCCATAGCAACCCTGTATAGGGTTTCTGAAGAGCAGCTGGTGAACTTGAACTGCCAACCTTGCAGTTCAAACTGACTTTGCAGTCCAGTGCATTAACCCACAGTGCCACACCAGGACTCCTTAGCCATCACATTTGTTGTTGTTAAGTGCC
>NW_006408543.1:8395645-8403178 GCF_000296735.1 Chrysochloris asiatica
GGTACTAACTCGATGGCACCTAACAACACCACCAATAATGGGGAGGTCAAATTTCTCAGAGACCAGAGGACAAGATGCTTCTATCACTGAGGGGAGATCAGAGTGATTTGGAGGTTCAACAGGGACAGTCGCATATGGGCCTGACCAGGCGTCCTATCCCACCTCCCAGACTTCCGCTCTGTCCTACCCAGGGAGAATGTGAGTTTTATCATTGTATTTCAGCAACACCACTCAACTCTGTGTTGGGTTATTAGCAGTATCAGCTCAGCAGCTACAACTGGAAACAAGAGTTCCTCCCAGGACTCTCCAGGCAGCTCCCTGGTTCTCAGACCATGACTTGAGTTAAGAGTAATGGATCTGAGCTCGTTCTCTCGTTCTCTTTTTAATGTGCCCACATGTACTCAAAAGAACCCATGCCTCACTCAAATCCGTATGGTCCTCATGACAGCCACAGTGATCAATTTCAACACCCACTGTGTGAGTCACTTCATGACAATCATTTTAGGGTTTATTTTGATTAATTCTGGTGCTAATACCTACGTGGGTTACTGACTTCCCATTTCCCATTGCAGGGAGCTCAGCACGGTGCTCAGCCCCCTGAGGACTAGCACACCCATCCCAACAGCCCATCTATAATCTGAGACCACTCATGGCACCATTTTGCATCTGTAGGGTCCCATTCAGGAGGCAGAAACTACACAGTAATGTGATGAGGGAAGTCTAACATCATGGATTATTCACTGAAGCAGGGGACTGGAATAGCAAAGGAATGGCTAGCATGAAGTGAAAAAAACCCCCCAAAATATAGGACTAGCAGATATAAAAAGCAGTCTTATGGTTAAAGATGGAATATCCAAGGAAGAGCCCCCAGGCTGAGCGTCACTGACTGGCAGAACATGTTGGAAATCTGCTCCCCAGAACTTGCCAGAAATCTATTCAGGGAAGTTGTGCATGGGGAGGTGTCTCATCAGAGGCAGTCCACTATAAAGCCATCTGAGGGGTGCTCTGACTTTAAGCTCCTGCCTTGCACTATGGGAACTATGTGTGCACAATAGGAGCTGGCCACTGAGAGTCAGGTGCATTGCAGGAGCCAGGTGCAGGAGAACTAGCCGATGCTGCAGAAACTGATGCTGGAGAGGCTGAGCATGCTGGCAAACACCAGGGCCAGCAAGGAAGTAAGTGCCCTCCTCCCATGCTGCCTCTCAGTGCCCTCCATCATGCCAGTGGGAGGAGAAAAGATTCTCACAGGGCCCAGCTCCTTTTTCTCAAGCCAGGCAATGAAGGGTGGATTTGAACTTGAGCAGCAGAAACGTGACAGCTGGCTCAGGAAAAGTCTGGCAAGTCCCTTTCAGAAAGCTGAGACATTTGCTCATTGACCAAAACTTGACCCCATTCCTGAGTTTTGTTCACTGCATAGGATTTTCATTGCTTACCACCAGAACACTTCTTAGAAGTAAGAATGGTCAGACTTCAGCTTGTCCATTGTGGCTGGGTCTTCAGGAGAGACTGAGTGCTAGAAAAGGACCTTGTGGTGGGTAAAGTCAAGGGTCAGTGAGAATGGGGAACACGCTCTATGAGCTGGATTTATACAGCAGGTACAGCTGTGGATTCAAACCATCCTGAAGCTGACACAGAACCAGACCATGTTTTGTTCTGTTAGCCATTAGGTCACTGTGAGCTGGAACACAACCTTTTGTTACTTACCTTAAATTCACCTACCCTTCACTTACCAACTAGCTAGGGATTCAACATCTTGAAAATTTACTATCTGCTGGGTTAATGGACCCTGGAGATGGGGGACCAGGCAGAAGAAGCAAGTGTGTGTGTGTGAATGGGCCCTGAGGGCAGCACCATCTAGAGGTCCCGGGTCCGCAAGACCTCAAGGAAACAAGTGAGTGTGCTGGGCTGGGCTGGGCAAGCACAGCAGAGCACAGAGCAGAACAGCTGTAAAACGCCTTGGGCTGAAACTCAGTGTGGAGGAAGAGAGTAAGGTGGGTCTGTCTGGTCATGGGGTGGGTGTGTAGATGCAGAAGTGCAGAGGTCACAAATCCAACCTGGCCACTGGGCAGAGAAAACTAGAGTTACTGGCCACTGTGGATTTCTCCTCCCGGAAAAGCGAGAGGCAGCCCCGTAGTAAGGATGACCCCTTTTTTGTCTAGCACCTCGAGTTCAGGGTGGAGGCAGGAGAGGGAAGCATCTTCTTCCTTACGTTTGGTTGGAGGAGTCCAGCACCTTCCACAGGCTTGGGAGGCCAATTCTCTGGTCTGCTGGGCATAAGGCTCAACGGGCAGGAGGACACAGCAAATTCTAGAAAATTCTGTTAGGAGGACTTCTTTAGGAAGGGGGCTCTCAGTCTAATTTCCTCAGCTTTGGAGATTAAGGTCTTATTTTTCATCCCCAAACCTTGTTGTCTTATTCCTGAGGCTGCAACTTAGGATCCAGGTAGTATAGTGGTACATGAGCAGTCTCTGGGGTCAGCCTGGCTGTTTTACTCCTCACTGCTGTGTGACCTGTGCAAGTGGCTAAGCCTCTCTGTGCCTCAATTTCTCATCGGGACAGCATGGACACTGACATTCTTCACACAATGGGCATGGTGTAGGTTGTCATGGATTTTAAATGAGTGGTATGTATGTGTGGGCAGGAGACCCCGGTTTGGTCCTCAGCCATGCTGGCATTTGTCAGTCAATGGTGACATATGTGTGTTGCTATGATACCAAACACGTTACCGCGAAGCTTCCAGACTAGGATGGATGATGAAGAAAGGCCTGGAGATGTGTGTTTTAAAATCAGTCAGTGAAAATCCTGTGGTTAAACCAGCCAATTATGGGGCGACGTTTTGTTCTGTTGAGCTGCTTAGAAGAGCTTCGAAGCTGCTTCAGGGCTTGCTGGCTCTCTTGGTAGGAGAGGGGCTTGGGTTGAAGCCAGCAGAGCGCCCTGAGGTGCCCCAGGGCCAGAGCTTGCTTAGTTTTGAAGACAGGCTCCCCCCTCCTCACCTCCTGGAATCAGGCAGTCAGGGCCTGGCCTGAAGGGCAGGATGGGCAGCCATGTTCTGCCTGCAGAGCCCCCATGTTTCTGAGGTTCCCTGCCTACCTCCCAGCCTTCAGCCTGCAGGGTTCTTACACAGCCTACGGGCTTAGCAGGGAGGTAAGAGGCCTGAGAGCCGAGAAAACTAACATCTTCTCAGGTCTTGCAGTGAGGGCATCTCCGGTCAGAACTCAAATCCAGCACTTTCCTGTTGAGACACTGCTTACTGGTGACTAAGTGATTTAAAGGGAGTGTTGTGGGGGTGTCCAGTGTCCCTCCAGGGCATGCCAGCTCCCCAACTTCCCCATCCATGGTGAAGCTCCTTCTATGTCACCCTCCCCACCCTACAAGGTGGGTGCTGTCCCCATCTAGAGGTATGCAAAGACTTGCCTAGGGCCACATTCTAGGGAGGCTTCAAGTAACACTGGGGGAAAAGATAACCTCTAACCAATTTCCCTGGTGTGGCACTGTGGGTTAATGCGCTGGATCACAAGGCCAGTTTGAGCTGCAAGGTCAGCGGTTCGAACCAACCAGCTGTTCCTTGGAAACCCTATACAGGGTTGCTATGAATTGAAACTGATTCAAAGGCATTTAACAACAATCAATTTCCTGGAGTCCTGGTGAGTTGCTGTGGGATAAGTTCTGGATTGTTAACCACAAGCTCCTCAGTTCAGACCTCCCAGGAACTCCTATACAGGGTCACTCTGACTCAGAACTGACTCGACAGCACTTCACAACAACAAACAAACAATTTCCCAGGAGCTGGATTCAGGAGAGAGCACAGAGGGCAAGTCTTTCCAAAGGACTTTGGATGGAAGTGGAGACAAGAAGAAGTTGGATGGACTTCAAGGGGCTTTTAAATACACTAGAAGAAACTTTGCTGGCGTCCATGGAGCTGGGGCTCTGGGAATTGGGCTCAGGCCTTCGCCCCCAGGGTCAGAGGCTCCCCCACCCCCTGTAGGATTGACCTACCCAAAAGAAAGAGGGCGGACCAGTAGGGAAGGCGGTTTTTTGTTTTTTTTACCCCATGCTTCTTGCTTTATTTGCATAAGGTGGAAAATGTTTCCATAGAAACAAGGGGAGTAATTTTTGAATAAGGATTGCAGCACAAAGCACAGTTTGTCTTTTCCCCGAAGGGGAATTAAGACGTTCTCCTCAGCCTCTCCCCACCACCACAGAAGGTGCCGAGAGAGTTGCCTGTGAGCACAATGCCTGCCCTCGGTGGGCCTCAGTTTCCCCGCTTGTGAAACGGGTGGATGAGGCCTGATTAAACACCAACACCTATGAGAAGCTGGGGTGTAATAGGGGCCAGGGACTGCTGTGAAATCCTAGTGCCTCTCACCCACCCCCACCCCCACCCTCAGATTGGGACACAGGAGGTCTGCGTGGCGTTATAATGAGCTTCCAGAAGAGCCAGGACAGAGGACTGGGGGCCACCAAGCTGGAGCGGGGGTTTGGGGCCAGTGCCCCTGCTGCTGCCCAGCCTCCCTCTTGACCTGGTCTTGAGGATGCACCGCAGTCTGAGGGGCTCTGACCGGCTCAGTGGAGCGGAGGCCGCTGCGCTTGGGTGCCTCTGCCCCCTTGTGGCCTGAGGACACGCAACACCCACTTGCCAAAAGGCTGCACCAGGTGCTCTGTGGAGAGGGACCGGCTGGGAGAAGGACCCGGGCCGGTCCCAGGATCTTCCTGAGATCTGCCCTACCCTCAGGTCCCGGGGATCCCTGGGGACTCCTGGGGGCCGTTGGTTCCCAGATCACCTCTGAGGGTCTGACTCAGACCAGACGGAGGAGACACGTGCAGGAAGAGTAGCGGAGAAGAGGGGCTTGTCTGCTGTCCCAGGTCACAGATGGAGAAACTGAGGCCCCAAGAAGGAGGCTGGACCTCCAGTCCACCCCCAACTCCCACCAGGAGGCTCTGTGACCTCTGCTGTTGCTTCCAGGAGCAGTGGGGATCGTGGGGCGCTGAGGACAGTAATTGGGTACCCTCCTCAGTGGGTTGAATTACTGCTGCTTTAATTACAGCCACAAGAGCTGGAGCAGGAAGAGCTTAGACAAGGCTTGAACCAGGAGATACCTGCTAATGTCTTCGAGGTTTATTTTTTTAAGGTTTTTATTGTGGATTGTGTGAAAGTTGACAGGGGAGATCATCAGTTTTACATTCAACAAATCGTACACCTTGTTTCATTACAGTGATTATAATCCCCTCCATGTACCATCAGTTACCAGTGTTTCTCTCTATTTGCTTTAGCTTTTTTTTTTTTTTTTTAATCACTCAGGCATATATAATAATTTATACCACCAAAGGGTACATTCTGCAAGTCTGCCTCCTGGCCACCAACTATCTGTTAGTCCCATGAATCTAGAGGCGAGGTTTATTTTGAATAAGTGCACAAGTGACTCCCACCCCGAGATTAAAAATGCTGACCCCACTGGATTGTGAACTTTGGGGGTCCTTGAGCCCGGCATTGCTGAAGTGCCCCTCTTCTCAGAATGTTCAGGGTTGTCTGATGTTCTCCTGGGCTCCAGGCTCAGTGTGGGGTGGGGAGGGAGGCAACTCCATCAGGTGGGAGGCTGCAGTTTCAGAAGACCAGGTGTGGCGCTGGTGGTGGTCCTGAGCAGGAATCACCATTAGGGTACAGGTAAAACAGAGTGGAGATTGCCAGACCCTAAGGCACCCTTTGAAAGTTCAAGGGGTGGTCTTTCATCCTGTCTCATTGGAGCAGGACCTCATCAGCTGGCAGGTCCCTGGGTCCTCCTCCCGCTGAGGTCATTGGTCAACATGGGACAGAACCGGAATCAAGATCATCTGACCCAGCTCTCTGTGTCCTGTAGCAAGACAGCCTTGAACCCGACAGCCCAGGCCAAACGGGTTGACTGGGGCAGGCCACACAGACAGGCCTCGCAGGTAAGACAGACCCAGGGAAAAGTAATTTATCTCTCTAAGTAGCCTTGGGAAGGTCGCTTCACCTCTCTGAGTCTCAGTTTTCTCTTCTGTAAAATGGGTTCATGTACAGATGAAGACCGAGTGCATCTGTGAGCAACCAGCTTGGGGCTGAGTTTCTCTGAGGGAAAACTCAGTGAAAGAAGATAGGACTCTTTCCTTCCCCACAGGCATCTTGGGGCAAAACTGCTGCCCTGGGGGATGGAAATGTTGGTTCAATGGCCACTTTCAAACAGTAGGGGGCTGATTGTCCTTAGCAATGGAGCTCTTGGCCAGCTGCAAACTGCTGGAGCCTCATCCCAGTGGAGCTTTGGACACTGTCAACTGGCTCACTGGTTTTATGGGGTCAAAATAAAGACTGGGGCAAACACACTATGAAACTCTAATGCTTTATCTGAATAGAAGGGGTATTTATCAGAATAGAAGAGGGATCGTATGTTACCTCTTGATCTGATCTATATCAGAATAGAAGGAGCATTTTAGCAGGTATAACTTAAACCACCCCCACCCCACCAGTCCTGAGAAGGAAGCACAGGGGAAAAACTACGCCACGAGAAAGAGGCTGCCTGCCCCAGGCCATAAACTGGCACAATTTGGGGACCCCTCTTTGGAGTCCTAGTGTGGTGCTGTAGGATAAGCACTGGACTGCTAACCAAAAGGATGACAGTTCAAACCCACCAGCCACTCCTTGGGAACCCTGTATAGCAGAGCAATGCATCAGAACTATTCAATGGCACTTAACAACAACTTTGAGAGGAAGACTACAAAATCAGCCCCTCAAGGGTGAATATTGAGAAAGAAGAGAAATTGCAAGGAATGATGTGTTTTTAAAAGACTGACTTCAGGAGAGATGGAAAACTTAGGCTTTATTTGCTTCTGCAGAAATCTGGGCCTGGCTGTGACTTTAATCCATGACACCATCTCCTAAGCCAGTTCTCCTCGCTTCCTGCAAGACCTCTGCTTTCGGTGAGTGAGCTTCCTTGTCCCTGAAATGAGCTACAGATTTGAGAAGGATTTGGAGAAGATGGTTTTGCCTGCTACCTCCCCAGTACCCTTCCCACTCAGCAAGGAGCACAGACAGAGGTTCTGTCTCTAAGGTGGGGTGGGAGGAATTAGGGCCATTTACATATTTCCTTCCTTCAGTGTCAAAAAAACTGCTTTCCTTGCCTGGCTCCAGAATTCAGGCTCTGTTTCCCTAGGCAGAGAAAAGCTTAATGGGGTTTCTCCACTTGAGAGTCGGTTAAAGGGAACCGCCTTTGAACAACAATCTACAAGGAGGAGAAAGGCAGAAGAAACTCTGGCAAGATGAAAGTACTCCAAATGGGTTTTCCACAAAGTCAGTTCTCACAAGACAAGTAGAAAGGACCCCACCCTCACCCCCCAAAAAAGGTGTGGCACTGTGGGATAAAGTGCTGGAGTGCAAACTCGGTTTGAACCACAAAGTCGGCGATTCAAATTCACCAGCCACTCCTTGGAAATCGTAGGTTTCCGAGGTTTTAAATCATCACAGGTGCAGTAAGCCTCGTCTTTCTCCCACGTTCATATGTGTGTGGTGGTGGTGGTGGTGGT
>NW_006408543.1:8403658-8404596 GCF_000296735.1 Chrysochloris asiatica
GGTTCCAGCTCATAGTGACTCTGTGGACAACAGAACAAAACACCACCTGGCCCTGTGCCATCCTCACAATTGCTGCTAAGCATGAGTCCATTGCCGCTGCCGCTGGACCAATCCATCTTGCAAATCTGAGGGGCTTATCTTCCGGCCCAGGTGCTGACAGTATCCTATGATGAATATGATGACATGGTTCTGGTGTTTTCTGACACTGTTTCACTGCTGTTCATAAGGTTTCCAGTGGCTAAACATTCGGAAGTAGTCAGCCTCTCCTTCTTCCGACTCTTCTTAGTCTAGAAGACCACCTGAACCGTGTTCGCCATGGTGACCCTACCAACATTCAAAGTACCGGTGGCTTAGCTTCCAGCAACAGGCAAGCCCCCACAGTGCTACCAACGGACGGATCACTGGTGGCATATATATTGTTGTCATTGTTAAGTGCTGTCGAGTCGATTCTGACTCATAGCAACCCTGAATAGGATTACCGAGGAGCAGCTGGTGGGTTTGAACTACCGACCTTGTGATTCATAGTCCAGTGCTAATTCTGTAGTACCACCAGGAGTTAATGTATATGTATTTGTATATATACACTTATACATTAAGGAGCTCTGGTAGCGTAGTGGTTATGAATCGGGCTGCTAACCTCAAGGTCAGCAGTTTGAAACTACCAGCTGTTCCAAGAGAGAAAGATGAGGCTTTCTGCTCCAATAAAGATTTACAGCCTCGGAAACCCTATACAGGGTCACAATGAGTCAGAACCAACTCCACGTCACATAGTACCACACCGGGACTCCATACATACACATATAGACGCCTGGTGTGGCAATATAGGATAGGTATATTGGACTGCTAAGTTAAGGAGCTCTGGTAGCGTAGTGGTTACGAATCGGGCTGCGAACCTTAAGGTCAGCGGTTCGAAACTACCAGCCGCTCCACGGGAGAAA
>NW_006408543.1:8404696-8407740 GCF_000296735.1 Chrysochloris asiatica
TCCTCTTCACTTCCAGCAAGCAAGGGTGTATATCTGCATATCACAGGTTGTTAATGTTGTTTTTGTTAAGTGCTGTCGAGTCGGTTCCAACCCCTAGAGACCCTGAAAAGGGTTTCCAAAGAGCAGCTGGTGAGCTCGAACCACCAACCTTGCAGTTCAAATGGCTTTGCACTCTGGCGCATTAACCCACAGCGCCACACCAGGACTCCAGGTAGTTGATGAGTCTTCCTCTAATTCTGATGCCACCTTCTTCTTCATATAATCTATTTTCTCAGATTTCTTGCTCAGTATAAGTCGGGCTGCCAACCTCAAGGTCAGCAGTTCGAAACTACCAGCGGTTCCGCGGGAAAAAGATGAGGTGTTCTGCTCCTGTAAAGATTTACAGTCTTGGAAACCCTATGCAGGGTCGCTGTGAGTCGGAACTGACTCCACGGCACTTAACAACAACAACATATATATTGAAGAAGTATAGTGAGTGGATACGACTCTGATACACAACTTGCCTGATTTTAAGCCATTCAGTAACTCCTTGTTCTAACGACTAGGTATAAATTCCTCATGAGTACAATGAAGTATCCTAGAATACACATCCTTCTCGATGTTGCCCCTAACTTGTCATGATCCACACAGTCAAAATCCTTTTGAGTAGTAAATGAAGCACAAGTAAACACCTTTCTGGTATTTTCTCCTTTCAACCAAGGACCAACTGCTATCATTAAATGAAGTCTCTCATTCCACATCCTCTTCTGAATCCAGCTTGACTTTCTAGCAATTCCCTGTTGATACTCTGTTGCAATCATTTTTTAATTATCTTCAGCAAAAATTTTACTTTCATGTGATATTAATGATATTTTTCAATGTTTCCCACATTCCGTTGGGTAGCTTCTCTTTGGAATGGGCACAAATATGGATCTCTAACTATTGGTTTGCCACGTAGATTTCTTCCAAATTTCTTGGAAGATGAGTGAGCACCTCCTGGGCTGCATCAGTTTGTTGAAAGATTTCAGTTTGCATTCTGTTATTTTCTGGAGCCTTGTTTTTCGCTAATGACTTCCCCTTCAGTACCATCAGTTCTTGAAATAGCTGAACATCTACTCTTTCTTTTTGATACAGTTTCAAACTGCTGACCTTGAGGTTAACAGCCTGACTCCTAACCACTACGCTACCAGAGCTCCTTAGAGCCAACTCATAGAGACGCAGAATGGTGTCTCTGAGGCTGTACAGCTTTACAAGACTAGAAAGCCTCATTTATTTCTTGAGGAGAGGTGGGTGGGCTGGAACCACCAACCTTGTGGTTTCTAGTCCAGTGCTTATCTTATGGTGCCACCACACTCTTATTTTGCCCATTGTTGTTGTTGTTGTTAAATGCCGTTGAGTTGGTTCTGACCCATAGTGACCCTGTACACAGGAGCGGCTGGTGATCTTGAACCTGCAGACTATGTGGCTCAAACCGACTTTGCAGTCCAGTGCATTACCACATCGTCACATCAAGACTCCTATTTTACCCACTGTTGTTGTTGTTAAGTGCCATTGAGTCAATTCTGACCCATAGAGACCCTGTATAGAGTTTCCAAGGAGCAGCTGGTGAACTTGAACTGCCGACCTTGCAGTTCAAACGGCTTTGCAGTTTTAACCCACAGGATTCCTATTTTGCCCATAGAATCCTTCAATATTGCAAGTCAAGACTTGAATTTTTTTCTTCAGTTCTTTTAGCTTGAGAAATGCTGAGCATGTTCTTCTCTTTGGCTTTTCTAACTCCCCATTAATGAAACTGCACATTTCATTATAATACATTACTTTTTCTACTCCATCTGCCTTTTGAAGAGTTCTATTCAGCTTTTTTACTTTCTCATTCCTTTATGGTTGCTTTAACTTCTCTACCCTCAAGAACAAGTTTCAGAGTCTTTTCTGACAGCCATTTTGCTTCCTCCTCCCCCCTCCCTTTGTGCTGTCTTCAAAATCAAGTGTGTAGTTTACACATTTGACACGTTCGACACTAATGGATTTGGTGCATTAGACACAGAAGAGCTGTTCGAGGACATCAAGAACACCATGCAGGAAGAAAGCAAAAGGTTATGAAAAAGACAGGAAGGAAATAAAAGATCAAAATGGGTGTAGAGGCCTAGCAGAACCTTCTGGAAAATCAACCATTAAAAGTAGCACAGTTGTACTCTGACTCATATGGAGTTGCCATGAGTCAGAATGTATTCAAAGGCAACTTTTTTTTTTTTTTTTTGGTACGTGTAAACTTCACACTGGATTCTGCAATCATATCAGCTGTGATTATGCTGTGATGCTGTAGGATAAGGTCAATGGTTCAAACACACCAGCTGCTCCTTGGGAACCCTATACAGGGTCCTTATGAGTTGGAACTGACTCAATGGCACTTAACAACAACAAACTACACACTTGATTTCCAAGTCTTAATACAAATAGAAACAAAGAAAAAGAATGTAAAACCACTCAATAATTTTTACACTGATAGCATGTTGAAATGATTATATTTTGGATATATTGGGTTAATACTTTGGATATGATAACATTTTGGATATATACTGAGTTTAAAATATATTGTTAAAATTAAGTTCACCTAGTTATTATATTTTTTATTAAGAGCATTAGACATTTTCAATGATAACTGTGGCTGGCTGGTATCCTATTTTTATTGGAAAGATGCTGATCTAACTAAAAGGAAACTTGCAAGGATATTAACCAGGGACTGTTCTCTTGTTGTTGAGATTACAGTGCTGGTCTCCTCCTCCTTTGTCTTTTTAATATTTTTCTGTGTATTCCAAGTGTTGCTATTGTTACTAAGTGCTATTGAGTTGGTTCCGACTCATACGACCACTTCACAAGGAGTGGCTGGTGGGTTTGAACTGACAACCTTATGGATAGCAGTCTAGTGATTATCCTACAGCGCCATACCAGGACCCTGAAAAACTTCAAAATACTAACCACTGTTGCTTTGAAAAAGGAGCTCTGGTAGCGTAGTGGTTACGAATGGGGCTGTGAACCGCAAGGTCAGCAGTTCGAAACTACCAGCC
>NW_006408543.1:8407840-8414653 GCF_000296735.1 Chrysochloris asiatica
TGGATGGATGGATAACAGATGGACAGATGGACAGACAGACAGACAGAAAGATAAACGGACGGATAGATACAGATAGATGGATGGATAGATAGATAGGTACATTATATGAGTGTAGTGGTTCTGTAGGATTAGCACTGGACTGTGGACCACAAAGTCATTGGTTCAAGCTCATCAGCTGCTCCGTGGGAGAAAGATGAGGCTTTCTGCTCCTGCAAAGATTTCCAGCCTCTGAAACCCTTAGGAACCCTATATGGGGTTGCTATGAGTCGGAACTGACTCAAAAGCACTTATTGACAACAATATATTTGTTGGTGGTGTTATCACTCATAGTGAAACTGTATATATATATACTTTTAAAAATGAAAAACAGAAACTAAATATCTGGGAAGCATTTGGGGTCATGCCTCCTGAAGTGAGAGGAAACTGAACAGCTTAGGTTCTGGCTGGAAGACAAGGAACTCCTGTTTGGGGTCAGACAGGTGATAGGTGGGTGTCTGGGACTCTGAAATCTGACTGTGGACCAGTTGAGGGAACACAGGTGTCAGCTCCAGGGACCCTGTGCCAGCAGAAAGCAGGAGAGTGGGCAAGGCCTCCCTCATAGGCTTTGGGGTCACTTTGCCTGGAGTGAGGGATTGGCTGCCTTTAAGGTGACCATGTGGTGGGAGCAGCAGGGGTTAAGGGTGGACAGCAATGATGGCATTGTAAGCAAAGTGGTCCCTGATGGGTATGAGATTGTAAAGGGCATTCCCCCATCCCTGCCTAGTTCTATGTCATTTATTCATTCAACAAATATGGATTGAGCTGAGTTCCAGGCTGGACTGGGAGACTCTAGAAAGGGACCACATTGTCCTCATCCTCCAGAGCCCCTGTCTGGTGGCCCAGGCTCACCTGTGACAGACAACCAGTGAGGGTGGGGCTTGGAGGAGCAGGATGGGGAGGAAGCTCTGGGATAGGCATTAGGGAATGGTGGTCAGTGAGAAGGAGGGACATCCATGAGAAGGCTGAGCAGGTACCCCTGGTAGAAGTGGAGGACAAGACTGGAGGGCCCGTGGGGGTCAGCTAGTGCCTCCGGCTCTGTTTCCTGGTGGGTAGGAGCTGGGATTGTATCCTGGGACCAGAGGAGCCACCAGAGGGGCTTAGGAGGTTGATGACATTTGTGATGTCAGGGGACCCCGGCTCGGTTAGAAAGATGATACAGCAGTAGATATAGATGAAACCTTGAGGAGGAGGATGTAGAGGAGAGAGGGCTGGCTGGGAGAGGAACAAGGAGGACCTTCTGGGAGGATCTATGGGCAGCTCTGGTCAGCTTCAGCCCCTGAGCTGTAAAGGGTTTTCAGAGATAACCCCCCCCAGCCCTCTTCTCCCTTCCTCTCTCCACCTTGCTTCCCTCCCACTCCTCCTCTTCCCCCCCTGCCCCCTCCCTTTCCTTTCCCCATCCTCCTTCCTTTTCCCATTCTTCTCTCTTTCTCCTCCCCTCCCTCTCCCTTTCTTGCCTCCACCCAGTTCAAGGGCTGGGCTGGACCATCACCAGGTCCTGGGCAGTAGGAATAGTTAATGCACCAGACTGCAAAGCCGTTTGCACTGCAAGGTTGGTCAGTGGTGGTGGTTCAAGCTCACCAGCTGCTCCTCGGAAACCCTATAGAGGGTCGCTATGAGTCCACGGCACTTCACAACAACAACACCCAGGGGCATGCCAGCTGACCATCCCAACAGCTGCACAGGACTGTCCATGCTCACAAGGGCACCCTGAGTGTAGAAAACCCCCAAACCCAAACCCAGGAGGAGCGAGGCTTGCAGATCAGACTGGCTTTTAAGAAATCCCAAAGATTCTCAAAGGCATTCCTAAGAAGACTGAAAATGCTCAGCTTAGCTGACACTTGCTTTCCAAGCCACCTGTAAGACTAAAAATCCTGTTCTGCTATCCCAGGGGACAAAGGGGGATAAAACAAGGGCAAAGCTGGGTATCCTTTTGTGGACTCAGACTGTGGGTGGGACATGAGTCTAAGCATCATTTAGCTTCCATGGTGGCATGACTAGACCAAGGCAGTTTAGAGTACATGAACCTTCACAAATTGAGCCCCAGATGAGCCCCTTCCTGAGAAGGAAGTGCTGGCCCCCTCCAGAAGAAGACAGGACCTTGGAGAGTGGGGGTGGGAGCTGGTCAGCAAGTCTAGGCCTTGGGGCCCCCTCTTTCCCTGCAGGATGCTCCATATTAGGCCCTTCCTCAGGGCAGGAGGACGGAAGTGAGCTCATGCCAGGGCTGTAGGCTAGTGTGAGGCAAGGAAAATCATTTCTAATCCCCTTTCCCCTGGGGCCTGCACTGGGCATCTGTGTCCACCGCTGGGCAGGCCCAGCCACAGCTGGAGGCAGCTGCCCCACTGACCAGTCTCCTGCTGACCCTGCCAAGCCTTGTTCTAGGGGACCTCCCCTTCCTGGCTCTTATGTACTAGAGAGGGGGCCCAGACTGAAGAGCGGATTTTCCATGTGGGAAGCCATCTTTCCACTGAATTAAAACTGAAACCCTGGAACTCATCAACTGTCATTGGGGAAGGAAGGATGAGGTCACCTGTGCTGGAGAGACCAGATGGACGAGCCAGAGAATGAGGCGCGGGTCCACCGCTCATTCCAGCCACAGCGGAAGCCAGGCCCAGGGAACAGTGGGGCCCCACAGCCTCAGCAGAGGGCTCAGACACAAGCAGGGAGCTTGCTGGGGGTGGGGGAACTCAGCCCGGAGCTGCACACAGAGTGAACCACAGCCTTGCAGGTCCTCCGCTCCATGACTTAGTTTATCTATCCGGTTGTCTTAGAAGTCTCTGGGCCTTCAACCAGAACCACCCCCTTAAAACTGTTTTACATTTGGGGCTCCTGAATAAGCTGGAATAAAGGACCCCATAAAAGAAAAGCCGAGAACCAATTTGAAGAACTCAGTGGCAGAGGCCCACAGAGCGAGAGCCCGGGTCCCTCTGTCCCCAACAGGGAAACTTCAGAAGAAGTATGGGAAGTGCTGATTTTAGGGTGAGCCGGAGCCTGCTGTCACCCAGCCCGGAGACCACCTCAGGGGCCAGCAGCCCCAATAAGCTGGGATGCTAGGGACAGTCAAAACTCAAGGGCAAAACCCACAAGTAAATACATATCTGAGAGAGCTTATTTCTACATATGGATTTATATGTACTGCAAATATATCCATGACTATTAGAGTGTCTTCACAAATGCATTGTTGTTAAGTGCCATCGAGTGGGTACCAACTCATAAAACAGATACATAGAGCCCATACAACAGCATGGAACACTGCCTAGTCCTGAGCTCATCTCACAACCATGACTACACTTGAACGGATTGCTGCTGCCACAGTGTCTATCCGTCTCATCAAGACTCTTCCTCTTTTTCACTGACCTTCCACTTACAGCACTGGTCCCTCCTGACACTACGTCCAAAGTTTGAGAGACAAAGTTTGGCCGGCTTAGCTTCTACGGAGCATTCCGGTTGCATTTCTTCTAACACAGATCTATGGGTTCTTTTGGCAGCCCATGGCACTTTCAATATTCTCCTCCAACACCGTAACTCAAATGCATCAATTCTTCTACAGTCTTCCTTATTCACTGTCCCATCTTTCACGAGCATATGAGGCCATTGAAAATACATGGTTTGGGTCAGGTACACCTTAGTCCTCAAACTGACATCTTTGCTCTTGAACGCTTTGGCCAAAACACCTCGAGGAATGAGTTGCTGGGCCTGGAGGCTCAGAACCGTCATCTTAGGGAACATCAACGTGAAAGTGGAAGGGCTCTGTCTTCTAAGAAGGTCTCCTGAGAGACAAAGAAACTCAGACAGAATGGGTGGTCATGCAAATGACTCCCCACCCCTGTGCCTCAGTTTCCTGATCTGTTAAGTGGGTATGAGATCAGGACTTCACGGCATTGCAAGAATTAAAATAAAGAGAGAACGCCTTTAATGTTCTCAGTGTATGCCCTGGCACATAATAAGTGCTCAATTAATGGCAGTGGTTGTTGCTATTTTTAATATCAATATTGATATCCCAGGACACTTACTGAGTTGGTTTCCCGCCAAAGTGATTCACGTGTGTGTCTTCAGGAGAAAATTGAGGACAAGAGGTCCAGAGAAGGGAAATGTTGGCCTAGGGAGCTGTGCCCACCTGCCACTGCCAGCTTCCCAGTCCACGGCTGCTTCTCCCAACAGGACCACCTCCTTGGACCCTTCAAAATAAATCAGATCGCAACCCCTCATCTGAGGCAGGGAGGAAACTAGAGACAGCTTTGTTAAGTCATCTTGGGGCACAAATTGATCACTGTGGACCCCAGGTGCCATGCTCTGCCAAGTAAATGATTCTAAATGCAGTTCTTCAGTCTCTGTTCCTAATGCATGGGGTGTTTATGATTTTTTTCTTAAAGGAGCTCATCAAAGAAAACGCAGTAGTAACGATGCTTCTGACTTAGCAGCAGTGCTTTCGGGGATGAATTACTCACATCAGAGATGAGATGGACACTCTGAGTCAGGGGAAGCACCGCTTTACTTGGGATTATTTTTATCTTCTGCAGTCTTTCATCTTGGGAGACACACAGTTCAAAAAGTACAGAAAGTCCACCATGCGGAGCCCAACTTGGCAGGATGTCAGATTTGAAGTGCCAGGCATTTCGGGGCTGCTGCCTGCCGAGGAATATAGAATGGAGGAAGCTCCAGGAAGCACTGAAATGGGTGATGCTCAGGAGGATGGGGAGGGAGCTCTGGGGGCTCCCAGTGCCTTTGATCTTGGGGGACTCCCAAAGACCTGGTCCCTCATAGCTCTTTCTCTTTTCTGGTATCCTATTATTAGTCTTCATGGAGGCCTGGTGTGGCGCTGTGGGTTAATACGCCAGACTGCAAAGCCGTTTGAACTGCAAGGTCAGCAGTTCAAGCTTACCAACTGCTCCTTGGAAACCCTATACAGGGTCGCTATGGGTCGGAATTGACTCTACTGCACTTCACAGCAACAATTATTCCTCATGGAATTACACATGGCACTCTTGGAAAAGAGTGGTGGGTTCTGTGTTGGCTGCTTGGAGACATTCACTCTGAGGAAGGATCTGTGCCTATAGAGCTGCCAGGAGTCCTAGTCTCTAGAAACCGTGTCTGCCCAATGTCGCCCAAGTAATAATATACCCTGGAGCTCTCCTGTCCAAGATGGCAGCCCCACATGGATGGAGTCCTAGTGATACAATGGTTAAATGCGCTGTTGCTAACTGAAGGTTGGTGGTTCCAACTTACCCTTCAACCCTTTGGGTGAAAGAGCTGGTGGGTGGTCTGTTTCCATGAAGAGGGCAGCCAAGAAAACCCTATGGAGCAGTATGACTTTGTTACGTGATGTTGCTATGAGTCAGAACTGACTTGTGGCACTGTGGGTTAATGCACTGGGCAGCAAGGTCATTTGAACCACAACATCGGTGGTTCAAGCTCACCAGCTGCTTCTTAGAAACCCCATACAGGGTCTCTATGGGTCGGAACCGACCCGACAGCACTTAACAGCAACAACATTTCATGCACTAGACTGCAAAGTCAGTTTGGTCGGTGATTCAAGCTTGCCAGCCGCTCCCTGGAAACCCTACACAGCGTTGCTGTGAGTCAGAACTGACTCGATGACACTTAACAACAACAACATTTACTACCTGCGCTACCCAGAGATGCCGGTTGACAGATTCAGCACATCTCAATTTGGACCAGCCACATTTTAAATGTTCAGTTATTGTTGTTGTTGTTAAGTGCCATTGAGTTGACTCTGACCCACAACAACGCTGCATAGAGTTTCCAAGGAGCAGCTGGTGAACTTGAACCATTGACCTTGAGGTTCAAACCGACTTTGCAATGCAGTGCCCTGGAAGGTTGAAAGTTCAAGTTCACCCAGAGGCCTGGCAGTGTCATTGTTGGTGTTTTTTGGTGCTGTTGAGCTGATTCTGAATCATACAGACGTTGTGTACAATAGAACAAAACACTGCCTGGTCCTACGTCATCCTCACAATCATTGTGACGTTTGAGCCCATTGTTGCTGCCACTGGGGGGGTCTTGCTCTTTTTCTAGGACTCTCCACCTTACCAGGCATGAGCGATTGGTCCTGCATGACAATATGTTCAAAGTATAAGAAATAAAGTCTCACCATCTTGCCTTCTAAGGAGCATTTTGGCAGTCCTTCTTTCAACACAGATTTGTTTGTTCTTCTGGCAGTCCATGGTACTTTGAATATTCTCCTCCAACACCATAACTCAAAAGCATCAATTCTTCTACAGTCTTCCTTATTCACTGTCCAACTTTCACATGCATATGAGGTGATTGAAAATACCATGGCTTGGGTCAGCCACACTTTAGTCCTCAAACTGTTATCTTTACTCTTCAACACTTTGAAGAGGTCTTTTGGGGCAGACCTGCCTGATGTAATATGTCATTTGATTTCTTGACTGCTGCTTCCACAAGTGTTGATTGCGGATCCAAGCAAAAGGAAGTCTTTAATAACTTCATTCTTTTCTCTGTCTATTCTATTATTTATTAGTCCAGTGGTAAGGATTTTTGGTTTCTTTATATTGAGGTGCAATCCATACCGAAAGCTGTGGTCTTTGATCTTCATTTGTTGTTGTTGTCAGGTGCCATCGAGTCGGAACCGACTCATAGCGACCCTATGCACAGCAGAACGAAACAATGTTCGATCCTGGGCCAATCTCACTACCGCTGCCACACCTGAGTCCATCAATGATGCCACCTGGCTGATCCATCTCGTTGGGGGTCTTCCTCTTTTTCTCTGCCCCTCCACCCTACCCAGCATGACATCCT
>NW_006408543.1:8418278-8453340 GCF_000296735.1 Chrysochloris asiatica
CAGCAGTTCGAAACTACCAGCCGCTCCGTGGGAGAAAGATGAGGCTTTCTGCTCCTGTAAAGATTTACAGCCTCGGCAATGTTGTACAGGGTCACTATGAGTCGGAACCGACTCCACGGCACTTAACAACAACAATTGCTTTGAAAAGGTACAACTACTGCAGTTTTCACTGCATTTCTGGGCTCAGTGGGAAGGGGGACTGAGCTAGGCAGGGGCCCTGGAAGGGACTGTGTGGGGAGGAACAGAATGAGAGGAGATGGGGGGTTTGAAATCAGCAGAGATTAGAACTTGGGTTCATGTTCAAGAGCTCAGGATCCTGGCAGGTAGGAATCCAAGTGAAGAGTTGTGTTTATCAATGTGACACAGGAAATGGCTTCTGCCTAGTGTGGAGATCCATGACAGGAAGTTGCTCTTTTCCTATAAGTACCTGGCTGGGCCCACCCAGCCCTCCCTCACTCTTGCAAGGAGCAGAGGCCTCTCTGGAATGAGGCCAAGGTTTGGAGGCCCAGGAGGGGAAAGGGCCAGGCTTCATCTTCCAGGCAACACAAAATTAAAAACACAGCTAACCCTTACTCGGCATTTTCCACATTCGATGCTAGATGCTGCTTTACACGCTATTAATTCACTGATTCCTCCATCACAATCCTACAGAGTAGGAGCTGTGGTTGCCCCTAAGTCACAGATAAGGAAACTGGGGTGCAGAGCAGTGAAGTGGTTCACTCTGGGGCCAAACTAGAGAAAAAAAAAAAAAAAATCCTTGGTGGGGTGAATTTACCCATTCTGTCCACGAGGGTCGCTGTTCACAGCAGCCTGAAGCCAGACTCCTCTCGGACAACTTCCAGAGCGGCGTTGAAAATGGTCAAAAGGAAAAGTGAAATGAATTCTATCATTTTTCAGTAACCCAGTGTATCTGAAAGACTTCAGTTTCAACATGTAATCAGTATAAAATGACTAATGATCTCTTTTACGTGTTTTTTTTTTTTTTTTTAACCTGGTGTATGTGAATACTTACGCTGTTGTTGAAAGTAATCGAATCGGTTCCAACTCATAGAGGTTCTGTATAAGGTTCCTGAGGAGCAGCTGGTGGGCTTGAACCACTAACCTTAAGGTTAGCAATCAACTGCTTATCCTACAGTGCCACACCAGGACTCCAAACCAAACCCACTGCCATGGAATTAATTTCATCTCATAGCAGCCCTGTCTGTACAGGGTTTCTAGAGGCTGTATGTCTTCATAGGAGAAGACTGCCTCATTTTTGTGTTTTGGAGTGGCTGGTGGGTTTGAACTGCCAAATTTGCAGTTAGCAGCCCAGTTTGCCACTACAGCTCCTCATATGCTTATTGTTACTGTTGTTATTAAGTGCCGACAAGTAGGTTCTGACTCACAGCAATTCTGTGTAGGGTTTCCCACAAGCGACTGGTAAGTTTAAACTGTCAACCTCTTGGTTCAAAGCGAACTTTCGGTCTGGTGCTTCCTCCCACACCAGGACTCCGGGGATGCTTAAAACACATTTCAATTTGGCCTAGAGGTAGTTTAGGGACTCAATACTCCATGAGGCTAGTGGCTACTACATGAGGCAGTGAAGCCTAGAGTCTGGAAGGCTAACACCAAATAATTAATCTAAAGGGGAGCATAGGTCTACCTCATAGGTCTGGCTGCTCGAGGCAGTGCCTGGGTTCAGTGAGGAATTGGGCTGTGATTGATTATTGATGTCTGCCATGAACATGAAAGCAGGTATTGTGGATGTGCCGTGTCCCTCATATACTGAAGGACAGCAAGCCAGTCTCTGTAGTGAGAAGGGATTCGGATGTCCCATGCCTGGGCTCCTGGTGAGGCACAGTAGGATCAGCACTGGACTGTGAACCACAAGGTTGGCTGTTCAAACCCACCAGCTGCTCCTTGGAAACCCTATACAGTCGCTATGGGTCAGAGCCGACTTGCCTGCACTTCACAACAACAACAATAACATGCGTGGATTCATGAAGCGCAGGGAGACCACTCGGGAGTCCCTTCTCTGTTCTCCTGAAGTTTTACTGTCTGTGTGGAGCCAGATCCACATATAATGACAGGCGTACATGGCGCAGCACCCTCTGCCTCCACCTTCCAGACAAGCCACCATACTTCTCTAAGCCTCATTTTCTTCATCTGGAAAATGGGCACAAGGGCCCCTATTTGGAAGCTAAAGAAACGTTTGGAGGTTTGAGTCCACCTAGAGGCATGGAGTCCTGGTGTGACTCTGTTGGTGAATGCACCAGACTGCAAAGCCATTTGAACTGCAAGGTCGGCAGTTCAAGCTCACCAGCTGCTCCTATACAGGGTCGCTATGTGTTCGAACCGACTCAATGGCATGTCACAACAACAACAACAACAGAGATAGCTTGGAAGAAAATTCTGGTGATCTACTTCCGAAAAGCCAGACCCTAGAGGCCCTGTGGAGCATCATTCTATTTTGATACATGTGGGCTCCCCATGAGTTCGGATAGACTCAAAGGCCAGAGGTAAACAGGTGGTCCCACTTAGTGTGCAGAGGGAAGGTGCAGAGTAAGTGTGGACTAGGGTCCCTACTAACCCTCCCCTCGGTGCAATGTTCCAGCTCCCATTCCACTACCAACCAGGCAAAGTCTGTTCCCACCCAAAACCCTCTTGGGGGTAAGGGGCTCTTTATTGTGCCTGTCTATCTGGGCCTGAGGTGCCCCAGGTGAGCTCTTGGCAGTGTCCCTTAGGGCCCTCTTTCCAAGGCTAGATGCTTTGGCCTCCTACTGACTTGTACAACAAACAGCCCAGTGCCTGGCCCTACCAGCAGAGACCCTCGACACCTATCAGTTGGCCACCAGCAGGAGCTGAGCCACACACTGCCAGCCTGGGTTTTTAAATTGCTCCCTCCCGGCCACTGCAGACAAGGACGTTTTTTCCCTGTCTCCCGTAGGACACTGGCTCGTCTCCAACAGCGTGTGTTCTGTCCCTACGGCCCCGAGCCAGTTAACACCTCTCCCAAGACACCCCACCACTCATCTGGGGGAAGCTTGTTCATCCAAGCAACATCTGGCGGGGAGCGAACAGTAAATGGTGAACGCGCCAGCGAGGCAGCGACTCCAATTAGCAGGCAGCGAGATTTCTCTAAGTATGATGGGAAAGTAATTCTCTGGCCAACAGAGTTTAATCAAAATGTTTTATGCAAGACGTATCCCTGACCCTGACAAATCTCCCCCCTCTTGCTGGAAATTAAACAAATATATTGTCAGCGCGCATTCCAATGAGTACATAAACAGATGCCGGCCGATGGAGTCATAAGGTTATGGGGTTTCTACACATAGATGAGCAAGGGACATGTTGGAAGCTTTGGCATGGTCCTTTGGGCTTTCAGCACACTCCGGCTGTGTGCTGTGGGCGGGGGCCGAGGAAAACAAACCATGCCTTTTTCTTGGTGTTCCCCTGTCCCCACGAACAATGCCTCTCCCCCTCTTGGAGCCTGCATCTGAGTTGTGGCCGGATTCACCAGCATGTGTCTTAGCATCTGTCTCCCCTGGCAGGCCAGCTCCGTTCCACTCTGAATCCCTGGCACAAGGGACAATGCCTGGCACACAGGGGTCCTTGAACAACTGTTTGTGGGAGGAAGTGGGGGAGGGAAGTGAGGCACGGGGTCTCTGCCTTCCAATGGTGAGTCTCTATCCCATCAGTTCCAGGGAGCAGCATCACACTCCTGCCAGGATTTCACTTGCTAAGGCTCAGTTTACCCAGCAGGAAAATAGGCACAGTGACAGAGATGGCAGCGCCTGCTGCAGTGAGAGTGAACGAAGGGCAGATACCCCCTGGTGCACTGGAGGCATCCACAGTTCACAGTTATGGGGAGCCCATTTGTGGAGGGGGCAGCATTACGGGGGGCAGGGGAAGGACAGAAGAACCACCAAAGGAAGGACTACCTAGCAGGTGAGGACATGCTGGGCAGCCAGGGCTTACCGGGGGCCCTCTGGACCTGTGGCCAATGCTTGGGGTGTCCAGCACAGTGTGGTCTGTGTCCCTAAGACTGCCTGCCAGTGAAGCGAGAATCATCAGGACATCATTGAACAATTTTAGCCCCAGCTCTGGAGATCCTGGCCAACTAGGGGCCAGGGGGATCTGCCAGGTGCTTGGGGCAGGCTTCCCGTGAGACTCTGATGCCCACAAGGCATCCAATGTCTAGATCCCTTCTTCTGAGGGTCTTATCATGAAGCCCCCAGAGTGAGGGAAGACCCAAGGCTCAGAGGATGTGTGCTCTATCCTGGCACACATGAAACGCAGCCAGGGGCCCCCACACTGCCCTCCACCACCACCGGAGGCCACACTTTCATGTGCTCTTCCTCTCCTTCCTCTTGATGTTGGTCCTGTTATCTCAACAGCCCTGGCTTTGGGGTGAAGGTCAGCAGCCAACGGGGCAGGCATTGCAGTGTGACATGAAGGATACTAGGGCCAGACAGCCTGGCGTCCTCCTCTCCTTGGGTTATTGATGAACGAGAAAAAAAGCCCAAGGCCGGAGTGGCCCCCATCCGAACTCTGGCGTCCAGTCAAGCTTCTTTCTCCACGAGATGCAAGGAAGCATTTAGGGGACTAAGTCAAGATTGTGCCAACAGCTAACAGACGTCTCCAATCTGGATCTGGGGGGCCTGGGGGACTGTTGCAGGGAGGTGTCGGGCTATGGAGCTGGCGGATGGATACTGAGCTTGCCCTCACACCTTCCTAGCCTACTTTAGGCAATTTGGAGAGAAACAAACACTGACTGGCCACTTAGGAGAACACCCCTGGTGGAGAAGCCCCCATCTCAGACTCACCACCATCCCCTTCTGCTGTTCACCCTCTCCTGGATATGAGCCCCTCTCTACAGCAACCTGGAGGGCAGTGACCACATCCCAGACCTGGATAGCACTGTGTTGTCAGAGGGACGGGGTGGGAGTCCTCCAGCGAGCTGGAGGAGCAAAAGACAATCGCAGGTCAGCTAGCTGCCAGAGGGAATGCCATCCGATAGGGAATGCCACCCTTGCTTCTCAGATGAGGACACTGAGGCTCAGAGAGATGGCCCCCTGCCTAGAGCATCCTCTTCTGTCCACCCCACCCCACCCCCACGCAGGGTGGAATCTCAAGCATATCCATTTGCCATGGGCACAGGTGGAGGGCCATGGTCTACATGGGGACAGGAAGCGTACCCACGCTCTGGGCCAACAGCTCCGATGCTCTCTGGCTGGAAGGACAAGCAGATTCATGTTCTCATTCCAGGACCCGGGCGCCTGTCTCATCTTCCTCCGTGCCTGTGCCAGGCAGCTGCATCTCAAGGAGGGCCCCAAGACCCCCAGCTGCCAGGGCCGGATCTTCCCATGGCTGGCCACATCCACTCCAAGCCTAATTGAGTAGGGGCCTCCTGGTCAGGAGGATAGGAGGGGGCGGTTTTACCTCCCAGATAGGGGTTCAGGGGAAAGTGTGCAAGGAGCTGCTCTGTGCAAAGTGGGGTTCACGGGAAAGGGATGGAGACAGAGACAGAAAGAAGACCAAGAGTAGGGGTCAGGGATGAGGAGGCATGAAGGATGTTGCTAGAACCAGACATGGAGGGGAGACCCCCCCAGGGAAACCAACTGTGGGTGCAACACCAAGTGCTATATGCAAGTGAGCTCTCCCTCCACCTTGTCACACATTCATACATGGGCACACACACACAGATCCAAGTGCACACACTCTTAGACATAAATACGCTCACACACTCACATAGATACAAGTGCACAACTCATACACAGACACAAACATGTCTACACACTCACACAGATCCAAGTGCACACACACTCAGACACAGACACAAACATGTCTACACACTCACACAGACATGCTCACACACACTCAGACACAGACATGCTCACACACACTCAGACACAGACATGCTCACACACACTCACACAGATACAAGCACACACACACTCACACAGAGACAATATTCACACACTTGTACACAGACACACACCCATGCACGGCTCACTCATATCCAGGTGCATGCTCACACTCGCTCACTCTTACACACCTACACAGAGTCAAATCCATATGCTCACACACACTGGCCCATACACAGACACATGTGTGTGCATATAATGTTAGATCACACCCACACTGTCATATCAAATGTCCTCAAACACATATGTGCATACCACACGCCACATAGCAGTCACACATTCTCATATACTTACAGATGCACACACAGACAAACGCACACACACAGACTCACATACAGCCACATTCATACTCGTGTGCACACTGAACCCTTTCACAACTCTCAGACACACGTGCTCTTGCATACACACTCACACACAGACCTTCACCTGGGGAGGAAGGGGTTGCTCTATCCCGTCAGCACAAGTGGAGGGGGCAATGGGTAGGACCAACGATGGGCACATATCCCCCAAGTGGTCTCTCACCCACATGGAGCAGTGGGCTGGACCTTCTGGAACCCTCTCCACACTTGATGCCATGTAGTCTCCCTCAGTCCCAGCCCAGGTGGTCTGCTTGAACTTCTGTATGGACGGAAGACCCCAGGGGTGTGATATTACCCACCCAGTGCCTTTGGGACCCTGCACCCCAGATGGAAGGCCTGGCAAATCCCCATTTCCTGCTGCCTTCTCTTCCTCAGAGGGGAAGCCAGCAGCAAGGAGAGCAGCTAATTCCCAGAGAGTCCCGAGTATTCACTGAACCCTGGAAGTCCCAGCTCTGACTGGGGGACCAAGTGTCCCTTCCTCTCTCCCCGGGGCTCCCTTGGGGAGGGGAACCTCCCAGAGCCAGGCAGGTTGTGTAGCACCTCTGTTCCAGGGCCTCCCAAGCCACCCACTCTTCTCATGGGTGGGGGATGTGGTGGCCTTGCGAGGACAGGGCTTTGCTGTGGGTCTGGCCAGATTGGGAGGGGGGGCATCCATTGCTGTGGCCTAGCGTGGGGAGGGGAGACCTGGTGTGGACTGAGGCTCGCCAGCCGCAGCCTGCTTGTCATTCCATGCAGGCGTCCCCTCGGCGCCGGTTCCTGGAATCTCAGCCTGTGTCCTGGACTGCTGTACGTCATACTCGCACAGCCAGGCTGTGGCCTCAAGCCGGGGTGCCTTAATGCCTTTTCTTTAAGGCGGTCCAGATCTATAGTGCAGACACATGGGGAAGAGTATTTTTCCAACAGAGCACCCATGAGGCAGAACAAAATTCTGAAGGGAGGAGTGTCTCTTCTGGGGTCGTCCTCAGCAACAGAAATCATGTAATACCTTTTGGGCGCCAGGTGGGGTCCCTGGCTGGACCAAGTACACTTCCACCCAGAGGTGCCTTGGAAGAAAAGTCTGCCAATCTACTTCCAAAAAGCCAGGCATTGAAAACCTTATGGAGCACAATCCTATTCCACGGCCACTGGTTTGGTGTTTTGGTGTTTCGTCATGAAGTCGTCATTGTAAGCTGCTGTGAGGCTGGTCCCTGACTTGTGACGACCCCACACAGAACACATGGTCCTGCACCATCCCTAGGAATGGTTGTGGATTGAATCATTTAGACCCACAGAGTTTTCATTGGTTGATTTTCAGACATAGATTGCCAGGACTTTCTTCCTGGTCTGCCCTTGTCTGAAAGCTGCAGTGAAGCCTGTTCAGCATCCTAGTAACATGCATGCCTCCACTGGCTGCCAGTGAGGTACAGTGGCTCGATATTGAAGTCAGGTCCAGAATCATTATTGTTGCTAACTGCCGTTGAGTGGGTTCTGGCTTGGTGAAGTCAGGCCCCAGGAGGCAGGCAGGGCCTGGGGTGGGCCTGTGCACTTTGCTGCTGCCCCCTCGACCTCCCCTGGGGGAGGGAGAGCCAGACTGGACTTTAATTCCCCGCCTGTGCTGCCAGCCAGAAGCAATTTGCTTTCATTATGAAGACCGACATGGGGTGTGTTTTCGAAGGCCTCTGCTTCCCGGCTGCTTGTACCGCAGGGAAAATGTTCCTTAATTATTTTTTTATAGCCTAACTTTTGTGTGAGAGGGTTTGTTATTATCCTGGCCTCGCTCGAGAGTCATAAGCCCGCAAGAAGAATCATAAATAAAACTTTACTTAATATTCAAAGTACATGCGATGGGGTGATGGATGGGGGGAGGTGCCTTCCCCACCCCCAGCAGAACTAGTCCCCAGCTTTGCTCCTGAAGGCAATTACTTTGAGCTCCTTGTAATGAGCACCACTTCCCCCTTCTGCATGTTGTTCTAACTTTCTCATTTAAAACCCGGATGGGCGACACCGTTTCCCATTTGTGTTGTGTGGAGCCGGATTACTTGGGGCGCCGCAGTGCGCTGGGCGGCCGGGGCAGCAATATTTTACCTGGGAATCCGCTTTTGAAACATTGAAATGCTACAGCAGTTGAGACATGGCTGTGATTTGATCCCTGGGTTCTGCAGCTTTGGGGACAAAATGCCTCGCTATGGAGTTCATTTGTCTTGAGAGAAAGAGTTGCTGTAACTTTTCCCTGGATTGTTTTATAACCGTCAGACTGGCTGTCCCTAAAGCTGAGCTACAGCTAGTGATGTAGGAACAGGGGGGTTTCAAGCCAAGACCCCTGGCCCCTTGGCCCCTCTTTGACCAGGTGTGTTGTGTAACCTCCGGTTGGTTCCTGCCCTCTCTCTCTGGGCTGTAGTCATCTCTCCTGGAAAATGGAGGGCTGACCAGAACAGGATACTAGCATCAACGCTTACTGAGCTGATATCTCCTTGAACAACGGCTATGTGCTGGATACCCCTTATGCATCCTCGCAAGAGGCGTCCCCAACAACCTGAGATGAGATCATTCAACAAGTCTTTCTCGAAGCCCTACTGTGCACAGAGCCTGGTTCTAGGCTCTAAGCTGGTGATGAGCAAGAAAGTCCATTCTCTGTCCCTCAGAGTATCTATCTGTCTCAGGGGCGAGAAGGCAATACATATGTCAGCAGACAAGAAGAGAAGGAGAGGTTGCTTGGGAAGAAATAAAACAGGATGACAGGACAGATGGGGACCCGAGAGGTAAATGAGAGCTTGTGTTCACACTGGCTTTTTGAAGAGGTAACACATGAAGATTGATCAGGATAAGTATTCCAGGTAGAGCGACCATCACATGCAAAGGCCCTGTGGTGGGTGCAGTAGATGCCAGACATCAATTCACCCAACCTTCCCCAAACCTGTCCTCTTCTGCCTTTGAGCCCAGAGAACTGAAAGAGTTACCCAGAGGTCTTTGCAGCTAAGGTGAACCAAGCAGGTACACCTGTACAAGTCTGGGCAGGGCAGGTGACATGTGGCTCTGTGTGGAGGAGTGAGGTGGAGGCATAGGGTCTTGATCTGCAGTAGTGGGTCCTAGCTACCAACCTTGCCCTTCAACTGGGTCCCACTGGAATGCAACCATTGTTTCCTGGAGTGTCTTTCCTGAATGGGGCAAAGCAGAAGTGCCAAAGACCAGTCCCCTCCCCCGAAGGGTGCATACTGACTGATATCCAGGGGTTTGGCCCAATGACCTATTCAAAGAAGTTCCTTGTGTTGGCTTTATCTCACTCCCCTCCTTCCTTACAGGGCCTCCCGGAAGCTGAGTCAATCAACCCCATGTACAGGAATCCTTGTCTCAGAGCCTGTCTCTGGGAAGGCCTGAGCTGAGATATGGGGGTTGGATGTTTCTCTTTGCTGCCTTCACATTGACCCGACTTGTGGTAAGCCCAGGCACAATGGGACAAATTACTGCCTGGTCCTATACCATCCCCATGATCATTTGGGAATCAAGTGCTGTAATCCACAGGGTTCTCATTGGCTGATTTTTGGATGTAGATCACCAGGTCTTTCTTCCTAGTCTCTCTTAGTCTGGAAACACCACTGAAACCTGTTCAACATCATAGCAGCTCACAAATCCCCCCTGACAGAGCCAGGTGGCTACACGAGAAGTGGCAAAGGGTCTCCGGCTTTTTAGAACCTCCACACCTAACACCTCCTAGCCAAGCAAACCCCTTACCTGTTAGAGAGTGGATTCAGATGTTGGTGTTTAAGAACCCTGACAGATATTCAGAGTGTTATTCTCATTACCCCCTGCAGGGGGGAGTGGGGTTGGGGGCAGTGGACACATGCCGCCGTGCCCTCCATTGCCTGACAGGCTTAATTGGACTCAGGTAGAGCCTTGGCCCTGGGCCTGTTTGCAGCCTGCAATTCCTCATCCTTTGGTAAATGTGCTCTTTGCAAGAGCTGAAAAGGTTAATGGGCCAACTGCCAGGTAGTAGCTTGGGCAGTCAAACGATGCAGCTCTTTGCAGCAGACAGATGAAGACACACTATTATCAGGCTGGGAGCACCATACTGGGCTGCCTCAACCAGCCTCCGCCTCTCTGCCGATGTTTCTGCTTGCTCAGTACACACAGACACATGTGTAGGACCCCAGTCTCGCCCTCCCCAGACGGAACTCTTCACTGTCACTGTATCAATGGGCCATTGCTGCCTTCCCCTACTGCTTCCTGTAGGCTTGGGGTGAAAAGCTGGCCAGCCCCAAGGGATGGGGAGGGGGACAGGAAGAGCTGGGGTCAGAGAGGACCTCACTGAACTGCAGAATACCCCAACTCCTAGCAGAAACCTCTCATCTCTGGGCTTTTTGCTAAGTGTTAAAAGACAGTCCCGTCTGGGTTAGCTGCTTCTAGTTGGGTTTGCTGTAACTTGCAGTGAAAAACATTCCTAATTTATAAGCCAATGTACTAGCCCACAGAGGACATCTGAACAGCTCCCAGAAGTTTGAATCACCTGAATCATTTCAAACATGTTCCAGGGTGTCTTCCTGTGCCTCCCCATGACCCAGAAGTGGCTACTTCCTCCTCTGTGACCCCATCGTTGACTTTGGCCATCCTTGATCAAAGTACAAGACCACATGGCCTCCTAGGTTTCCAATGAGCTTTCGAGGCTGGGTCTCTGGCTCAGCGCATTGCCTGACTTGAGTAGGTTCTCAAACGTTGTTTGTTGAATGACTACGCGAAGAACACAAATGAATGGCAGTCTGGTGAGGTGAATTTCAAGGTTCCTTCCAGTTCTGTGGATCCCTCATCGCTAGTTGAAACTGGGGATCGAGTGGGTAAAATTGGGAATTCAGTTGATGATGTGCTAATAATAAACTAACTCTCTTGAGGGGAAAAGCCTTGATTTGTCTTGTTCGCCAATTTCCCTGGTGTAAATATCCCCAGCATGGTCATTTTCAAGCTACTAACTGTTTAACAAACAGCTAACAAACTCTCTTAAAAATTTAACAATCAGTTCTTGGGAGCCCTAGTACATCACTTATTTCTACGAATTTATTCCCTCTTCTGCCCCTTCTCCTTTTCTCCTTTTCTTTCTTTCCTCCCTCTCTGTTTCCTGGCTTCCTTTCTCCTTGCCTCACTTGCTCAGGTTCTCAATCACTCTGGATGCTGAGGGATGCGACTGGCTCTCTATGCTTAAGGACCTGTAGGGAAGTGAGCAGGTGATTCTGTAACAGAAACCTGAATCTGAAGTGATTGTGCTTCGATTCGGGGTCACAGGAGCCTGGGAGGGCTCTCTTTCAGTCTTGTAGGACAGGCTTCTTGGAGGAGGCAAGGGTGTCTCAACTGGGATGCACAGGGAAAGGGGATCAGCCCAGCGGGAAGGAACACTCCAGGCAGAAGGGAGACTGGGAGGGGAGAGGTGGTGGGTAGCGGTGGGGGGAGGAAGGGGGGAGCACTGCAGTGCTGTGGCTTGTGGACTCACTCCCAGGAGAGATGTGAAGTATTTATTTTTCCATGGGGACCATCAGCTTAGCAGAGAAGAGGCGATTGGAGTGAGATGCTGTGGGCAGGCAGGGATGAGGGAAGCTCTCTCAGAGGAGGAAGAGGTGGTGGGTGCAGGGTCTAGGGTGGGAAGGCTGTTGCAGCTTCCTGGGGGCTGTCTCTGGGGGATCTGGGGATGTTGCAAGAGAGAAATCCACTGGATCCCAGGATTGTTGTTGTGAAATGCTATTAAGTCAGTTCTGACTCACAGTGACCTTATATAGAGTTTCTGAGGAGCAGCTGGTGAGTTTGAACCACCAACCTTACAATTCAAACCAACCTTATGGTCTAGTGCATATCCTACAGTGCCACACCAGGACCCCATGATAGACTCTGGGAAATAGGGGGAGGAGGTTTGGGCTTACGGGACAAGAGGAGACAATCTTGCTGACCACCTTAGTCTCTCCTGATGCCTCTTCCTTCCGGGGGCCCTGCTCTAGGCACAAGACTATGGTTATCACGGAGTGCCTAGGTTAGTGGAGGAGTGTCAGGGCTGGCCACAGTCATGCATACAGGGGTTCTGGGTATCCTGACACGAGGGGTTACAGTGAGGACACCCCACAGTGCCAGGTGAGGGAAAAACAGGAGTCTGAGGACACTTTGGGTGCCAGGGAGAAAAAAGGGCCTGGAATCCGGCCACCTGGGGTCTGTGTCTGGGACCCCCATCCCCACCCCGGCAGGGCTTGGAGATTGTCCCCATGCATGGGATTTGGGGAGCTCTGGCTGTTGTCCTGGGCACACGGACACAGTCATTCCCAGTTACACAGGTACCCAGGATTAATAAGGCCGACACGCGCTCACGGCGTGTGCAGCCCAGCCAGCTCTTGCTGAGTGGCCCATCCATCAGCCGCCCTAATAGCTCTGCGGGCGGCTGCTCCCCCCCGTGGGCGGCTGGGAGCGCGAATCCACCGGAGGAAAATGCCGCAGCCCTTAACCACCATCATTATGAAGTCTGGATGGAGAGAGATGCTTATCCTTAATGTTAAGTGAACAGAGCAGGGGCCCTCCTTGCCTGCCCATGTGAGCAGCCGAGTACCAAGCCATCTGCCTGGAAACAGAGCATGGCCCCAGCCCAGCAACCATCCCCTGAGTGATGGGTGAGGGAAGGAGGGGGCCACAGGGGGGCTTTTAAAAATTCATAACTGCAATGAATAGTGTTGATGCTTTATCCTTGCCTTAAACATTTCATCTTGTTTTTCTGATCATCAAAGGAAGAGGGTCAATGTGGGATAGATGGAAATATATCAAAAGACAAAGAAGAAAATTTAAATCCCCCCAAGTCCTCCCTTCCCAGAGGATAACCAGGGTGGGTATCTCCCTCCATGTTTCTTGATGGAAAGTTCTATTTGCTTCTTGTTGATGTTTTTGCATAATCAAGACGATTCATTGGATTTCGGATACATGTTTTCAAGTGAGTGGCTATTCCCAGGTATAGGATGAACTGAAAATGTGCATCTTGGCAATCTGACCACAAATCCAGTTTTTGAGTTCTCCTTATAGGGAGGGAGAGAAAATTCCACACACTTAAAACCATCCTTGCAGCTCTATAGACTTGCCTCGCACACGCAGAATGATTGACCACGTGTTCCAAGAATATCCCAGAGCCCCTGGGTGTGTAGGGACAATACTGGAGCTGTGAGGGGTCTGGGGTACCTGCCCCGGTCTTACTGCCTGCCCTCCTATCAGGCATCCTAAGAAAGACAGGCGAGAAGGCCCCTTCCAACTGTGGTTTTCTGTTGGCTTAGAATGGCAGGGGAGGACCTGGGAAGGCATTCTAGGGAATGGAGAAATAGCATGAGCAAAGGCCCGGAGGCAGAGGTGCCGTGGAGGAGGGGCAGACAGCCTCTGGGGATGCAGTTTGCTTTTCTTCTAGGAGTGGAGACTTTGTACCTGGCTTCCTCTGTAGAGAACAAGGCTCTCCCTCCTATACCTGTTCACTCTTCCTCAAAACTACGTACTTGCTACCTCCAGGAACCTTCCTTGATCTCTCTGACTCCGACAACTACCATCTCCGAAACCTTCCCTGGCAACACTTACCATAGTCCTGGGACTTACTGATCCCCCACCCACCAGACTAGAGGCTCTAGGGCTGGGCCTTTTTGCCCTGGGTCCCTAACACCAAGTACAGTGAGTGAGAAACCAGCCCGGGTGGAGGTGGGGCATTCTGTAGCTATTTTGACAGAAGGTGCCTGCAGTCTCCTCCACCATCCATTAAGATTGAGGCCCAGGTGGCCTAGCCTGGGGCCAGTCCTGCAGGTCTGTCTCCAGCCTCTGCCCTCCCCTTAGTTGGCTACTTTGTTACAAAGTTCTAGATGTGGAGATGAAGTTTCTAGCAACTTCGCATTTTGTTTCTTTCTTTTTTTTTCTGATGACCTTTCCGTGTAATTAAAAAGCAGCTATTCCAGGAGACAAGGAAGCAAGAAACTGCTTTCGGTGTGCGTGCATGGAAATTGAGTGTCTAGAACACAGAATTTCATTAGAGGTGTCTCTGCCCAAAGTATATGGTGCTGAGCTCTTCCTGTACACCCACTGTGTGCTCCATCCACCCACCCACCACCTCTGGACTTTCTTACCCATCCTCTGATGGTCCTATTAGATGGGGTGATACTGTTGTGGGTTTTTTGTTTGTTGGCTTTAGGGGAACTAGGTTTTGGAGAAAGATGTCTGGGTGCTGCAACATTTAAGCACTAGGCTGCTAACTGCCAAGTTGGTGGTTCAAAGCCACCTAGTAGCTCCGAGGGAGAAAGTCCTAGTGAATCTGCTCACATAAAGGTTGTTGCTGTTAGGTACCATTGAGTGGGTTCCAACTCATTGTGACTCTGTGTTAAAATCGAACAAGATATTGGCTAGATCTTGCACCATCCTCACAATTGTTCCTTATGTCAGAGCCCACTATTACATTGACAAAGTAACACATCTTGTTAAAGGTCTTCTTTTGCGGACCCTCTACTTCATCCAGTGTGATGCCCTTCTCCGGGACTGTTCCCTCTTGATAACATGTTCAAAATACATCGTGAGAGTCTCACCATCCTCGAGTCTAAGGCTGTATATCTTTCAAGACAGATTTATTTGTTCTCCTGACCATCCATGTAAAGGTTCCAGCCTAGGAAACCCTGTGGACCATCTACTTTGTCACATGGAGAAACTACGAGTCAGAATCGACTTGATGGCATCCAAGGCCACCTAACCCAGTGACACCATTGCATGGCCTCTAGCCATGGTTCTGGGGAGGCCACCACTGCCATATAGGTTTGCAAGATTGTGAGGGTGTGGATTCCAGGGCAGACTCGACATATCTGTGTGGGGTGGGAGTAAGGGACTGAGCCCAGGAGCCTGGCACCGTGGCCTGCTGGAGTCTCTAAATCCACGCTCCTTCTTGACCTGCCCTTTGGAGAGCCTTCTCCTTCCCCCAGAATGGGATTCCCAGCACTGACACCTGCCTATGAACTGCCTAGCCCAGAGTGTGGTGGGTCGAGGAGCACCCAGGAGATCTGGGTTCAGATCCCTGTACCTCCACTAATTTGGTGTGCCTCTCTTGGGGGTTGAGCTTGCTCCCCAGAAACGGTGAACACACAGCCCTCTTACCCAACTCAGGAGTCCTGGTGTGGCGCTGTGGGTTAATGTGCTGGACTGCAAGGTCGGTTTGAATTGCAAGGTCGGTGGTTCAAACTCACCATCCGCTCCTCGGAAACCCTATACAGGGTCGCTATGAGTCAGAAAAGACTCAACGGCACTTAACAACAACAACAACAGCAAACCCTTGCCTGTGCCTCCCTGGAGCTCTGGGTAACAGCAAATCCTTGCCTGTGCCTCCCTGGAGCTCTGGGTAACAGCTCCCCTCCGGATGCTGGGCCTCAAGGTGGAGGGCTGGAGCCTGAGCCCCCGCATCCCTCCCTTCCCCCCAGGCCTCCACCCCTTGGCTCTGGGCAGCTGCAGCTGCTGAGAATGATGCAGGCTCTGGCCAGGGGCCCAGCTCCCTTAAGCCACGGAGAATAATTGCAATTTAGCAAATTCGTCAAATCTGCCCGAGGCCGGAGGAGCCCAGGGCTGCATCCCAACCTTCCTGATGATGACATCGGCCTTGGCGGGTCTGCCATTCCCACTGGCCACAGGATTAGGCAGCTGGGCGGGGGCGGGGCCCAGGGAGCAAGAGGCCCAGGGCAGTGAGGCCCAGGGCAGTGAGGCCCAGGGCTGCTCGGGCCTGCCTCGCTGCCTGCTCCACCCCCGCCCTGACAGGGGCTTCATCTCCTGAGCTGAAGGAGTCCTATCCGCTTGTCCATGGGGTTGTGGGGATGGCCATGCCCAGGTGCCAAGAGACTGCCATCTCGCCCCAAGCTGGAGGTGAGGGGTGTGGCCTTTAAGGCCCTTCCCGCCTCCAGGAACTGAAAGGGGCCCTTCTCCTAGAGCAGGCTTCAAGAACCTTGAGATGCACAAGCCAAAATCAAATGACGCACTCCGGCAGCTCAGGGTACAGGCCTGGCTGCAGGAACATGCACAGAATCTGAGTCCCACCCAGCAACTTGCTCACCTCGGGGGCTAGGGAGCTCACTGCCTTGCTGGAAGCCAAATGGGAGAAAGGGAATGGGCCTCCTAGACCCGCTCTGGGGCCCCAGACTACCTCTTCTCTCCAGACTGTCAGTGCCTCCAGCTGCCAGTCTCCACCACAGTTAAGTCTTAGAGCCCCCATGGCACGAACCTGCGTCCCTTGCAAAGAACCACGCTCCTGGTCATTGAACCCTTGGCGCTGCTGTTTTACTGGGTGGACCCAGCCCACTGTGGAGTCCTGCGCATTAGGTGGTGGGAGTGGATGAAGCAGGGGAATAACCTATCCAGCTTGGGGAAGCTGAGGGACAGAGGGGCAACAACGTATCCAGCTTGGGGAAATTGAGGCACAGAGAAGCAAGGCCCTGCTTTGAGTCACACACTGAGTTCATGGCAGAGCTGGGAGGGGCACGCCTGTTCACTTAGCCCTCTTTCCTTCTCTGAGATCCTGGAGGCAGGGAACATGCAGGGGTGGGGGTGGGGGTCCTGCTAATGGCTCCAGAGGCTTTGAGGCTATGGTCCAGCTCGGGCTGCAAACCCCGGGTGTTCCCAGAGACTCGCTGGGCCAGCACATTCCTTTCTGCTGAGGGAACTCCCAGCCAACAAGCAGAGAGGGGCCACTGCTGGGGGGTCAGGGGGATCTGGTGGTGAGAAAGGTGGGGGTGATTTAATGAAGAAGGTAACGATGGGGACTCCCTCTGGTGATTAAGGCTCTTCTCAGAGCCCGGGGCATGCAGAGATTGGTAAGGGTCACTGTGTTTGGGGGTGCAGGCCCTTCCTGCATTGCCCTCAGATTGAACTCTAACTGGGAGGCCCCAAAGACCCCGGAGTTTGGGTGGGATGCGCTGAGGTTTCAGATGGGGACTCCTGCCTCTCATTTCAGCCACCCCTGACTCAGAGGCCCCGGCCCAGCCTGCCCCATCCTGGCCTTGACCACAGCCTTAGCAGTGCCCCATGGGCAGACTGCTGCTTCGGAGTGCTGGCTGTCAGCCCTCAAGTTTCCACCAACTAATAATTTTTACAAACCTCCAGCCTCATAAAAAAGTGCACAGTGGCCTTAACAAGCTTGGCCAGGAGCCATGTGGGAAAGGGAAGGCACTGAGCCTGGCTGGCCAGCTTGGTCAGTGGCCACTTCCTGTCTCTCCTGGGGACTACTCCAAAGACTCAGGCCATGCTGTCCTGGGCCCTCTGGCAAAGGCCACCCTCCTGACAAAACTCCACTACTTCCAGGGGACATCCCTGCTTGCTTCCCCACTGCCGGCCCCCTCTCCACACAGGCCGATCCTTCTGCCTGAATGCCATTCCTATCCTTACTGTCAGAGGTACAGAGACTCCGGGGGTGGGGTGGGGGTGGGTGGGCAGTGGGGAGCACGCAGAATGACGTCATAGAGTGAGAAGGCCTGCCTGGAGACCCCAGAGGAACCGTGTGTGATACGTGCCTAACCCAATGTTCTCAAACAAAACTAGAGGGGTGTATTCCAGATGGAGGGATCAAAGACATAGAGTTGGGAAGACTGGTCACCTGCCCAGGGAACAAGCAGGAGGCCAGCGGTGGAGGCAGACGCTTTGAAGGAAGGAGGTGTTTGGGGGGCGCTGAAAGCCAGACTCCAGGTTGGTTTTGATCCCAAGAGTCATAGGAGCAATCCCAAAGCTATCTGAGAATGGAATGCAGACCGGAAGGCTGGTGAAGGTGGGCAGACGGGGTTGGGGGCAGTCAGGATGGAGAGAGAGAACTTTCCAGACTAGAGATTACCTGGACCTGGGGGAAGACGGTGACAGACGTGGAGGTGGGTGGAGTTCTTCCTGGTTTGGTTCCCGCCCCAGGAGGAGGGGTTTGTGGCTGGGGCGGGGCTTAGGGAAGAAGGCTGCCTGAGGCAGGTGGGCCCCTGGAGCTGCAGGTGGAATCTGAGAGCACGTGCTTGCAGGCTGGCTCTTGGTTACCGCTAGAGATTGAGCGCTCAGGCCAGAAGAGGGGGGCTCTGGGAGCTGATTTATCCACCCGCCCCTGGGCAGACGGATCTGGCCCTGCGCTGATGCATGCTTAATCAAATGAAAAGTGCCGCAGGCCAGCGGAGCCATCCATTCTTTGCAGCTTGTTTGACAGCTGGACTGGGCTCCATAGCTGGAGAGGCTGGAAGTCAGGCCTCCTTTCCAACCCACGTGGTCTGCGGTCGCGGCTAGCCAGACTTGGGGCGCCCACTCTGGTTCAGAGTCCCATTCGAACTATGGTAAAGCGAATCTGGGGGCTGGTGCATCTCAGATCTCAGTTAATAACCTTCTACTGTGTGGAGCAAGGAGCTCTGGTAGCGTAGTGGTTATGAATCAGGCTGTGAGCCGCAAGGTCAGCAGTTCGAAACTACCAGCTGTTCCGCGGGAGAAGGATGAGGCTTTCTGCTCCTGTAAAGATTTACAGCCTTGGAAACGCTGTTACAGGGTCGCTATGAGTCAGAACCGACTCCACGGCACATAACAACAACAACTGTGTGGCGCTGGAAACAAGCGGATCAGGAGGGTCACCTGTGTTGACATGTGTGCCCCTTCAAAGATCTTTTGTCAGCTGACCCTAGCTAGAGAGAAGCTCATGGGACTGGGGTGCAGCTGGGCTCAGAGGGAGGGGACTTGGAGAGCTAAAACTCATCATCGCCGTCTGTGACTCAGTTTCTCCCCAGGAAACCGCTCTGTCAAATCGGTGGATCGGGTTGGACTAGGCTAGACTTCATACATGGCTTCATGAGTGAATTAGTTCCCCCAGTTGATTCTAACTCATAGTGTCCCTATGTTGTTGAATAAGTTCTGACCCATAGCCACCCTGTATAGGGTTTCCGGGGAGTAGCTGGTGAGCTTGGACCACCGATCTTGAGAGCGTTAACCCACAGTACCACACCAGGACTTCAATGACCCTATAAGACAGTAGAATTGTCCCGTAGGGTTTCAGAGACTGTCAGTGTTTACGGGGACAGACTATCACACCTTTTTTCCTGTGTACTGGATGATGGATTTGAACCACTAACCTTTGGTTTAGTAGTCAAGTGCTTAGCCACTGCACCACTAGAGGGGCAGGTCTTCTTATAAAGCTCAGGTCTCATGGGGTCCATCCTGGAGCTCCAGGACGGGCTGGCCACACCTGGCCTAGCGAAGAGGCTTCAGAACTTGGTGTCCTGGAGCCACACTTCCCGCTGAAATCCCTGTGATGCTCCCTGACAGCCACACTCCCTCCTGTGATTAGATGAACCCAGTCCAGCATGTAACAGTTTTCTCAGCCTGGAAAACCTCAGCCGCCCCAGAGACTTACTTCTTTCTCACTGTGTGACTGCCACCAACTTTTCAGAAAACAAGCAGGTGAGATGGGATCCTTCCCAAGAGGTGAAACATCTCCCCAAGACTGTTGGCCAGAGGAAGGGGAGAAATGATGGCTTTAGCCTGCCCCGGTGGTCTATGGCAGAATCTTTCCTTGGGGGTTCAGACATATGAAAATGCCATCTATGTAGAGCAAACCTGGCAGAACAGAGGCAATTTCGTATGGTCCAATCTAACATCAGTAACTACGAATATTCAAGTGGGACCAGAGAGCATGAAACACTGTTTTCTGGGGACACAATACAACAGAGATCCATGCTGGGTCATTTTGCACCTAACGAACTTGAAAAATAGTTTTGGTTACAACCCCCATGCTGGGAGGCTTGTGGTGTAAAACTTGCCAGCATAGAGTAGCTTGGAAATGAGGTTGCCCCTTTGGAAACAAATATGAATAGGCATATGTTACTATTCAGTACCACAGAGATCCCTGTGTGCAACAGAATGGAACATAGCCCCATTCTCCATCATCCTCACAATTGTATTTATATTTGAGCCCATTGCTGCAGAAACTGTGTCTTTGAGGGCCATTCTCTTGTTCACTGAAAATACAGATAAAGGGCTTGATGTCCTTTAGTCCAATGTTTACTCCAGGAAATTTGCTCCTAAGGAGAAAGATATTTGAATGCAATGTTGAGTTAGACTCAGAAAACGAGAAAAGGACCTATTCGCTTCTAACATGGGGATTGCTTTTAAAAGTACCTCTCAAGTTGTTCTGGTGTGGTGCTGTAGGATAAGCAGTGGACTGCCAACTGCAAGGTGGGTCGTTCAAACCCACCAGCTGCTCCTTGGAAACCCTTTACAGGGTCACTGTGAATTGGAGACGACTTGACAGCACTTAACAACATTAAATAGTATGATTCATAGGGTTTTCATTGGTTGATTTATGGAAGAAGATTGACAGGTCTTTCTTCCTAGTCTCTCTTTGCCTAGAAGTTCCTATGAAACTGTCCACCAAGAGTGACTCTGCTGGTGTTTGAAATACTGGTGGCATAGCTTCCAGCATTGCAACAACAAGCAGGAAGTCACCTCAATGCAATGACTGATAGGTGAGAAAATCTTCCAGTATAGGGTTAGATGCTGAGCCCCTAGGCTGGAAGACACGCACAACATGCAGTGGTCCAAGCATGGACTCGGGCAGACCAACAGGATTAAGTACTGAAATACAGTACTTGATTGTTGTTACTGCAGAACAACAACAATTAAGTACCTAAACTGATACAGCTCCAAGGGAAGTCAAAGGTCGGCGATTGCGTGGTGAAGAAGAGACCCCAGGGAAAGTCAGATCAAGTTCAGGCCCAAGTCCCCCGTGTAAGCACCTCCTACGCTGGTTCTGCCTGACTGCATGGAAAGATTCTTCTCCTGGCAATTTAACTTTGGCTTTGTCCCTTTACAGTTAGGTCTCTCTCACCACCACCAAAGTAGAAAATCAATGCGAGGCTAGATCTGTGCATGTGTATACATGCATGTTCATGTGTGTGCACAGGTGTGTGCTTGTGCATGTGTTGATATATGTGTGCATGTATTCATGCACACGTGTGTTTGCATAAGTGTGTGTTGTACATGTATTTTGTGAGCACATGTGTTTGTGCATGCATGCGTGTATTTTGTGAGTGCATGCATGTAAGTTTGCATGCATGTATATGTTCCTTGTATGTGTGGGTGTACACATGTGTGCTTGTATCTATGTTTATATGTGTGTTTATGCATGTGTCCCTGGACTTGCATGTGCATGCTTGTAGATGTTTGTATGTGTGTCTATATGCATGCATCTGTGCGTTTGTGTGGTCATGTGTGTGTACACTCATTTATGTGTGTGTGTGTGCGTGCTCTCACTTTTTAAAATTAATAACCAGACTGAATGTGAAGTATGACCAAAGTGGCCAGGAAAAGGCCGAAGCTGGTTGGGAGGGGCCATGGCTGCAGTGGGCAGAGCACAGGAATGGGGGGCTCTAGGTGGGGTGCGGGGTGCTGGGTTCTTCTCCCCTCCTCCCCTTCTCTTAGAATTGGCTTTAATGTGTCATGCTCTTATCCTCCAATACTACTTTTTTTAAAAAAAAAAAACACAAAACTTTACAAGAAGAAAATTGCGCCCAGTCTCTGCTCAGACTTGCAGGGTCAGCTCCCATAACCATCCCCGCCAGATGTCCTCAGGTCTCTCCCAGACCCCAGAGCCCACTGGTGATGGGTTACTCTGGCATCTGGGGAGGAAGGTGGGCAGGAAGTGGGGTGCAGCTGTGCAGGAAGGAGCTGGTCAGCCAGGGAGTCTGAGGCTCACCCCAATAAACCATACCCCACTGCCCCCATGCTAAGGATACCTGTCTTCCCTCGTTGTTGTCCTCAGTTCCTCTTTTTGCAGCTACCTCCTTATGGTCCTGGGCCCCCAGGACTCTCCCTTTTTCTCTGGATGCCCTGAGCAAGAAATTGCTCTTCGGTCCTGGGACAAAGGGAGACTCATTAAGGCCTTTCTTTCTGTCTTTGTGTCTCTGTCTCTCTGTCTCTGTGTCTCTGTCTCTGTGTTTCTCTCTCTGTCTCTCTGTCTCCAACTCTGTGTCTGTGTCTCTGTCTGTCTCTCTGACTCTGTCTCTCTCTCTCAGCCTCCCTCCTGGCTCTGACAGATGGGACCTTTCTGATTCTAAGAAAGATGGATTAGCTGCTGGGAGAGCCCCCTCCATGCAGGAAGGCTGCCAGCCAGGCAGAGAAGCTCCATTAGCTCTCGGCTCCTCTCTTCAAAGTCCAGGATGGGACCCCTTGGTGGTGTGCATGAACTGGGGGGTTGGGGGGTTGCATTTGGACTGCCCCTGAGGAGAAGGGAGGGTGAGACTGGGAAGCGTGTTTGTTGGGGACTGTCAGTACCCACTGATAATGCAGTGGAGGCAGGGATCTCTCCTTCTGGGCAGGGGCCAGGCAAGCCATCCAAACTCCACTCTATCCATAACCACAGGGCCACGGATACAGCCTTTAGCACATCTCCCCAAGCCCTGCCACCTGGCCAATAGCTCCTTCAGGCCTTTGTGTGAGTTGTTCCCTGCCTTCCCAGATGACCCTGTCCACTCCCACCCTACCTCTGCCCACTGTCTACCTCTCCCCTTCCTCCAGGAAGCCTTCCCTAACCACCTCCCTCATCAAATTTCTTGTCCACCATCCCCCCAGCTCGAATGAACTGCTAACCTAAAGAGTGGCAATTCAAACCCATGCCGTAGCTCTGCAGAAGAAAGACCTGGCAATCTTCCATAAAGATGATAGCTAAGAAAACTCTATGGAGCATTTCTACATTATCACAGGGGTGATTGATCACTGGTGGGGAACAGAGCAGCATGAGGACCGATAACAACAACCAGCCCAGGGCAGTAGGCTACAAAGACCTGAGGAGTAAAGGCCTGCCAATGGCGGAATTAACAGACAGGAGTCTCTGCTGGTCTTGGGGTAGAGAAAAGGAGCCCACCAGTGGGCTGTGTTCCCCCAGCCTGCCCCGAGAAATCCACGAGGGTGTCAGGAGTCTTTCCCTCTGGCAGGCTCTTGTCTTGTGCTGCGCAGACTCATTGTCCTGTGTGGAGGAAACAGAGACTGACAGCAGGTCCCTGATTGACCCTGTCCCTAAGGGACGCTCATTGCAGCAGGTGTCCCTGCCCTGTGCCTGCGCCCCCCGCCCCCAGGGCTGTCCAGTGTTAGTATTCCCTCCACAGGCGTTTGCAATGACTCACGCACTGGTTGACTAATTTGAAAGTAAGCTGTTTTTGTGTAAGTAGGAAGGTTCAGTGAATCTTAAAAACTAAGTGATGGAGATTTTATTCCTCATTCTAGACCTTTCCTTCTGCCTGGAAGGAGGGACTGCAACAACATCTGTGGGTGATAATACATACGTCTTTGTGGCTGGGGAATTGTGGGCAAATTGAGTCTCAGCTTAGCTGCTCTCAGGTTTGGTGACCTCTGATCGTCATCTAGCGTCCTCGAGGCAGTGGAGATGTATCCTAATGAGGAAAGATTCCCAAGGACACACGCATGTCACAGATGTCCCCACAGAGTCCACAGAGGGATGGGGACCTGGTACCATCCACCCATCTGTCCCCATGCCCAGCACGCATGGATGGATTGGCAGATGACCCTTTCAGGTGGGCTGCGAAAGGGGTATGTTCCCCCAGATGTTGGGGGTTTGTTCTATAACAGGCAGTGTTATCTCTTCATTTTATAGTCAAATAACCCGGAGGCACAGAGAGGTTAAATCAATTCACCTTAGGACACACAGTGGATGGTGCAGAAGTTGGAATTAAAACCCAGACTGGGGACTTACGTTCCTGTTTACTTCCCCACTCGGTCTGAAGGGACGAGAGGGCCAGACCATGGAGGCTTGAGGGGAGACTTCTATCCTTGTCTTGCAGGAAGGAGGCTGCCAGAAGACTTCAGATCTGAACACACTGAAGAGAAAGCCCCTGGAGTGGAGGGGACCTAGGCCAGGTAGGGAAGAGAAGGGGAACATGGGATGAGGCTCAGGATGTACCTCAGAGGCAGAGTTCACTGAATGATGACATTTATGGGGAAAGAGGGGAAGGAGGGCATAAAGAAAGTTCGTGACCTTCTGGGATGATGAACGCCTCCCCTTCAGTGCCTGCCTCCTGGGCCCCCCAACTTTGCACATTCTGTGGGCCCTCCCCCCATGCTCCCAGGCTTCTTTTATCCTCTTTTTTTTTTCCTGTCAACATCAGACACTCTATAGTATCTTGTGCATCACACACACAGGGACACCTTCCTGGGGCAAACGTGTCACCTCCATCCCCTCAGGTATGCTCAAACCCTGGAGGAGAGCACCACCCTGCCCCTTCTGCTGCACCTGTGCACACCTGGGCTTAGAAAGAGACATCATAGAGGCGGTGGGGACCTGAACTTGAATCCCCACATCCAGAACTCTGAGGCTGCTATCAACCACACTCAGTGAGCTGCATGTCTCTGGAAAAGCGATTTCCATGCTCCATGCCTCTGTTTCCTCATCTGCAAAGAACAGTTACCACTGAGTCCATTCTGACTCATGGCAAACCTCTGTGCATCAGAGTAGAACTACACTCTGTAGGGTTTTCAATGACTGGTTTCTCAGGCCTTTCTTCTGAGGTACCTCAGAAGGGGGGATTCAAACTTCTCATCTTTCAGTTAGTAGTTGAGCATGTTAACCACCCAGGGATTCCCTTCCTCAGCAAAGCAGAAGCGTTAATAGCAGCTGATGTGTGTGATGATGGTGTGGCTTTGCCTAGATTAGCTCTGCATCTTGAAAGGTTGGTGTTAACACGTGAATGGATCAACATGTGTCGCAAACTGGGGACGAGCACAGAGATAGTGCTTTCCTGTGAATGATTCTTTCTTCTCTCTGTGCCTTTGGCCCAGTGGTTCTGTCTCTATGGGATTTAGCTGCTTAGCCTGCAAAAGGGGGATAACATAGTCCCGTGTCCCAGGGAATTTGGGAAGTCTCTGTGAGGCACTTGGCATGGGACCCGGCACCTTCTAAGTACCCCCATTACTGCTCACTGTGATGATGATGAAGTGCCAAGGCAAGGACTGACACCCGGCCCAGATGGGCTTCCCATGCTTCACCCACCTCCGTTGCCACCACCACCCCTCCCCTGGAAGCTGCTTCTCTCAGGCAGCAGAATGATGGTCAGAAAATGGAAAAACTTGGTCAAAGTAGTGTATTAGTTTCTTGGAGCCCCGTCTCCCCCTTCCACAGAAACACGAGCCTGAGATAACGTTCTCCCAAATAGGTTTACTTAAGTCAACCCATTACAAGTGCGGACACGCTCGCGATAACGGAAGCCTGAGAGTTCTCAATATCTTGCCCAGCATTCGGGAGGAATAAATGAGGGATGCAGGCGAGACAGCCCGGCTGCAAAGATTCCGGCGCGGCCCTCGGCCATCCATCAGCCCCGTGTCAGGCGCTGTTGCTGGCCCCGGGTTCGGGAAATATGGTCGCCATAGGGATGGAGTCAAATGCATCCTCTCAAAAATAGATCTGCTTAAAATTCATTAACTTAGACTACTCCACCAGTAGAAGGCAATCAATTCTTTGGACTCTATAATCACACTGCTCACGAAGCCCTCTTCCTTAGTGTCGGTTAAGCTAATAAAGGCCGTCTGGGTCTGATGGGGAGGGAAACACGTCTTGGAAGAGGTGACGCGAGAGGGCGCGAGGAGAGATGTCCAGCCGTGATGTTCTGCAGCCAGCGAGCTGGGACGTAATTACTCGGGGATGTGTATGTCTCCTGCGTCGGTCATTTATCACACCCACAGGGTCGGGCCTCAGCCAGTCTTTGCCCGGCGCCGGCCTGGGGCCAAGACAGCAGAGGAGGCAAGGGGTGGCCCCCTCCCCCAGGAGCAGCCATTCAAGGGAGGAGGGACAGGGACAAGTATTGGGATCACTTTGTGAGCTCATCTGTTCAACGCTGTAAATTCTACCTTCCGGTGGTTGCGTACAAAATTTATATTGGCAGTCTGACCCTCTCCCTGAACCCCAAGCCCTGCTGGCCCTACGCCCCTGCCAGAGGCCGAAAGGCATCATGGGCTCACCATATTCTCGGCGCAGCTCCTATCTTTCTTGGTAAACATGCCCCCTTAGAGCCCATCCATCATACATTCTTCTGGAAGCACAAGTCAGAGTTGAGGGGGGCCCTGCTTGGCTCCTTGTTCTATTTCACACTTCACATCTACCCTTTTAGAGTGTACCTCCCTGAAAGTGCCAGATTCGAGCCCCACAGTCACGGATGGTTCCCCTGCATCCATCTGGACTCTTTTTCCAGCTCACTGACCCACAAATGCCCTCCATATCCACTAAGGCCCCAGAGCCTGATGATCTCAAGCCATGTGCCTCTTGGTCTCCTCTCCTGTTCCTCGTCACTAGGATCCAGCCTCAGGGCCTTTGAACTTTCCATTCCTCTATCTGTGTGCTCTTTCCTCACAGCCTGTGGATCTGTGTCTGTAGATGCCAGAGGTGGTCTGTAGAGCAGAGCTGAGCACTGAAGGGCTGCGCATGGGGCGAACTCCATCGGGATGAGTGGAAGGGCACGGTCCTACCGTGCGCTCAGAAGCTTCCAAACTGTGAGCCTTGTATTCATTGTTGATACAGTTTCCTCCCATCCATTTAACAAACATTTATCCAGAGCTCCATGCACAAGGGGGTCCTTCCTCTCTCTCCTTCCTCTCCCTCTGAAGAGCCCACCTCCACTCCAGTCTCTGACATCATTTCCTCTGTCCGCAGCCCAAGGGAGAGTGAAGGCAGAGGGGGAGGACCAGGTGACCAGGGTCTTTGCTGTGGTCACAATGAAATGTCCCAGGAAAGGGAATCTAGGGAGAAGTGCCCGCCTGGACCCTGGGACCAGAGTACATGGGCTTAGAAGACACCATGGCCTCGACAGCACTCAATGGTCACAACTGTGGTCATGTGTGACCAGCATCGTGCTTACCAAGTTATCCAGGACCTTTGCACAAGACAAGGCCAGGGGCAGAGTTGTATCCTGGTAATGCTGCGAAACTAACATTAGACTGCCAGGTCAGTGGTCTAAACCCTCCAGTGTCTCCATGCAAGGAGAATGAGACTGTGTGTTCCTGTTAAGACTTAGAGTCTCAGAAACCTTACATAGGGTCGCTATGAGTTGGAATCGACTGGAAGGCAGTGGGCTTGGGATGGAACTAATTCATAATAATAATAATAGTAATGATCACCAATCCCGACTTAGTGCTTACTACATTCCAGACACTGACCCTCGCTTCGTGGATATACAAGGGGCTTCAGAAAGTTTGTGGGAGATTGCATTGTCTTTTTTGTTTTAATCTTTAAAAACTTTATTAAAAGAGCCTTTAATTAGAAAACTAGAATAATCTATCTATCTATATATATCCATACATCCATTCCCTAGATTTGCAATTGTCAGCATAAAAATGCTTTATGCACCCATAATCCTTTCTCACATGCAAACACACATAGTTTGCTGAGCCATTTCAAAGGAAATTATAGATCCCATTAAGTGGCACAGAATATTGAAGGATCTCCATTCTACAGTTGATGTTGTCGAGTGATGTTGAGTAGTTTCTAACTCATAGTGACCATTGTCTTTTTTTTTTTTTAAATGTTCTATTGTGAATTCTGTGATAGTCTACATTGGAGAACATTAGCTTTACATTCTTCTATCGTATATTGTTTCATTGCATGGTTATAATCCCCTCCATGCATCATCAACCAACCAAAGGGTATACCCTGCAAGCCTGCTCCCTGGTCGTCAGCACACAACCCCTCTACCTCTCTGGGTCTAAAGTCCCCAGACACTCCATCTTTCCACGTCATCATCTCTGCCTCCAGTTCTGGCATCACTGCTTCTCTGGGTAGTGTCCTGCTCTCTGCTCTTCTCCCTTGATGGTTCCAGGAACCTCTGCTCCTAGACTTCAAAGTCAGTCACTCTCTTTCTTTTGCTACAAAACATCTACCTTTACATTTCCAACCCTGACAGTCAGTCCTGATAACAATTATTCACTATTGTATCACAAGAGACCTATCCGCATTTCCTTTCATCAGCACCGCCTAGACAGATTGGATACTACTTACTAGAGATTCTACCTTCCTCCGCACCCTCTGGATCTAGGTTCCCTCTTGAAAGCTTGTAAGCCGGTCACTTCTTGCCTTTGTAGCCCCCACCCCCACCCCATTTTGGGTAGCCAATGTCCAAGTGGCCCATCCCTGTCTACTATGTGTATGGAAAGGGTAGGAATGATCCTCACTGTAAAGATTTTTTCCCTCTTTTAAGCTACTGCATCCATAGGTATAGGTCAAGGTCATCAAATTGTATCAGATTTTTTTCCCTCTTCTTTCTTCTTCTGGTTGAGCTCTGATCATCCAGTCATTGAAGCCAGGTCAAGTGGGTATTATCTGCAAGTGTGGGTGTTCTTATGCATATACTCTCTCTTCTTATCAGCTGGACGCTTCACTCTCCACTTCTAATCCTCTGTGGCTATGTCACTGACTCTGGGCCCAAGAGTCCCCAGGTCTTGCCACGCTGCTGGCCAACCAGGTCTCCACCTGGCTTCACAAGAGTCTATTGAACATGGTAGGGCTTAGCTCACAGCTTTATTGCTGTCTTTCCCTCACTTCCCCTTATAGGTGATGAACGTGGTCACTGATCAGAGCATGTATTCCCATTGAGTCTTAGTCTTGGAAGGGGGTTTGCCCTGAGGGACCTGACCACATGCCTTGATGTCTCTTGGGTGAACAACTTGCTTGTTCTTGTAGTAATCAATTGGACTGCCTCTATTGTTTTGTATTTTTCCTGACGGTCTTTCTTTCAAGAAGTATCTTCTCTTCTTCTAGCTACTCCAGGCTGGTCTGCTTGTCCTTTCAAGTGGAAATTTCCCACCACAGAAGATTCTTGATGGAGTTCAGGATTCCACCTATGGTCTTATTAATGGAGAGGCTCCACAGAAGGCCTCCTTCACTGGGCATGTTCCATTGTCTTTCAATTCCTTTTTTCCCCCAAACTTTTTGAAGCCTCTTCTTAAACTCCTATATCCTTCCACAATCTTCTGAAGAAGGTACTGTTATTATCCCCATTTTACAGACGGAGAAATGAAGGCACAGAAAGATTTAGTAACCTGGCCAAGACCACACAGGTCAAGAGTAACAGTTCAAACCCTGGGAGAAGGTGCCCCATACACATCTGTGGTGTTGCTAAGTGGACAAATGAACAGAGATTGGCATCACACACCTCTGACTGGGGAGAGGGTGACCAGAGCAAGGCTCTGGGCTAGCAACACTAGGAGCTAGGGCTGGGGGCAGGTGGTGATCTTCTTTCCAGCTTGCTCTGAGGCCTGAAGATGAGGGAGAAGCACATCATCTGAGTCATTCATTCATTCATCCCTTTATTCATTCATCAAACACTAACTGAATCTCCAAGCCCTGAGGATTCAGTGATTTCTTAGACATAACTCACTAATGTTGTCACCAAACCGACTAGATTTATCCATGCTGCGGCACAAGAAGCCAAGAGTGATGCCCTTTGGGTGAGGTTGGGGGTACAGGGGGCAAGGAAACTGTAGCGGATTGAGCTGAAGGCAGGAAGATTTTGGGTTCTGTGTGGGAGCTCAGAGCTAGCTGGCCTGGGGTGCCACTGAGCTGGGACGATGTCCCAAGGCCTAGGTTCCTCCGTTCTGATTTTGTTTTCCTCATCTTCTCTTTCTCATCCACTTCCAATTCATCTGGCGGCCCTGGGTGTTGCTTCCTAAGCCACCTTGAAGCCTTTGTGGAATGGTGTTGGGATAAACAGCATCTATGCCATTAGCAGGGATATGCAAGACAGCTGACTCTGTCTCTATCCCAGCCTCAGGTGCCCGGGAGAGGACTAGGGAACTTGGAAGGCTTCATCGTTATGTGACTTGACTTTTCTGTTGTAGCCATAAGCCCCCAAGGCTGAAACTGTGCCCCATCCACTCCTCCCCTGCTTTCCCCTCAAAGTCCTCCAAAGCCAATGCCAAACGTATGTGTGTGTGATATTGTCTCACGAGAACATTGGCCTTGAGACACTGACCTTCGACTCAGCTGTCTCTGTGAATCATTCCTTGTCGTTAAGATGAGAAGTGAGTCCGTCTGTCTTATCCGTGAACTGCCCTTGGTACTGAAGCATTTTCCCCTCACTCTACCCACATGAAAAGAGCCCTTTGACCCTGAGTGAAGAGGCAGGGGCCCCTTTCCGCCTTACTAGCTTCTCCAGGGAGCAGCTGGAGATGAGAGCAACTTCCAAGGCCACCTCCTATTTCTCCCCAGCTTTGTCTAGAAGATGAGGGTTTTGAACACTGACTGCCAACAAAGTTCATTCCCCTGGCCATCCTTCCCAACACACAGAAAAGGAAATGTGAGGTGAGGCAATAGGCTGTGGATGGAGTTGGGGGTGCGAGGTGCCGACTCCCTCTTTTTACACCCCCGATACCATCCACACTCCTTTACAAAGCACACTCATCAAAGGTTTCTTCCCTGGCTACTTACCATCAGTCTGTCTCAACTCAACCTGTCTTTATAGACATAGGTCATAAACATAGCCTTAAACATAGAATCCAAAACCCCACTAATGGTCCAAATCACCAATATCCCTGCCTTCATCCAGCTTACAGAACTGTGATGTCACATTGGACTAGTTAGTTAAGACTTAGGTGAGATGGGACAGCTTGCAATGGAGTATCACTGGCCATGAAGAGAAACAAGGTCTGGAGAAGTCAGAGACAGAAGGATAGATGTTTTCTGTTGCCCCTGTATGAAACATCTGTAATTAGCTAATCCATAGAGACAAAGGGATCCTGATGACAAAGTGGCTAAGGTTCAAACCCATCATCTGCTCCAAGGGAGAAAAATGTGACATCGACTTCCATAAATATTAGACCCACTGCCAGGGAATTGATTAAGACTCATAGCGACCCTGATACAGGGTTTCCAAGATCGTAAATCTTTATGGGAGCACACAGACTAATTTTTCTCTTGCAGAGCAGCTAGTGGGTTTGAACTGCTGATCTTACAGCTAACAGCCCAGCACCTAAACCAAGTGTTAATGGGGCTCCAGCCTTGGAAACCTTGTGGGGCAGTTCTTTTACTCTGTCCTAGAGAATTGTTAAGAGTCAGAAGTGATTCTGTCGATGGTACCCAACAACAACATAGAAACAAGAAAGCTGATCAGTGGTTGCCAGGGGCTTAGGCAAAAGGTGAATGGGGAGACACTGCTTAATGGGTATTTGATAGAACGTTTTGGAACTAGAGACAGGTAATGGTTGCATAACATTGTGAATATATGAAATGCACTCACTGAATTATACATTTTCCACTGGTTAATTGTAATTATTGAATTTCATTTCAGTAGTAATAATAAAAACAGGTAGGTGGCATTCATGCTGGGCACCCTTTTCAACTCTGCACTCTTTGGATAATCGACAAATCTACTTGTACCCAACACTCAGGGCTTTTACCGTAAATTTCCATGACCACCCTGCCTCCCCCAAAACCAAGATTGTACACATGAGCCTGAGGTCTCGCGGAGTGTGACCAAGTTGGAGTAGGGTTTCCCTTGGACGGTGGGAGCTCTGGCTCTGGACTTGCTGGCATAGTCTCTGGCTGCTTATTTAGACATTGGGGTGGCTGGCAGAGGCTGCAGCTGCCTGGGGCTGGGTTCTTGCTGGCTGCTGAGGATTTCTTGTTCTAGAAACCATCTAAGTTTTGCTAAGTGTGGGTTCATTTCACAAGGATGGAATCCACACTTTAGACAAGCATCCAGGGCACCCTCTGCTTTTTAGGCTGCAGTGGAGACTGTGTGTTTGAGAAACCAGTTCTAAGAAGAGCATCCATCTATCCATCCATCTACCCACTCACCCGTTCACTCAGGTATCCACAGATCCACCCATCTACCCACCCATCCATCCACCCATCTATCCACCCACCCATCCACCCATCTATTCACTCAGCTGTCCACATATCTGCCTGTCTATCCACTCACCCACCCACTCATCCATCCATCCATCCATCCATCCATCCATCCATCCATCCATCTATCCATCCCCAGCCAGCCAGCCAGCCAGCATTCTCTCAGATACGAAGATGGCCTTGGGCACCCACAGGGATAGAGCTGAACATTGCTCTGGACCAAGCTTGCACTTCGGATCCTTCCTTGGTGCTGTCAGTGGATGCGCTAGATTAACATCTCTCCAGACTCCACAAAAGCCCCTTCCAGACTGTCAGTCTTGAAACTTCAAGACCTGTCAGGTTTTTCTCTGGCTAATCCTCAAAGAATTGAGGGAAAATCCAGCTGTCACACAATGTCATGATTGACAGCCTTGATTTTATTCTTCCTCTCACTCTGTTCCAGAAAAGGTCTTAAAGTGGTTTACAAAATAACACCCACACAGCAACCTAACTTAGACAAAGGAGAGGAAGTTGGGACAAGGGAACCGAGGCAGAGACGAGACCTGAGGTCATTGTGAAGCTGTGCAGACCCCACAAGAAGGCCCCAGGCAGGCCACTGAGCTTCCAAGTAGCCAAAGGGAAGATGGAATCATTGATAGTGTGAGATATGAACAGAGCCAGGACTCGGGGGGGGGGGGGGGGCGAGGGGAGGGAAGGGGCATGTCTCAGAGTGGTTCTCTTAAGAACAACTTGAGAAAGGACGAAAAGTCTCAGGCTGGCTTTTTCTCTTGGCTTGTGCTTGGCGTGGTGACCTTCACATGGCCTTGACGCTGGCAAGTTTGTAGACTTGGATATGCCATGGAAATGCTCCACCACCAAGGACCATGCATCCCTCCAGATGAAAGTGGCTGAGGTTGACAAGGTTACCAATAGGTTCAAAGGCCAGTTGAAGACATACACTATCTATGAGGTCATTTGCAGGATGGTGAGTCAGAAGATTCTGTTATCCAACTGGCCAAGGCCAACAGATTCATCTCAAATAATTGTCTAGAGAGACAGTTAAGGATGTGGAGCATCTGTCACCCATAAATAATAAAACTCCAAGAAACAAATCATATGCGAGGGGGCTCCAAACTGTTCACGGAAAAACTCCATTATCTTTCAGTTCCGTTTTTCCACGAATGTTTTGAAGTCTCTTCATGTATATGTGTGTATACACATAAGTTGTTGTTAAATACCATCAGGTTGGTTCCGACTCGTAGCGACCCTGTATAGAGTTTCCGAGGAATGATTGGTGAGCCTGTACCGCCAACCTTGTGGTTCAAACCGACCTTGCAGTCCAGCGCATCATCTCACAGTGCCACACCAGGATTTCATATATCTACTACATATACATATACATATATATATATATACATTGTTGTTGTTAAGTGCTGTTAAGTCGGTTCTGACTCATAATGACCCTGCATAGGGTTTCCAAGGACCAGCTGGTGGGTTTGAACCGCCGACCCTGTGGTTCCCAGTACATTGCTGATCCTACAGTGCCACACCAGGAGTCCATATATAAATATACATGTTTGTCATTGTTGTTTCGTGCTATCAAGTTGGTTCCCACTCACAGTGACCCTGTATAGGGTTTCTGAAGCTTTAAATCCTCACAGGAAGAGAACGTCTAATCTTTCTCCCAGAGAGTGGCTGGTGGGCTCAAACTGCAGACCTGGATATATACACATGTGAGTGAGCCAAAAATTATCCTCACTCCGGTTATATTAAAACACTCATCCAAGCTCACGGCTGATGACAACAATGAACGTGCACATGAAATGATTCTGTTGAAGAGTGACGGTGGATTATGTGGTAAGTCATTTGCTTATCAGCCATGGCTCTGCCTCTGAAATAATCCATGACAGACTTGGGTTTGTAAATGTTTGTGTGTGATGGGCGCTAAAACAACTCATGGAACAGAAGTGGTTGAACATCTGCAAACAAAATTTGGACTGGTACTCAAAATAAGGTAAAAGTTTCTTTAAAAAAAAATGTCTGTCACTGATGATGAGGCATAGAGTCATCACTACGAGCCTGAGAGTAAACAGCAGAGTACGGAATGGAAACATCATCAATTACTGACCAAGAAAAAGTTCAAAAATCAACCATCAGCTGGAAAATTGATGCTTACAGTTTTTGGGGATTCTCAAGGGCCAGTATTGGGACACTATCGGAAAAAAGGTTCAACCATCAACAGTGCTCCTTACAGTGAGATGCTCACTGAAGAGCTGGAGACTAAACACAGATCACAAACACCAAGGGTGTTGTGATCTTGCATGACAACGAATGTCCACACATTTCTGCTCACACTGTTGATACTCTGTGAAAATTTCATTTTGAGGTGTTAAAGCATCCTCCCTATAGTCCTGATCTTGCTCTATTGGACTTCTACCTGTTTGGTCCCCTGAAAGCAGCCCTTTGAGGACAAAAGATTCACCTCTGATGAAGAAGTGAAGACAATGGTGCAATCATGACTCACAGCTCAGCCTGAAACATTTTTTTAAAATAAGAGAATTCAAAAGCTTGTTGACAGATGGACAAAATGTATTGAAAAGCAAGGAGATTATGTTGGAAAATGATGTATTTTTCTTTTCTAAAAGTCGATTAAAATAAATTGCACAGCCAGAGTGCAGATAATTTTTGACTCACGCTTATGTATGTGTGTCTATATACATATGAAGCCCTGGTTGTTGTTGTTGTTGTTAAGTGCCATCGAGTGGATTCTGACCCATAGCGACCCTGGATAGGGTTTCCAAGGAACAGCTGGTAAGCTTGAACCTCTGACCTTGCAGTTCAAACGGCTTTGCAGTCTGGCACATTAACCCACAGCGCCACACAAGGATTCCGTGAAGCCTTGATAGCATAGTGGACTGTGAGCTAGGCTGCTAACTGCAAGGTCAGAAGCTCGAATCCACCAGTTGCTCTGCGGGACAAAAAATGAA
>NW_006408543.1:8454815-8487686 GCF_000296735.1 Chrysochloris asiatica
CAACCCCGATATCAAATTCTTCTTCCTATAATCCAGCTTTTTGGATGATTTGTTCAGCATACAGATTGAATACGTATGGTGAAAGAATACAACCCTGATGTACAGCTTTCCTAGTTTTAAACTATTCAGTGTTTCTAAGGAGTGGCTGGTGGGTTTGAATATATATCCTGGTGTGACACTGTAGGATAAGCACTGGACTGCTAACCAAAACATCAGCGATTCAAACCCACCAGTCATTCCTTGGAAACCCTACCCAGAGTCACTATGACAGCACTTAACAACAGTGACATATATCTATCAAAGCCTCAGACTGGGTGTCTTTCTGTTGGGGACCAGGAGGGAGGGGCAGTATGGGCTATCAGATTCTTTTCTTTGGGGGGAGCTCTTCCTGTCTCCTCCATGTGACCGATGGTCATGGATCCCCCACAAGTGACCATCTGGGGATCCAGGAGGGCCAGTCAGTCTTCTGTAAGAACCTGTGTGTCCTCAGGAGAGAGACAGGTTTGCGTGCCTGGCGAGTATGGTCACAACGTCCTATCTTCTGTGACATCATACTGGTGGCCATCTCTTCAAGACAGGATGAGGCCAGTATCCAGAGGAGATCAGGGTAGCAGAAATAAGAGGTGAGCAGATGAAGCAGGAACCCAATGATGTTGTGCCCTATGACTACTGTTCCCAGCCAATTCTGACATCTTCCCCAGATTGCCTTGTTCACTGAGCCTGCCACGTCCCAACACAGTGGTTTATGTGAGTCTGTTGCAAGGAAAGGGTCCCTGGTTGGGGCCAATGGTTAAAGTACTTGCTGCTCACCAAAGTGTTGGAAGTTCAATTCTGCCCAGAGATACTTTGGAAGAAAGACCAGAAGATCTATCCCCATAGCAAACACTGGGGATGGGATGGTCATGAATTGGCATCAACTCAACAGTAACCAGTTTACTAGTTGGTTCCAAGGAAAGATTTGTGCAAACACACACTCTAATGTAAGAGGGTGTGGGATGGACTCGTGAGGAAACCACACGAGTTCTTCTCTTGTTTGTGCCATTGGTGGCCTTTGAGCTTTGGGGGTTCAGTTCTGTTCCAGAATCTGGAACCCCACTGCCCTGGCCAACCTGCCTCCACAGATAGTGGGGCCGGGGGACACCTGATCTCCTAGTGCTGCTAACTGTGTTCATTGTGGGCTGGCACCGTGTGTGCATGCTTGGAGATGGGGCTGTAGTGAGCGCTGAGACCGAATCCCGACCATGAAGTTCATTCACAGTTGTGTTATCAGAGGCCTCAGGGAGAACACAAGCCCCCCTCGCTTCCCGGGGCAGGTCCAGAGCTAAACAAGTGCAAGAACAAGAATTCTTTTCTTTAGGAAATATTGTTTCCTCAGCAGGAAACAAGAAAGGAGGTAACCTAGATATTTTGGAAGTGCCGATGTGTTTGCTTGTAGGTTTCCCCTTGTCCTTAGTTTATTCCCCAGGGCAAGGTTTCTCTAATTGGCTCCATTAATATTGGGGACCAGAAAATTCCATGTTACGGGGCTGTCCTGTGCTTTGTGAGATATTTAGCAGCATCTCTGACCTCTACCCACCAGCTTTCAATAGCAACCTCTCCATGGTAACAACTTCAAATGGTCTAAGCAAATGTCCCCTGGGGAGGGGAGGAGGATAAAATCATGTCCCATTCAGAATTGTGGTTCCAGAGACTTAAGCAGTCATGCTTCAGACATCGGAAGGTGTAGCTGAAAACCAAGAAGAAGGAAGCTCATTTGTGACTTTTGAGTTTCACAAGCAGACAGGGAGGGGGAGTTGAGAGCAGGAACGTTGGATAAGTTTCAGCAGAGTTTCTAGACCTTGGCAGATTAGGAAGAAAAGGCTGGCAATCTTCTGATAATCAGCCAGTGAGAACCCTATGGATCCACAACTAATCATGGGGTGTCCCAGGGCAGAGCAGGGCTTCATTCCATTGTGTTGGGGGCCAACCTGACACAACTAACATCAGTATCGGTCCCTGAACACTGGGGGTGGGGAAGGAACACTGAACTGACTGAGAAGCAGTCTTGCCACCTCACAGGAGGGACCCCAGAAGAGATGAGTTGTAGGAAAACAAAGGTAGACTTCTTGCATGCCTACCTTTGAGGCTTGAGAGCCATCCGGTCACACTGGGCTCCAAAGTTCTCCACCACGGAGCGTGACCACAGTATTTTTAGCCTGGAAATATTTGCAGGATGGGAGTTCCCCAACACCTACATGGATCATAAAATAATTTCCATCAAGCGGCCGTGGAACACCTCGCTCAGAACACTAAGAGCCTGTGCGTCCTCCAAGGTCAACACTGTCCCCGCGCCCGCTGGGCCACGAACAAGGAGGGCTGCTGTGTGGGGGCAGACAGGCAGCTTCCCTGAGCCGCCAACCTGGAACAAGGTCTACAGTCCCCTTCCCGGTGGTGGTCGGTAGGCCCAGGTGTCTGGGGGGCTTGATAAAGACCTCCTGTCTTCATGTTGGTCATAGCAGGCCTTCTGTGGCCCTGGGTCTTTGATGAAGAGTCACCCACACTGGCAGGGCCTTCTGTTTTCTCATCAGCCTGGTTCCTGTATCTCATGGCGACCAGGTGCTGCCCAGGGAGGAACCGGAGTCTGCGCCCAAGAGGGCAAGACTGAGCCACAGTGGCAGTTAAACTTGGCTCTCTCTGCCTGCTTCCAAGAGTGTTGATGGTTGATCCACGCAAAATAAAATCTTTGACAACTTCAGTCTTTCCTTCATTTGTTGTTGTTGTTAAGTGCCATTAAGTTGGTTCTGACACATAGCGACCTTGTTTCCAAGGAGTGGCTGCTGAACTTGAACCACCAACCTCTCAGTCCAGCACATTAACCCGCAGCGCCATTTCTCCATTTATCATGATGTTATTTACTGGCCCAGTGGTGAGGACTTTTGTTTTCTTTACATTGAGTTACAACCCATACTGAAGGCTGGGTATTTGATCTTCATCAGTAAGTATTTTAAGTTCTCTTCACTTTCAGCGAGCGAGGTTGTATCATCTGCATATTGTAGGCTGTTAATGAGTCTGCTTCCAATCCTAATGCCATGTTCTTCTTCATATAATCTGATTTCTACCACCTCTGTGCTAGAAGCCTGGAGGCCAGGGTTGGGAGGGAAAACCCTCTTAGGCAGGTTGTGGTGGGGGCCTCTGTCCCCCTCCTTTGCAGAGTGACGGAAGGGAGGGATGCATGAAGGACCATGAGGTTCAGTCCATGCATCCTTCCAGAGTCTGTATGCTCTAGAACAAATTCCCAAGCCTCCAGGAACCTTTTCCTCATTGGACAAAGGGCAGTACGGCTCTAAGGCAGGCAGTTGTAAAAGGAGACCCAGCCCAGGGCAAAGTTTGTCAGTGGCCATCATATCCTCCCAGACTCATGGTGACCTCGTGGATGACAGAAGGAAGTGTTGTTCAGTCCTGCACACCCTCACATCACTGGCCTGCTCAAGGCCACTCTTAAGACCGTTGAGTTTTTACTGAGAATACTAGGAAGATGTTTACCTGTGCTTTATTGACTATGCGAAGGATTTCAACTGTGTGGATCATGGCAAGCTATGGATAACATTGCGAAGAATGGGTATTCCAGAACACTTAATTGTGCTCATGAGGAACCTATGCGAACAGAACAAGGGAACACTGTATGGTTTAAAATCAGGAAAGCTGTGCACCAGGGTTCTATCCTTTCACCATATTTGTTCAGTCTGTACGCTGAGCAAATAATTCGAGAAACTGGATTATATGAAGAAGAACGTGGCATCAGGAATGAAGGAAGATTCATTATCAAGCTGTGATATGCAGACGATACAACCTTGCTTCTGAAAGTGAAGAAAATACTTACTGATGAACATCAAGACCACACCCTTTAGTATGGGTTGCATCTCAGTGTAAAGAAAACAAAGATCCTTAGCACGGGACCAATAAATAACATCATGATAATTGGATAAAAGATTGAAGTTCTTAAAGACTTCATTTTGCTCAGATCAGTCATTAACACTCATGGAAGCAGCAGTTAAAGAATCAAATATTAGGCAAATCTGTTGCACAAGACCTCTTTAAAGTGTTGAAGAGCAAAGATGTCAGTTTGAGGACTAAGGTGCGCCTGACCCAAGCCATGGTATTTTCAGTAGCCTCATATGTGAAAGTTGGACAATGAATAAAGGAGACCATAGAGTAATTGATGCATTTGAGTTATGGTGTTGGAGAAGGATATTGAAAGTACCATGGACTGCCAAAAGAACAAACAAATCTGTGTTGGAAGAAGTACAGTCAGAATGCTTCTTTGAAGCCAGGGTGGTGAGATTTCATCTCTCATACTTCGGACACGTTATCAGGAGGGATTAGTCCCTGGAGAAGGACATCATGCGTGGTACAATGGAGGGTCAGCAAAAAAGAGGAAGACCCCCAATGGGATGGATTGGCAAAGTGACAGCAGCAATGGGTTCAAGTGTACCAATTGTGAGCAAGGCACAGTACTGGGCAGTGTTTTGTTCTGTTGTGCATAGGGTCACTATGGGTTGGAGCTGATTCAATGACACGTAACAACAATAATAACAACAATATTTGGAAGTAGACTGCCCGGCCTTTCTTCCTACTCTCAGTCTGACAGCTTTACTAAAACCAGTCCACTCTAGGACAAAAGTACACCTGCAATGTATGCGTGCTATTGCCACTGGGGATATGCCGCCATCAAGGGCATGGTTGTATTGTTGAGTTATTAACCAGGGATGGGAATGGGGTGGGGCAGGCAGAAGGGAGTCTATATTACAGTCAAGATAAGAATAAGGACCCTGGAAATTTCCTGGAGTCTGACTCCTCCAGGGAGAAGGGTAAGGGAACCATGGTTGGGTACATCGATCATAGATGGGGACTCTGAATGCAGTGGAATGCTGAGGACCATCACTGATGCTCCTGTCTCATGTGACTGCCCCTTGGATGGCCAAGCACATGTTCTACCTGAAGCTCAGGTGTTTGAGAGCTGGAGGGCAGGTTGCCCTGGCCAGACACAGATTTAGTCTTGATCCAGCTGAACCATTGTGTGGTCACTGAGGCCAGGAAGGGTGCTGGCTTCAGAGGGTGGCCCAGACTCCAAGCTGGAGGCACTTGGTCTGGATGGGTTTCAGCAAGGTTCTCTTCCCCACAGTGAGTACTTATATTAGGGGGCCAGTCTACTTACAGGGGGCCCTGGAGCATGCCAGCTGACTCTTACCAACAAAATGCCTGACATATACCCTGGGCGAGGAGAGAATGAGGCTTCAAAAGTACAGAGCTGACAAAATAATACTAATAACCCAATCTTACTGGTCTGATAGACTATGACCATTCAGGTCTGGGACTGAACTCACTCCCGAGCTCAATTTTCAGCTAAGCAATAGATAAGTCTCTCGAGGGGACAGCAGCACTGGGCACGCACACAATGGACTCCTGGTTTGGCGCTGGCCTGCAAACCACAAGGTCAGTTGGAAACCCTATACCGAGTCACTATGAGTTGGAACCGACTTGACCGCACTTAACAACAGCAACACTATAGAGTGGTCAACCATTTGAGTTCCTGAGGGCAGTATTTACCTAAGGACAAAGTTTCCAAGGGTGGGGGAAGACAGAGGAAGGGAAACAAGGAACAGGGAGGCAGGGACTCTTTGATGTTGCCTGGAGGGGATTGCAATCAATGAAATGAAGTGTATATGAATTGCTGAATGAAAAACCGATGATCTGCTCTGTAAACCTTCACCCAATTCGCATTAAAGTGTTTTTGTTTGTTTGTTTGTTTGTTTGTTTGTTTAAAGCTTACCAGTGATGATGACTCTTGGTCATTCTTTGGGTCTGGAACTAAAGTTACCACCATGACTTAATTTTCAGCCAAGCAGTGGCTAGGGGGTCAATGATACTAGTGAGGTACGTACACCATAGAATGGACAACCGTCTGAAATCAAAAGAGCAGCGTCTACCCACGGACAAGGTTTGAAAGTGTAGGGACAAAAGGAGGAATGGAAATAAGATATACGGGGAGGAAGTGGATGAGTGATGTTACATGGCGGAGGTTGCAATCAATGAGATGAAACGAAGTGTATGATTTGTTGAACGTGAAACTGATGGTCTGCTCTGTAAACCTTCACTCAATTCACAATAAAAAGTTAAAAAGAAAAAGTACGGAGCTGATTAGGGCCTCACTGCTCTGGCCGTCGGGAATTCTTAGGGACACTTAGAAGCAGACAGACAGACAGAGGACTGGGCGTGAGTGACAGAGGTTCCTGTACACTGCATGATCATCTTGTATCATAAGCCTCTTTCTTTTATGCAGTTTGGGGACCAAGAACGGTATGAACTTGGCACAAGCTGAGTCCCTTTCCTTCCTCATGAATGAGGACGACCTCAGTTCTGCCTGCTGGTGGGATGGTGGTGGGCTTCTGCAGGACTGAGGTGGTCTTGCTAATAAAGAGCTAAATAAATGTCAGCTGCTTGCAGAAAAAAATCAAGGGGAAGGGAACTTAGTGGAGGGACAGCGGAAGACATCCCTGAAAAGTCAAATTTGATCATGACCTTCAGGAGTTAATGGAGGGAGTGAAACAGGGCCAAGACAGAACACAAAGTCCGGGCGGTTGGGAGGATGAAGTGGGCTGGCTTTGACAGACTCACTCTAGCTTCTGAGCAGAAAATGAGAGCAGAGGGAGAAGGAAGTGGTTGGGTCCAACCACATACTGGAAAGGAAGCCCAGGACTTGCTGAGGGCTTGGATGTGAGCATGAGAGCAGGTCAAGGAACCTCTGGGGTTTCTGAGAGATGGGAGTTTAGGGTGGGTGCTCACTCTGGGGACGTTAAGGGCAGAGGGGACACAGCGGCTCGTCAGGCAATGGCAGCTCTCCAGGCTGCAACCTATGAACTTCTGAGAGGATCTGCGAACCCTGGGAAGAGGAGGAGACCCTGGAGGGCAGGCTTCCAGGAGACCCAGCCTGCCAGAATCAATGGAGACATGGAGCCTGATCCGAGCGACATGTTGGCTGACAGAGCTTGAGGCGTTCTGTTCTCACACATGCACGTGCTTGCACATTTCCCCCATTCACACGCACTCTCATGTACACTCACATGCATTCACACACACACACACACACACACATTTCATACATGACTTCACACTTACACACACGCACATTTACACACCTCTCTCATATGTGATTTCACATGCACACAATCACACACTCACACACACACACACATCTCACATGACTTCACACACACACACGCACACTCACACATGGGTTCACACACACCTCTCTCACAAGTGACTTCACACACTCACAATTACACACACATATTCTTATACACACTCTCACAGACACTCACATGGGTTCACACACATCTCTCTCACATGTGACTTCACACTTACACATTCACACACATGCGTTCACACTCTCACACACCTCTCACATGTGACTTCACAAATACTCACATTCTCACACACGCGTACACTTACACATGTGTCCACACTCACACACTTCTCTTGTGATTTCACACTTAAACACACACACATGTGTTCACACCCACACATCTCTCTCACACATGACTTCACATTCACATGCACACTCACATTCACATCACGTACACATACTCACATACAATGCGTTCACAATCACACAGTCTTATTTATGCACACTGACACATGCATTCACACTCAAACACGTATCATGCTCACATGATTCACACTCACCTACCTGCATACTCACACACATTTGCACGCACTCACATAGTCTCTCACATCTGGATCACAAATGCATAAACATTCATGAGGTCATGGGTGAGTTTGTATTGCTCTTTCTTCTTGCTTTCCAAAAACTAGTCTTTATGACTTACATCAAAAACAACAAAACCACCTCAACTTTTACTTTTTAAGCCTGATACTGAACTCACTGCTGCAGTACAACTTTCAGGCAAATAAGACAAATGTATATGAAGTGAACAATCACACCAGCGAGGTACACACTCCTTAGAACAACCAACCCCAGGAGATCAAAGGGGCAGCCTGTGCTCAGGGATAGAGCTCAGAAGGCCGGAAGGGATAAGAAAGAAGGAGGAATGGAAACAGGAAACAGAAGTGAGAAGAAATATGTTACATCGTGAGAATTATTAAACCATGCCATGAAACAAAATGTGTACGAATTATTGAATGGAAATATCAAAGTGCTCTGTAAACTTTAACACGAATCACAATAAAATTAAAACAAACACAGAAACTCTGAATGTTGTTGTTAAGTGCTATTAAATCGATAGCAACCCTGTACAGGGTTCCGAGGAGCAGCTGATGGGTTTGAACCTCTGATCTGGAAGTTCGAAGTCCAGTGCTTATCTTACATTACCACACCAAGGATAACCCACTGCCATCGAGTCGATTCCTACTCATAGAGACTCTCTGTCCGGTTTCTGAGACTACAAATCGTTACGGGAGCAGACAGCCTCATCTTCCTCCTGTGGAGCAGTTGGCTGGTAGATTTGAACAGCCAAACTTGTGGTTAGCAAGCAGCTCAGTGCCTAATGAAACAGTGTGTCTGTTGATTGTATGGCATGTGCGGAGCAAAATCTTGATCCTGTGCCTGGCTGTTTAGAGCTCTCAACACTTAACCAAGAGAGGGATGCTAACATTCCATTTTGTGTGACTCGTGTAACAACCAAGGAGCTCTGGAAGTGCAATGGTTAAAGCATTTGGCTGCTAACCAAAAGGTCTACAGTTCAAATCCCCCAGCTACTCCATGAGAGAACAATGTGGCAGTCTGCTTCTGTAAAGATTTACATTCGTGGACACCCAAGGGGACTGTTCTATTCTATCCCATAGAAATTTCCACTTTTGAGAAACCATTGAAAGGAATTAAGCTGAAACATTCAGGAAAATAGTGAGGCACAATGCTACTTTAGACAGACTCTTGCAGATGAACCAGGAAAGGAAAATGTTAGTCTTAAATGTCCCCAAGTTGGTTGAAAATTATCAACCGAGTTGAAGCCAGCAGTGGATAGTTTGTTGCATTTGTATAAACATCAAGAAACACCACTGTGGGGGAAATCAACAAGAAACAGGCTATGCAACAAAATCGAGAGAAAATGAGCAGAGAAAAGACTAGAAGGGCAGAACTCTCTATGCAAAGGTTAGTGTTTGCTGAGTAGAGGAACTACTGATTGATGTGTTTTCTTCCTAATTTTCAGCCGTTTCTAATTTTCTTAACAGAGCATGTGTTACTCCTAGAAAGAGAAAACAATAACCCACTGATTTTTGTATTTAAAACATCCTACCCACTTTGAATGGAGTGTGCTGGCTCTGTAGGATAAGCACTGAATTTCGCTAAGTGCAAGGTTGGTGGTTCAAACCCACCAGCTGTTCTGTGGTAGAAAGATGAGGCTTTCTGTTTTTATAAAGATGTACAGCCTCAGAAATCCTATACAGGGTCGATATGAGTCAGAATTGACTCAATGGCACTTAACAGCAATTCACTTCAAAAAGCCCACTTTGAAGGCAAGCTTCCTAGCAGGTGTCTTCAAGCCTGGAGCAAAGGTAGCCTGTGTTGGGGAGCCCTGGACCCAGCAGCACCCAGAGTCTGCCACAGTCAGGGATCCAGGCAGTGTTAGCTCATGGAGGCAAGAGCTTCCTTCCTGCCTCCAGAAAGCATACTGTAGGACCAAGTCTGGCTCCCCCTGTCCGCAACACAGTCTGGTGAATGTCAGAGTGGGGAGGCCCAGGGTCTCTCACCTAGGACACCTGGTTCTGGAGATATCCTCTGAGATGAAAGGAGGTATCAATTACCAGCCAAGGCCTCTGGGAGGTTAACCCTGTCCTACCTCCTGCACACTCCTTTCTGGCTGGACCTCCTAGAGGCCTCATCTAAGTCAAGGTACCCCAGGGGCAGAAAAGACCCTTCTGTGCCTCTGGGTGTTGGGAGTAGACTTGTACAGGAAATGTACTCCCATGTGTGCAGTTAAAGATCTGGGGGGCTGGGCAGAGTGGAGAGACATACTGCAGACTTTGGAGTGGGAGGGGGATGGGAGGTCCACATCAGGGACCTGGATACTGGGTTTCTCTCTCCCTTCCCCATCGTCTTCGTCCCTGTTCCCATTTCAAGAGTGGTCTCTGGCTGCTGGCCCTTCCACACATCTGGTGCACAGGGTGGCTGAGATACTCCTCATGTGTGCCCCTCTAGTGGGGGTGGCAAAAGCCTTGGCCGCTGTGATGCTGGGGAGCCGTCTGGCTGGGCTGTTCAGCAGGTGATGGGATGTTTTAATGAGCAGGCCTCGCAGTCTGGACTTCATCTTCCCCAGCTGTCTGATCCTGCTCCCTGTGGTGGTGAGCAAAGCCAGCACCTGGCTGAGCTTGCTGGGAATCCACGTCAAGAGCCGTAACCGGAAGGCTGCCATGGGGGCCTAGCAGGGGAGTCAGCCCCAGCAGAGGTCCAGAGTTCCTTCCACACCAACAGCTGCCCAACACCACGGCCAGAGGGTGGGACAAAGACCCTGCCTGGCCCCAGGGTCACCCCGCTGAGTCTGAACAGTTAACAGGGGTCTACACCCTCTGGGTGACACCTTTCGCTCCCCCTCCATCTATATGTCCAGGACTGAAGGAGCCACCCCTCCTGGACACCTCAGATCTTCCCTTGGCTACCAGACCCCCTTAGCCAGGGATGGGAATCATCTGATTCATTGGTGTCTCCATGCCTCGACAATGAGCTGTGAAATTCGGTTCCAAAATTTGTTATCAGTTGTGCTTGGCCTTCCTGCGTGGCCGGGGAGTGATTTCTGTGACGTGAATTAAGATGCTCTGGGGCTCCATGGCTGTGAGAGCCGTTTGGCAGGATGGATCGCTCGAGAGAGAGCTAGCTGTCAGCAGGTTTCATTAGGCCGGAAACGATAATGAATTTCTTCCCTTCACCTGTTGTTATTAACAATGGTTCTCTTCTTATCTTCTTGCCACATGTAACATTCTTTTAAGAAAAATATGTGTACCAGGGAAAGTAGAGACCCAGGAAAAAAAGAAAAAAAGAGGAAGACCCTTAAGAAGATGGATAGACACAGGGGCCGGTAACCGTGGGTTTCAACACAACAATGATTGTGAGGATAGCAGCAGACAGGGCTGTTGGTTCTGTTGGTCACTGGGGTCGCTATGAGTCAGAACAGACTCAAGGCACCGAACAGCAACTGGGAGAGAAACAGGGGGATTGTCAGGGAGACTGCAGTGCAGCTGTCCTTCTGCGGCCCCCTCCTCCGCTTCCTCCAGAGTCTGCCCGCCAGCAGGGGGCGCAGCAGGCTTGAGGAGAACTTGGGTACAGGGCACAGGCGGGCTTGCCCTTCAGGGACACATGTGGACCCATCGGCCGGTAGTCTGTGCAGGGAGAGAGTCTCAAGTTTTCAGAACCACCACCTTTTGGGCCCCCATCACCAGCGCTTCAACATTCACCAAAGGCAGAGCTTCAGTCGCCCTCTTTTCCCCTCTAGGAACGGGGCGCCCTGTAGTGGGGCCAACAAGGCCTGCGGGTGGAGTCCTCCCTGCTCTATTCTGAGCTCTGCCTGCCAGGACCCCCATCCAGGAGCCCCTAGCCCCTGCCTGTCTGTCCTCCCTCGGATATGGTTTCATGTTTCCTCACTCCGTCCACCCTGTGGCCGCCAAGTTTGTTACATAAAACTCATCCCTGAGTTCCCTCCTTCTCAGACTCCATCTGTGGTTACCCCTCGACCCTGCTCAGGGCCTGGTGTTAGGGGCCTCCCCTCCCTCTGCTGAGGCCCTGCTGGGATCCCAAAATAGCCGGGTGTGTTGGCACCCTGGCTTGAGTCTGTCCCATGCCAAGAAGGCCTCCCCATCCCCTGCATTTGACAAACTCATTCCTCTCCTTCAAGGCCCATCCCCAAGGTCACCTCCACTGGGAAGCCTTCCAGCGAGCTCTTGGGCCCTGCTTGGGCAGCCTCAACACTCCTTCTTCCGCCTGCTGCACCCTAGGGACCTCGGTTTCCTCAGACTCTGCTGCCCGCATCTGTTGGTCACTGTGGATACTGAGGACCCCAGAGTTTGGAAGAATATCACTCCCATCCCGTGTTACAGAAAGACCTCAGGCCCCCACCACCAGTCTGACTGTATGTCTGTTCCCTTCACTGACCACCTTTTCACTGTCCAGCACTGGTTCTGTACACCCCTCTAGATTCAGGGCACTCACTCCTCCCTCCCCTTGTTGTTGTTATTAAGTGCCGTTGGGTTGGCTCTGAACACACAGTGACCCTGTATAGGGTTTCCGAGGAGCAGCTGGTGGATTTGAATCACTGACCTTGTGTTTCACAGTCGGGTGCTGAACCTACAGTACCACACCAGAAGTCCCTGGAACCCTCCTCCCTGATCTGAGTCAGAGAGAGTTCCCAGAGGTATGCAGATGGTGTCCCTGACCCTGAGTTGATGCTGAGGCCCATGGAGAAAGGTGTCCTGCAAACTTGATCTCTCCAGCGACAGTGCTGAGGAAGGCCAGACCCAAGGGGACAGTAGGGAGAACACAGGGTTTGTGAGGCTGTGGCTGGAGTAGGTGGTAGGAGGGAAAGGACCCCTAGTCTGTTCACTGGGCTGACGTGGGGCTCGGCAGGCAGAGAGGTGCCTAAAGGGTGTGGGCCACAGGATCTGAACATGGAAACTGGCTGGCGCTGTGGCTGATTGAAGGGACTGTGAATCTGAAGAGCTGGGCTCTGGCCTACAGGGACTGTGTGCAGGAATTCAACAGCACACTGGGCCTCTGTCACTTGTTGGGCAGTCATGGTCTTCAGACTTGCTAATTAGTCCTCCCCTCTAATATGCCTGTCTTGATGACACATTCTGCCTTCCAGCACTCAACTCTCAATCCCTCTAGCCTAGCAGCTCCTTCGAGGAAGAGTAGCCCGCAGATGTTTTTACAAACCCAGGGCCAGGGAACATATGAATAAATGCCACCATCCTTGTTTGCAAAGCCTTTCCCTGCCAGCTTATGTCTCGACAAGCCAGGGGGGCTGGGGGAGGCAGGCAGATGTGGGGACTGGGAAGGAAACCGGCTGCTTTGTTTGAGAAATATGCCTATTGGGTTCACAGACTGACCAGCAGCCTGAAGAGGTCCCTGGGGTGCCCAGGCTGGTCCATGGCTCTCCCTAAACAGGTGGTCTGGCTCCCAGAGCCATGTGGGTCTTGATTACCCTAAGGTTCAGTGAGCTCTCTCCTAATGCTGTAATAATCATCAGTGAATGTGCACGACCCAGCCCCCAAAAGGGGCACTCAAGCAGGCCTGCCCATTCACAAAGTCATTCAACTAACACTTCCCTACCTAGCCAGGGCTCAGAGAAGAGTAAGGCGTGAGACAAGTCCACGGAGTGAAGTGTCCCACAGACATCTGAGGTGGGGTGTGATGAGCACTGGGTTCTGAGGCTCAAATAGGATCCATGGGGAACCCCGTTGGAAGGACAGTACCTTCTCTGAGCCCGTCAGGTGGCGGCTTTCTTTGACCGAGGTGTACACTAAGTGCACCTATGAAGCTCCAGACACTGCTGCTGCCAGCGGCCTGGCCACATGGACGCAGTGATTCAATTACAGCACCTGTCACATTAGGGGAGGTGTCGGTTCAAATCCTCGTCTCCCCAGCAGACTGGGAGCTGGCGGAGAAGCGAGAGCGTGCTCTTGTCATTTAATTAATCAATTAGCCCTTGCAGAGTGTCTGCAGCCTCTTAGCCTGTAAATATCCTAAAGTGTCTCTGATCTTTAAACGAAGACACACACACACACACTCTCATCTCTGTGTGTCTGAAGCCCTTTTCTAGCTAAGTCACGCTCTCTGTCCTTCCACAGCTGGGGTTGGTTTAGCACCTCTGACCTCTCACTCCTGTTCACCCCACAGCTCCTGCAGACTGGCTTCTACCACATTGTACTGTCTAGTTGGTGGTTCAAGCCCACCAATCACTCCTCGGAAACTCTATATAGGATTGCTGTGAGTTGGAACCAACTCCACAACACTCTAACAACAACAACAACAACAATATGATACATAACAGTATGTTATATGTCCTAGATAGACATGTGACTATGTTATATGTGGCTAAGTTACATGTCATCTGTGTATATGTCATGCATGGATCTGTTATATGTGAATGTGTGGCATGTTATCTGTAAATACATTATATGTCATGTGTGGACAGAGTGTATGTGTGTGCTATTTGTGACTATGTTATATGTTATAAGTGGATATATGATATGTGACTATGTTGTTGTTAAGTGTCATAGAGTCAGTTCCAGACTAAGACAGACTAGGAAGAAGGAGAGATGGATTACTCCTGAATATTTAGTCACTGAAAACCTTATGATTAGAAGTGGAATACTATCAGATAGCACTGGAATATGGAATATTGAAAATTGATGAAGAGCACCTGAATATTATCAGATAAAGGCCAGAAGATGAGCCCCTCTACTCAAGGTAGAGGAGTAACTGTCTCCTCAAAGTAGAGTTAACCGTGATGACGCAAGCAGAGTAAAACTTTTGGACCCTTCATCTGTTGATGGGACACAACTCAAAATGAGGACAAATAGCAATAACATCCATTAATAATCAGAACATGGAATATGCAATGTAGGAATCTAAGAAAACTGGAAGTTTTCAAAATTGAAATGGAATGCACCCCAGGCATTATTGAGCTGAAATGGACTGGCATTGGCCATTTTGAATATGACAATCACAGGGTTAATGTGCTGGGAATGACAAATCAAAGAGGAAAGATTCGTCATCAAAAAGAACATTTCAAGACTGTCTTGAAGTACAATGCTGTATGTGATAGGATAATAGCCATACGCCTACAAGGAAGACCAGTTAATACAGCTTTTATTTAAATTTACTCACCAACCACTAAAGCAGTGATGGTAAAATTGAAGAATTCTACCAACTTCTTCAGTGTGAAATTGATCAAACATGTAATCAAGATGTATTGATAATCACTGGCGATTAGAATACAAAAGTTGGAAACAAAGAGGAAGAATCAATCGTTAAAAAATACAACCTTGGTGAAAGAAACGATGCATGCGATCACATGATAGAATTTTGCAAGACCAATGACTTCTTTATTGCAAACGCCGTTTTTTTTAAAAACAGCATAAAAATGATGATTATAACATAGACCTTCCCAGATGGAATATTCAGAAATCAAATTAATTACACCTTTGGCAGGAGATGGTAAAAAGCTCCATATCATCAGCCAAAACAAGGCCAGGGACAGACTGTTAACCAGACCATCAATTACTCACATGCAAGGTTAAAGCTGAAGAAAATTAAAACAAGTCCATGAGAACAAAATATAACCTTGAACACATCCCACCCGAATTTAGAGATCATCTGAAGAACAGATATGATGCACTAGGTACTAATGACTGTAAACCAGAAGAGCTGTGGAATGACATCAAGAATGTCATACAAGAAGAAAGCCAAAGGTCATTGAGAAGACACGAGAGAAGAAAAATGGACGTCAGAAGAGGCTCTGAAAGTTGCTCTCCAGCATAGAGATGCTAAAGCAAATGGAAGAAATAAGGAGGTAAAAGAGCTGAATATGAAATTTCAAAGTGCAGCCAAGAAGGCAAAGTCAAATATTATAAGGAAATGTGCAAAGACCTGGAGTTAGAAAACGAAATTCTAAGTGTTTTCTACCTTAGAATTTCTCAAGCTGAGGGAACTGAAGAAAAACTTCAAGCCTTGATTTGAAATATTAAAGGATCCTATTAAAACTGACTCAATGGAACTTAACAACAACAATGGGTAAATATTGAAGGATGCAGAAAGCATTTAAAAAAAGATGGAAGGAATACACAGAGTCACTATACCCAAACCAAATGGTTGATGTTCAACCATTGCAAGAGGTAGCATGTGATCAAGAACCAATAATACTAAAGGAAGAAGTCCAAGGTGCACTGAAGGCACTGGCAAAGAACAAGGTTCCAGGAATTGATGGACTACAAATTGAAATCTTTCAATAAACTGATGCAGCACCGGAGGCACTCACTCATCTATGCCAAGAAATTTGAAAGACAGCTTTCTGGCCAACTGATTGGAGGTGATCCATATTTGTGCCCATTCCAAAGAGAGGTGACCCAACAGAATGTAGAAATCATTGAACGATCTCATTAATATCACATGCAAGTGAAATTTTGCTAAAGATAATTTTTAAATGTCTGCAATAGTACATTGACAGGGAGCTGCCAGATGGTCAAACCAGATTCAGATGAGGACATGGAACGAGGATCTTGGCTGAAAGCAGAGAATGCCTGAAAGATGTTTGTTGTTGTTGTTGCTAAGCGCCATCAAGCTGATTTCGACTCATAGTGACCCTGTATAAGGTTTCCAAGGAGCGGCTGGTGAGCTTGAACAGTCAACCTTACAGTTCAAACTGACCTTGTAGTCCAGCTCATTAACCTGTAGCGCCACACCACAAAGATGTTTACTTGTGCATTCTTGACTATGCAAAGGCTTTTGATTGTGTGGATCATGACAAGCTATGGACAACATTGCAGAGAGTGAGTATTCTGGAACACTAAATTGTGCTCATGAGGAACCTGCACATAGACCAAGAGGCAGTGTTTTAAACATAACATGGGAACACTGAATGGTTTACAACTAGGAAAGATGTTGCCAGGGTTGTGTTATTTACTCAATCTGTATATTGAGCAAAGAAATCAAGTAGCTGGATTATGTGAAGAAGAACGTTACGTCAGGATTGGAGGAAGACTCATTAACAAACTGTGATATGCAGATGATACAATCTTGCTTGCTGAAAGTGAAGAGGACTTTAAAATACTTACTGATGAAGATCAAAGACCACAGCGTTCGGTATGGGTTGCACCTCAATGTAAAGAAAACAAAAAGCTTCACAACTGGACTAATAAATAACATCAAGATAAATGGAGAAAAGACTGAAGTTGTCAAAGACTTCATTTTACTTGAATCAACAGTCATGGAAGCAGCAATCAAGAAATCAGATGTATTGCATTAGACAAATCTGCTGCACAAGACCACTTTACAGTGTTAAAGTACAAAGGTGTCAGTTTGAGGATTAAGATGCACTTGATCCAAGCCATAGTATTTTCAATCACCTCATATGCATGTGAAAGTTGGACAATGAATAAAGAAGACCATAGAGTAATTGATGCATTTGAGTTATGGTGTTGGGGGAAAATATTAAAAGTGCCATGGACTACCAGAAGAACAAACAAATCTGTGTGGGAAGAAGTACAACCAGAATGCTCCTTAGAAACCAGGATAGTGAGATTTCATCTCTCAGACTTTGGACAGATTATCAGGAGGTACCAGTCCCTGGAGCAAGATACCATGCTTGGTAAAGTTGAGAGCACAAAAGAGGAAGACTCCCAATGAGATGGATTGGCATGGTGGCAGCAGCAGTGGACTCAGGGATAGCAACGGTGTGAGGTTGGTGCAGGACCGGACAGTGTCTTATTCTGTTGTGCATAAGGTCACTATAAATCAGTGCAACTCCAAGGCACTTTACAACAACAATAATATTTCAATAGGGTATGTCCTGTGTGGATATGCTATGTGTGGATGCTGTATGTAGATATGTTGTATGTGACTCTGCAGATGCAAGTAAAGCTAAAACAGTTGCCATCGAGTCGACTCTGACTCGTGACACGTTCATGTATGTCAGAGTAGGACTGTGCTTCCCAGTTTTCAGTGACTGAGTTTTCAGAAATGGATCAACAGATCTTTCTTCTAAGGGACTTCTGGGTAGATTTGAACCTTCAACCTTTTGTGTAGCAACCAAGCACATTAACTCTTTGCACCACACAGACCTTTCTATAGGTGGGTTATTCTGGATTATCCAAGTGGACCCCACCCATCCCTTGAACTGTTGTTAGGTGCCATTGAGTCAGTTCTGACTCAGAGCAAACTCATGAGCAACAAAACAATGCACTGCCCAGTTCTGCACTGTCCACTGCTATGTTTGAGTCTTTGTTGATGCCACTGTGTCAGTTTATCTCATTGGGGTCTTCCTCTTTTTCGCCGATCCTCTACTTTACCAGGCATGATGTCCTTCTCCAGAAGGAGATGGATGGAGTCTTGCCATCTCCGCTTAAAATCAAAGCACGTTCTTAGATACAGTCAGATCAAATGTGAAGGAGAGTTGGACCTGCTATGCCTGGAGGGGCCACGTGGGAGGCATGAGAAAGACCGTGAGCCAAGACTGACCCCAGCTGATAGCCTGCACGGAGAGGAACCATTAGTCCTGTGATCAAACTAAGGTCTCTGGCAATCTGTTACAATATGGTGGAGCTGGTCTTCCCAGGTGGTGCGAACCGTTGACACATTTGGCTGCTCACTGCAAATCTATGCAGAGGCACTTTGGGAGCATGTCCTGGTGATCACCTCCCAAAACTCCAGACACTGAAAACTCTAGGGAGCACACATGGGTCTGCCGTGAGTCAGAATCGCTTCGGTGTCAACTGATTGTCTTTCCTTTTTATTGTTATCAAAGTATCTAGAACACAACGCTTGCTGGTTCGACAGTTTTCAGGTGTACAATCTAGAGATAATGCTTACGTCAGTCATGTTTTACAACCACCATCCATGACCGCTGCCGAATTCCCCATTGCCATCAACAGACACTCGCTGCTTTCTAAACAGTGACTCCCCCTTGACCTCCCACTCTCCCACCCCTGGTAAGCACTACTGAACTTTGTTCTTTATACATTTGTCTAATCTTGCTATTTCCTATGCGATTATACAATCGGTGGTTACCTTATTTCACTCAGCATAGTGTTTTTTAGATTCATCCAAGTTGTAACATGTTATTAGGGACTTAGTTTCTTTTTATGGCTCAGTAGAATAACTGGTTTTCTTGGTTTACAGTGGAGTTAAGTAGCTTCCTGGGACCGAGAAGCCAGTCCTGGTAGAACCAAGATTTGGGACCGAGAAGCCAGTCCTGGTAGAACCAAGATTTGGCCCTGGGCACCACCGTTAGAGATCATTTGGAGTGTATGTGTGTGGGGCTGGGACCCAACATATACCGAGGAGTCCTGGTAGCACAAAGGGTTAAGCATTCGGGTGCTAACCTAGAGTTCAGCTGTTGAAATCTACTCAGAAGCTCCACGTGAGAAAGTTCTGGCAATTTTCTTCTGTTAGGATTATTGCTGTGTGTCCTGGTATGGACTCGGACTTACAGTAACCCTATAGAGAAAAAAAGGAAGACCCCCCCAACGAGATGGATTGGCCAAGTGGCAGCATCGATGGACTCAAGCGTGGCAACAGTAGGGAGGTTGGTCCAGGATCGGGCAGTGTTTCGTTCTGCTGTGCATAAGGTCGCTGTGGATCGGTACCTATTCAATGGTATCTAACAACAACAACAACAACATAGGACAGAGCAGAAGTGTCTCATGTCCCTAGGATGTCATCTTTATAGGAGCAGATCACCAGATCTTGTTTCCTACTGAGTGGCTGGTGGGTTCGAACCACTGACCTTTCAATTAGAGGCCAAGTGCTCAACCACTGTGCCACCAGGGCTCCTTTCATAAAGCTTATAGCCTAGAAAACTCTATGGGGAAGTTCTGCTCTGTTGGATGGGTCATTATGACTTGGACTCCATCCAACGACACCCAGCAATAACAAGAAAGCATCCAATACCTAAGGAATAAAAGGCACCTGACAAGATTCCCACAAGGGATAGGGATAGGGGGTGTTGTTGTTGTTGTTGTTAAGTGCCATCGAGTCATTTCCAATTCATACGCACTCTGTATAGGATTTCCAAGGAGCAGCTGGTAGGTTTGAACTGTTGACTTTGCAGTTAGCAGTCCAAGTGCTTATCCTACAGGACCACGCCAGGACTCCTCTGAAGCTGTAATCTTCATGCCTGAAGTAAAACCTTCATCTTTAGCAAAATGGAGAAAAGAGTTGAGGAAAGTGGTGACCATTGGTCCCAAATGTTGGAGGGGCAAGATGAAGATGAGGACTGAAAACCAGGGGCTGAGGACAGCAAGCAGGTTGACTAGTTTGTGGGGAAGAGGACTAGTGTGTGTGGAGAGCTGATCTGAGATGCAGGGATGGTGGCTAGACTCTGGTGTTGGGGAGGTGATCAGGAAGAAAGTGAACCAAGAGATTCGACTGGGACTGAAACCCTGTGATGCATCAGCATTTGTTTGTTGTTGTTGTTGTTAAGTGCCATTGAGTCGGGTCCGACCCATAGCGACCCTGTACAGGGTTTCCAAGGGTGTAAATCTTTACGGGAGTAGAAAGCCTCATCTTTCTCCCGCGGAGCGGCTGGTAGTTTCGAACCACTGACCTTAAGGTTCGCAGCCCGATTCGTAACCACTACGCTACCAGAGCATCAGCATTTAAGGGATGGCAAAAAAGAGCTCACAAAGGAAGCAAAAGAAGTCAGACAGGAGGGGATGGGGAGCTCATTGTCAGCTCAGCTGGGTAACTCACTGTCCCTCACTCTCCTGGCTCCTCTACCATAAACACTTGCACCCTGAAGTTGCAATCTTTACCCCTGAAGTAAAACCCCCATCCTTATCAAAACAGCAAAAAGAGGTGAGGAAAACAGTGGCCATTGGTCCCAAATGCTGCAAGGACAAGATCAAGATGTTGTTGTTAAGTACTGTGGAGTCGGTTCCAACTCATAGTGACCTTGCACAGGGTTTCCGAGGCTGTAAATCTTTACGGGATCAGAAAGCCTCATCTTTCTCCCATGGAATGGCTGGTAGTTTAGAACTGCCGACCTTGAGGTTAGCAGCTGGATTAGACTGAAAAACCTTTTGCCCTCGAATTGATTCTGACTCGTGGTAACTCTCTAAGACAGGGTAGACCCATCTGTAGGATGTCCAAGGCTGTCAGTCTTTACAGAAGCAGACTGTCCCATCTTTCTCCCATGGAGCAGCTGGTGGGTTCGAACCACTGAGATTTCAGTTAGCAGTTGAGTGTTGAACCCACGGTACCATCAGAAGTCTCGAAGTGTCATTCAGAAAACTCACAGCCATGGACTCTGAGTCATAGTGACATGTCACCTAGCGTTTCAGAAGCTGTTCATCTTTATGAAAGCACAAAGCCTCCTCTTTCTCCTGGGGAGTGGCTGCGGAGTTTAAACTGCCAGCCTGTGCTTAGAAGTCCAGTGTTTATCCACCAGGGCTCCTTGAAGTAGCCATTGTTGTTGTTGTTAAGTGATGTGGAGTTAGTTCTGAATTCCAGTGACCCAGTCTTGGGTTTGCTAGGAGTAGTTGGTAGGTTTGAATTGTCGTGGTTAGTAGTTCCATGCTTGTCCTACAATACCACACTGGGATTCCTATCCACATATAAGATATTCACATATCCACATATTGCATGTAACATACCCACATATGGCATATAACATACCTACATATAACATATAATCCATATATCACATACAATACATCAACATATCCACATGTCACATATAAGACATCTAAATATCCACATATATAATAACCAACACATCTTCATATAACATGTGATACACTCACATCTCCACATATAAAATATTCACATATAACATTTATATATGACATGTATAACATAGCCACATTACACATCCACATATGACACACAACATATCCACACACAGCATATATTTACACATCCACATGAAACCTATAACATATCCACATATAACACATAACATGTAACAGATCCACACACAACATATAACATCTACATATGGTATATAACATATCTACACATGACACATTACACATCCAATAACATATCTACATAAAACACATATAAAATACCCACATAAAACATCTAACATACCCACACAAAACATATAGCATATCCATGTGTGGCATACAGCATAACCACAGATAACACATAACACAACTTCATATCCGTGTAAACAAATAGCATGTCTACATAAAACATATCAACACACAACACATCCACATGTAGCATATAATATATTCACATATTCACTTATGGCATACAACATAGCCAGATATAGCACAGCATATTCACAAATACACATATAACATCGACATATGACACATGTAACATATACATAAGACACACCCACATATGATACAACATACTTACACATAACATATATTTACACATCCACATAAAATATGTGACATATTCACATATAACACATAACATACCCACTTATGGCATATAACATATATAAATACGAAAACACCCACATATAATATAGCCACACAAACATATCATGTATCCATATGTAACATATCCACATAAGCACATAACATATAACATATCCACATAAAACATAAAACATATCCACACATAATATAGAATATATCCAATGTGACATAGAACATATCTGCAGATCACAGATGATATGTATGTGTTATGTGTTTTATAGAGACATGTATTTACTATATATACAACATATAACATGTCTACACAATGCATGTAACATATCTACATATAAAACAATAGGTTCACATATACACATAGGCTATATAACATAACCACACACAGCATAACATGTTCACATATATGCATATACCATCTGCATATGGCATATATAACATATGACGTGACACACCCACACAACACACAACATAACCACATATAGCATGTATTTACACACCGAATATAACATATCCACCTATGACATATAACATAGTCATATAAACACATAACACATAAAATATACCATATCCACATAAAACATAGAACATATCCATACACCACATATACCATATCCAATGTGACACATAGCATACTCAGATAACACATTATATAATCACGTATCTGTATATAACACATAATACATACATACATAACACACATGTGACATGTATCGATCCACACATGGCACGTAACAGTCACACGTGACCTATAATATATCTGCACATAACATATAACATATCCATATATATTCATATATCCATATGTAACACACATGTGACATGTATGATCCACACGTGGCACATAACAAAGTCACACGTGACCTATAATATATCTGCACATAACATATAACATATCCATATATATTCATATGTCCATATGTAACATACACTGTATCAGCATATGTTTTTATCCAGTGTCTTTGAGTCAGTTCTGATTCATAGGGACACTGCATAGGGTTTCCAAGGAGTGTTTGGTGGGTTTGAACCAGAGACCTTGCAGTTAGCAGTGCAGTGCTCATCCTGCAGCACCACACTAGGACTCCTATACCCACACATCCACATATGACATATGTACACCACAGCAATCTTCCTCAGCTTCCTCAGCTATACGATGGGGATGGTATACATCAGAAGTTGTCGGATGATGGATCAACAGCAGGATTCACACAGGGACAGGCATGTGTGATACTCAGTGATGCCCAAGCTTCCAAGCTCAAAGTCACTGGCATCTCCGGCTGCTGCAAGAGGGACTCAGGAGAATGGGCCGAGAATGGCAGAGAGAGAGACCCAATATCAGGGAGGGACATGGGCCGAGCCCAGGCTCACCTCTGACCCAGGAAGGCCAGGATCTGAAGACCCTGGTGGTGCAGGTGGTAAACTAAGACCCAGAGACTGGAAGGGGCCTGGTCTTTGCTTGAGATCACAGGGGATACTCCAGCAGTTCCTCTGAGGAGTTTCCACCATTGCAGGCTTCAGCCCTCTGCCTAGCATGTGCCTTAGCTCAGATGGTACTGAGAATGCTCCACACCCACCCAGTAGGGATCCTTCTATACAGGGGCAATGTGGGTGTGCCTCATGTGGCACTCAACAGCCCTGCCCAAAGAGAGACCCTGGAAGGGAAGGCCCCCCCCACCCCCCACCCCCACACACATCACCAACCATACTGGCAGCCCACAGCTCACCAGCACCCCATCCCCGAGGTGCCAATGCCACCAAAGCCACTCCAGTGATCCTGACAGTGCACTCGAGCTCCCATCACTGAGCTGGCCTGCGCTGAGTTGTTGTAAACCCCAGAGCAGAGAAGGTCAGGGAAGGAGGCCTGTGATCTGGGTTCAAATTAGACCTCTGCCTCTCAGAGTTTCCTCAGCCTGCCTGCCCCAACCAGGAGGAGGATTGAGGTTCTTTTAATGTTTGTCAAGGATTACGGTGTGGACATCTTGGCAGGAGACGTCAGTGTCCTCACCTGTACGATACTGGGTGATGGACCAACCATAGATTAGCACATTGGCAGGTTTGAGAGATGTTGGCAGTCCTCAATTCAGGTTCTTCAAGCATCCTCCTGCCTTGGGAGGCTGGTCCTGCCCTTCTGTCCCTGTCCTATGCACTTGGGGGCCACCTCTCTGGTCTGGTCACCAGCTCTCGGGTCCCTGCTTCTAGCTGGTGACACTAGCAGGTCAGAGGGAGGACAGAGAGCCAAGCCAGCCTTCCCCCAAGGTCAATCTAGAAAGTGATGCTCCTGCCATGGCCTAGCTGAGAGCTGGACCTCTTGCATCTCCCTCACACCCTGCCCACATCCCTGTAAACTCCGTTTATTAGACTCTCCTCAAATTAGCCATCTTGAGTCTGCCATCTGTTTCCTGCTGGGACCCCTCCTGAGCCACAGGGAACCTCCCAGCCACCTGATCATGATCTCTGGTTAACGCCAGCTAATGGGGGAAGGGAGCTGGGAACTGATCACAGGAGCTGCTCCGACCTTTGGACCCCATTCTGCACAGCTCTGCACAGCTCGGAAAGACACTTGGTGGGGACAGGTGTGAAGGCACCTCTCCCCTGTGGACGTCCCCCCTCTGACCAGCATCCTCATTCCAGAGACGAGGAGTACCTGCTAAGGGCCTCCCTCCCCTTGCACAACTCTGCCACGAGGGGTCCCCAGCCCCCCGTTTCATAGAGGTGAAGTAGTAGCCCACAGAGCCTGACCCAGTTCCCTAATATCCCTCTGAATCCTTCTCCCTCTATTGCCTCCGCGCAATAAACAAAAGCCCAAGATGAGAATATACTGGCCAGTCCTCATCACTGCTCGCAGGATCAATCAGGCCCTGTTGCTGGCCATGGACAGTGAAGACTTCGGCCCAGTTGGTCATAGAGGGAAGGCACAATTAAGTAAAATACAATCAGAAATAATTGGCCTGTAGGAGAGAGGCTGACAAAGACTGAAAAGAAGCGAGGCTAAAGGCTGGAGGCAAACCTTCGTAGGGAAGAGTGGTGTCCAGGGCTTTAAAGAGCATTTCCGATTCAGAGGCGCCCCGCACAGAGCTTCCTGATCGATTTCTTGATGAGAGGGCGCAATTCAATTCACAAATACTTCATGAAAACACACTGTGTATCTAATTCTGGACTGGGAGCCTTGGGAGAGGGAATCGATTTGGGAAGGACTAGACACCCTTCCTCCCTCCCTCCCTCCGTCCGTCCCTTTCACCCTTCCTCAGAGCGTTGTCTAGCACAAGCCATGCATAGACTGGACAGTGGAAACCTCTCCCTGGCTCCTGCAGACTGGGGAGCGTTTGGAAGGCTGGACGGGTGGGCCAGCTTGGGGGTCATAGATGCGAGCACCTCTAGGCTTGGGCCAGGGAGGAAAGTCAGTGTGGACATAAGGGAGTGGATCTGAGAGTCCTCTGGGAAGTGTCAGTGTACACATGGTGAGTGGGTAGAAGCCCAGGCCTGGCTCAGGCACAGGTGAGGGGGCACTGGGCACTGGTGAGGGGACGTGAACTCACAGGAGAGGGCAGCACTTTGGAGTCATAAAAGCCGACGGGACTCTTTCATGCTGCAGACTTGCCAATGGTGGTCAAGTGAGATGGAGGCTGCCGGGAAGAAATTAAAATGAAAGAGAAGAAGAGATGTCACCAGCCCAGCAGTCCTGCGCCCTAAGTTCCCCAATGCTATAGTGTGGAATGAATGGATGGCTTTAGTGAGGCAGGCTCAGAGTGGGCAATGAAGCCATTCTCTGTCCCAGCCTACAAGCCCCCATTGGGACATGGCAGGTCTGTTCTTTGGATCTGCGGGCTTTTCAGACAGACCTCATATGGATCTGAGGGCTCCTTGAAGGACTTTATACAACCAGCTTCTACTGTGACCCTGGCAAGGGCTTCTAGTCCTGTGTTGCCACCTCCTTGCTGTGTGACCTGCGGAAAGTAGCTCAACCTCTCTGGTGTCAGCATCAAGCTCTGAGGATACAAGGGAAGGGGAGGAGAAAGACCACAAAGGGAGCAGCATGTCTGTGCTGGGATCAGATGAGGAGCCCTGATGGTTAAAATTGACTAAGTGCTCAGCTGTTAACCAAAAGGTCAGCAGTTCAAACCCACCAACTGCTACACGGGAGAAAGGTGAGGCTGTCTGCCTGGTCCCAGAGAGATTGACGGTTCTATTCTGTCCTACAGGGTGTCTCTGAATCAGAAAGGATTTGACAGCAGTGAGTTTGGTTTGATTTGGCTTTATACGGGTATACAGAAGACCTTGGAATCCTGGTGTGGCACTGTAGGGTCCATGCTAGACTGCTAACCACAAGCTGACTGTTCCAACCCACCAGCCGCTCTTCAGAAACCCAATATAGAGTCGTTATGTGTCAGAACCAACTCCAGAGCACTTAACAACAACAACAGGAATCCTTGGAAGCCTAGTGTGGCACTGTAGGATTAGCACTAGACTGTTAACCACAAGGTCAGAGGTTCAAACCCACCAGCTACTCCTCACAAATCCTGTACAGGGTGACTGAGTCAGAACTGACTTGATGGCATTTAACAACATAGGAGTCCCTGAGGGTCACAGGCAGTTAAGCACTATTCTGCTAGCCAAAATGTCAGCAGTTTGAACCCACGCAGAAGTAGCCTTGAGAGACAGACAAGCAACTGTGTTTTGAAAACCTTCTCGAGTACATTTCCACTTTACACACGTGGGTTTTCCATGAGTCAGGATCAACCCAACCACCATCAGAGCTATAGACAGATGCACGTAAATATAAATATATGTATAAGTATTTATATGTTGATTAATACAAATACATTTTTATAAATTCATATATGCATATATCTATGTATCAGTAGGAGCCCTTGTGTGGTACTGTAAGATAAGCACTGGACTGCTAACTATCAGGGGAGCTGTTCCAACCCACCAGTTGCTCCTTGGAAACCCTAGATGGGGTCACTATGAATTAGAATCGACTTGATAGCACTTAACAACAACACCATGTGTCTGTAACATGAACAGCAGTTAAAGTGCTCTACGGTTAACTGAAAGGTCGGCAGTTCAAACCCAGCGGCTGCTCCTTGAGGGAAAGATGTGGCAGTGTATATCTGTAGCGATAACACCCTCGGAAATCCTGGGGATCACTTCTATTCTGCTCTATGAGTTGGAATGACCAGAACAGCAACGGGTCTCGTGTGGTCAAAGATCCAGCCAGAGTTTAAGAAGCCATTCCTGAGTTGTTGGGGGTCTGGGGTCAGCACAGACTGGGTGTCCCCTGTCCCCACCCCCAGCTAGAGCCTGGCTGCAGAAGGTACTGGAGCGTCGCCATAGGAACCGGATTTCCAGCAGCCGCCAAGAGGACAGGCGCTGGTGGAGGTGGGCAGGGGGCGGGGTGTTGGGGGCGGGGTGCTGGCTGTGGTCTTAACACAGCTGCTCCCCACATTCCTGGCTACAGAACTGGGGGTCCCAAAGGGGGCAGAAGAGCCCGCATCGTTGCAACCTTGAACATCCTCCCCTTGGGAAGCCCGACTTGGGGGTGGGACAACTCAGGAGTCCAGAGATCAGAGGTGGGAGAGGTGGGAGAGGGCTTCTGGCAGAGAGGGCCAAGCAACTGCAGGCAGTTGCTAGGACACCAGATCCCTCCTAGGGGCCCATAGTAACCCTCAGAGAACACTTTGTGCCTCATTCATTTATTCATTAATTCACTTAATCCACAAACATGCCGTAGGCAGCGCTGCAGGCGGCCGGTGGGGCAGTGGGCTGGACAAACTGCTTGTGGCCCTGTGGGGTCAGACACTTGAGAAAAACCCATTAACAGCCTGCAGAGAGGTGTGTGCAGATGGGCAGTGATGCTGAGCCCTGTGGGGCACCAAGCCCTGGGCAGTTAGGAGTGTTGGGAGATGTTGACACAGGGCAGGCACCCAGGGAAGGGTGAACGGAGAGGGGTTCAACATGTGCTGTCCCCCACTTCCCTCCCTCCAATCCCAGACCCCTCTCTAGGGACAGGCCCAGTGCCTTCTTGTGCATAAATTCCCCAAAGCCTAGGGCCTATAAGCACCCCGCAAACACGTTTTGATTCTCATGGTAAGAAAGATGTAGATGTGTCCTGTCCTTATAAACCAGAGAATGAACAGAGTGCGCGGTATCCTAAATTCTACCACCATCCACACCCCATTTTACATAAGAGTCCAGGAGTGTCTGCTACCGGAGAACCCCAGAGGACCATTCCTTCTGTGAGTGCAGAAGGTCTCCCGTGATCACGTGCACTATCCTTATGCTCTGGGTGGGGTCTTGTAGCCTGGACCCCCTGGGAAAGCCAGTAAGGCATTGCCTGGCTTCTAAGGCCTGGTGTCGAGTCTGGATGTGACCTCTGCATTAGCCAACCAGTGTGAGGAGAGTGGGACTCATGTTGAGGGTACTGTGGACAAAGGCAGGAGAGGCTGTGGGATAGGTAAGAACGTTCTCAAAGAATTCTGGTCCAGGGAGAAAGATTTGTAAAGTCTCTTCTCCTCCCTGCAGACTCTGCTCCAATCACACTGAGCAATCTCTAAAGAGTCCCCCATATGAATACACAGTCACATAGACTCTCTCTCTCACACACACACACTAACATAAAGTCACACTCACATACACACACGTATTTGCATTCACACACATTCATACTCACACACACACACAACATAAAGTCACACTCACCTAACATAAAGCCACACAGACATTCACATACACTCATACACATTCATACCCACACAATCACACCTGCACATATTCACACATACACAGCACACACACTCAGACACACAGTCACACACTATTCACACACATGCTCATACACACACAGCCTCAAACTCAGTCACACACTCATCCACACTAACAAAGTCATATTCACACACACACATACATGTACAGTTGTACACACTCACACTAAGTCACACTATCACACACTCACACACATACACATGCATGCAGACACACTCATTCACACATAACACACATGCAGTTACTCACACACTCACATGTACACAGTCTTACGCACATTCACACGAACAAAAGCACATACTCATACAGACACACACATGAGTTCACTCAAGGCTCACACTCATACTCACACACATTCACACACATGTGTATACACACAAACATATGGCCTTAACCTTACTCATTCACACTAACAATCGCACACATCCACACTCACAATATACACACGGCAGCACATGCACACTCACAATCATTCACACCAACAGTTAGGCTCACGTGGCACTTGCACATATACACATTCACACTCGTGTACACACAGTCTCACACACTCATTCATATAAGTCCATGCTCATATATGTACTCACAGTCACACTTGCACATACACACATTCACACTCATGTACACACAGTCTCACACACTCATTCATACAAGACCATGCTCATATATGTACTCACAGTCACACTTGCACATACACACATTCACACTCACATATACACACACACACTCACATAATTTTCATACACATGGTCTCACACACCTATTCACCCAACATCATGCTCATATGTATACTCACAGTCACACTTGCACATACACACATTCACACTCACATATACTCACACACTCACACACACACAAACCCCTTCACAGTCACACTGACACACACACACACAAACCCCTTCACAGTCACACTGACACACACACACACACATTGTTTACATTCGGACACACAGCACTGCCTCCCAGTCCTGCACTCACTCACTCACATACACACACTCAAACTCACACGCATCCATATTAACACTCATTCACAAACCGACATACTGACAACGCACCCACACATCATTCCCATTCCCACACATACATGAATACTCCGAACAGTCAGACCCACACACATACACAGCCACATATTCATACAGTCTCGCACTCAGATGAACATAATCACACACACACACTCACACACACACACATACACACTTACACTAACAGCCGCACAACACCTATTCGCACTTACATACACACTCACATACTTACGTGTACTCATGCACATTCACACTAACAGTCACACACATGCTACACATACATGCACTCACACATTCAATCACACATACTCGTACCTGGTCCCATGTGCACACACGGTCTCACACTAACACAAAACCACACAGCTAGACTCACAACCACACTCACATGGACCACTCGCACACATGAATTATGTCATATACTCACTCATATCACATGCACATCTCATACACCTGCTCACTTTCACATAAGCACAGACACACACACACACGACACACAAATTCACACACATACAGTTATAAATCCCCATACTTATAAACACACACACATACACACATGTATTCACACTCACACATTCACACATACACACATGCATGCACAAACACTGCCCTGCAATTACCCTCATTCACACTCAGACACTCTCACACTATACAATCTCACACTCACATATGCTCACACATACACAAACACAGTCTCACACATATACATGCATTTACACCCTTTCACACATTCACATATATGCCCACACACATATGCATGCATTCACACTCACACATTTATACACACCCACACATATTCATAAATACACACCCACATATTCATACCTACTACAGCCTCACACACACATTCACACACACACATACTCATCCACACAGTCTTGCACACACATTCAAACACACACATATATGTACACTCACACAGCCACAATATTCCCATTCACTGTCTCACACACACACAGTATCTCACACACCTCACTCATTCTTACACACATACATCTCTCTTGCCTTCAAGCCTTCGTACTACCTGCCCTGTCTACCTGGAAGGTCCCTGAACTCCTAGGGACACCCCTTCAGGAAACACTCAGCTCTCCTTGTGCTCCCCAGTCTCCAGACTCACCCCTGGATCTCTGTACTGTCTACATTCTCCAGGAACCCCTGCTGTGAAGGGGTCCCCTGGGACTGAGCACACAGTAGGAACCCCGCCCATACTGGGCAAATGAAAGCCAGCAATTAAGGGGATAGTTTTCATTTTATGGAAGATTAACTTCCAGGATTTTCTGATGAATAGAGAATTACTGTATTTTTGCCAAAGCCAAAGTCGATAATCCAGGTGTTAAAAGGATGCTTTTTCCCTCTGGCCCTACTTGTCTCCCTCCCTGGTGGAGTGCGGTTGCCTACCAGATGTAGGGTCGTGTGGACAGGAGCCCCCACGCACACCATGACTCAGGGATGCCCTTTAAGAGGGTGATTCGATTGGTGACGTGGACAATAATACTGTATGCTCGGCAACCGTGTCGATTCCAATGGTGGAGACAGAAGTGAGAACAATCTATTTTTGAATCCTATCAATGACGAGGAATTGGTTCTTTTAGGGGGAGAGGTACAACCCCAGAAAAACCAACACTAAATAAGGGCCCAAACAAATGAGTCGCCCCCGCGCCCCATTCTTCTTGCACTTGACCCTTGGGGAGCTAGCGGCAATCCTGGGAGAGCTCTAGTACATGCAGACCCAGTGTCAGGGCCTTGGGTCCATGTGCGGCTCTTGTGCACCCCCTCCAGCCCTCCACAGCCCTGGAGAACCCTGTCACGTGTCTCTCCAGCCCACAAACAAGGCAAGGCTGAGGGCAGGGTGCATGCACCACGTGGCTACCTTCTCTGTGCTCGCTGCTGGCAAAGCCACTTCAGACTGAAGAGGCTTCTCGCTGATTGAACTTGAAACCGGCATGTTCTGGAGCCTCAATGTACCCAATGAACCTCTTTCTCCTGCCATCCCCTGCCCTGAGCCCCCTTTCCTAGACACATAAAAAGAAACTGTCTCCCCCATTTCCACCCACAAACTCTGGACTTGGAAAATTCCTGAACCTCAGCAGCTTAACAGCTAGCGGGCTGGCCTTACCAGACAACCCCATAGCCTCCCAGGGCTGAACTCCTCCGAGGGCTGGGGGCTGAGTTCATGGTGAGCAAGGGTCTTGGGTCTATTACAGCACATTCACTGCCTTCACCTGTTTAACTGAACAAAGAGTGTGGCACTGGATTCAGAGTCAAACCAGGTTCGAGTTTGAGTTCAGCTCTGCTGCATGTTAGCTATGACCTCTCTGGAATCCCAAGCCTCAGTGTTCTCCTCTCGGAAATGGGCTTTGCAATCCTGACCCAGCCAGGCTTGGCGATAAGGTGATGTATGTGAGGCCCAGCTCCAGGAGGCCAAATTAGAATCTAAATCAGAGAGGAAGCTTGGAGAGGTAGATGCTTACCCGTACCCAAATCTTATCCAGGGACTGAAATTGCCCAGGGTGACTAGGGTGCTAATGTGCCATTTTGAGTCTCTGGGCACACTGAGCGTCTCATCTCCAGCAAGAGCTAGGGGCTTGCCCCCCTGGATCTCTGGAATAGAGACAGGAGAGTATATGAGGCAAGAGGAGGGTGTGGGGAAGAAGGTGGGTGCAGGGCCCACTGAGGTGGCCTGGATATGAGTCCTTGCTGGGCCTCAGTTTCCACATCTGTGCAATGTCTCAGTAGGCCTGGCTCAGACAGATGTCCCCAAGGAACAGACACAGACACAGGATACAGAATGCTCAGGTGTGAATTACTGTTGTTAAGTGCTGTTGAGTCAGTACCTTAGTGACCCTGTATAGGGTTTCCAAGGAGCAACTGGTGAGCTTGAACTGCTGACCTTGTGGTTCAAAGCGACCTTGCAGTCCAGCGCATTAACCCACAGCACCATATCAGGATTCCATAATGGGGCTGGGAACAGAGCAGAATGTGTGTGTGTCGGGGGGGG
>NW_006408543.1:8489142-8507494 GCF_000296735.1 Chrysochloris asiatica
TAGCCCTGGCTTTCCCCTCGCCGCGCGCCCGCGCCCCCTTCCGCGTCCGCAACCAGAAGCCCAGCGCAGCGCCCGGAGCCGGACCTGCGCCCGTACCACTCCCAGGACCGCGCCCTCGACCGCCCCGCGATGATCGCGACCGCAGCCCTCCTGCGCGTCCTCTGGCTCCTGCTGGTCTTCGGCCGCAGCACCCATGGTGAGCCCCCCGGCGGCCCGGCTCGCGCCCCCTCTGGGGAAGCCTGCGACGCCTTCCCTGGCCGCTGGCGCCCCGCGTGCCTTGTCCTGTGCGCCCTAACTCTCGCCCGTCCCGCCTAACCCTAAGCCCCGCGTTGCACCCGCCTCGTCCTCCCGCACCCCTAGCATGCCAAGCCCGAGTCTGAGCCCCTATGGGGGTGCAGGGTAAGTGTAGGACCCCCAACCCTTTCCCGCCTCACGGAAGCGGTGCTTGAGGGCTGTTGGTGCGCTGGGAAAGGAGGTATGGAAAAATGAAGCCATGTGGGGAGTCCTGTGCAAAATTGCTTCTTTGGTGTCTAACTTTGGGGTATCTCTATGTTGTTTGTCCAGAAACGGGTCTTTGGGGGCGGAGGGGGGTGACTTTGCCGTTGTAGTCCCAAATGCCCAGCCAAGAGCCCGACCCGAGCCCCTCTAGGCGGCTTTTCTCTAGGTGAGGGTCTGCGACACTACTTTCTGCAGCGGCCATCTGCCTGTGACAGCAACAGAGTTGCCCCCTTCCTGCAGCGTCCCCCCCCAATACCTCTCCTGTGATTGTGGGGGATGGCATGGATGGAGGATGCCTGGACAGTTGGAGAGTGAATGTGTAAATGCATACAGTAGGCGCCTATTAAACAGTGTCAGAATTGCAGTCAGCTCTGGAAACACTCGTTCATGTCTTCTTAATGTGAGGAATTTGAGGACCTGGTAAATGGGGGAGATTTGACCCAGGAGGCTGGTGTAACCAGGAAAGCCTTTGAAAAACAACAGCCCCCAAACCCAGACACCTTACCTGTGAGTCTACCAGGTGAGCTGTCTGAGTTTCCCAGAGCTGAATGTTTCAAAAATCTGTCCTTGCGTAGCTTACTTTGCAAAAGTGAGGGTTTGACTGAAAGCCCACAGGACAAGTCCTTCCCCTCACGGTGTCCCCAGACCTTTTTTCCTTTCTGAGGATTTGAGGTTTGGGCTTTTCTTTGGGGGACAAAAGGTGTTTGTTTACTCCTAAGAACACGGACGGTGTTGTGGTCACCCTGTAACCAGAATCAAAGTGCAGATTTATCCATCCACAGTTGTGACATGCCCACTGCGTGTCAGACTGTGCTATCTGGAGGACATATGTGGGCTGTTGGGGAGGAAAACAGTGCTGCCTCGGTCCCAGGGGCATTGTGGGGGTGAATATGTGACCCTTGTGTGTCTCAGGTGCTACTAACTGCTTCCCGGCCTGCCACCCCATACATGGATCTTGCGAGGATCAGAACGTCTGCAGGTGACGACATGACTCCCAAGAGGTGGGGGGAGGGGGGAGGGCAGGGCAGAACCCTGAGGGGGTCTCAGTGTCAAAGAAAAGTGAGGTGGGGGCTTAACCACTGAACAGCGACAGACAGCCACCTGTCCCTGCAGCGGCTGATTGGGGAGGGCAGGAGAGAAGAGGGAGGAATGGGGGGGCAGAGTTAGAGCCCCCGCCAGATGAGGCTCTGCGGCAGAGTGTTGAAGTGACGTGGGCTCTCAGAGACCCCGTGTCTGCTCCCCGTGTCCTGTCCTCTTTTTCTGCATCCTCATTCAGGTGTCTGGGATCTGCCTCCTAGAACCCCTGGCCTGGCACTGAGAGCCCCCCTAAGTCCCTCTCACATGTACACATCTCTCCTCCCCACAGGTGCCAACCTGGTTGGCAGGGTCCCCTGTGTGACCACTGCGTGCCCTTTCCTGGCTGTGTCAACGGGATCTGCTTCGAGCCTTGGCAATGCATTTGTGACGAAGGCTGGGAAGGCCACCTCTGCGATATAGGTGTGCACAGCCTCTGCCCTCCCTCACCTCCCACAGCCCTGCCCCTGCCCCCCAAACCAATGTTGTAATGGTGTGTGGACATGATTCCCGGGTGCCAGAGCCCCCTCCAAGGTACGGACTTGAACTCATCAATTTGATGTGCACGTCACCAGCATCCAGAGAAGGGGCTGGAGGAGCTGGGGGTGGGGCAAGCTGCCAGTTGAATAAAAAGTCACAAAATACACACAAAGCGGAAAGTGTGGGGGGGGGGGGGGGGGTGTCACAGGCCAGGGCCCACCTGCCTAGGTCATTGAAGTGTAGACAGCAGCTATAAGATGAGCACACGCAGGACTGTAAGGGACGCAACAATGAGCCAACATACAAGTAAACCAACTGGTAAGTTGTCAGGACACTGGGCTGGTGCTGGGATCTGGGAGAGGTCAGGTCTAGTGGAGACTGTGTGGGACGTGCTTCGAGTATGGAGGGGGGTTCTCTGTTGATTTCATTAATTTATGCTGTCTTTGTCCTCTGTTTACCCTGGGAAATGGTCAGTTGCCTGTTGCTGCCTTTTCAGGCAGGTGGCAAAAAAAACGTTCACTCCAGCCCATTCTCATTTGCAAAACCAACCCCAAAGTTGTAGAAAAAATCCTAACAGCTGAGGCAGGCACCTGCCAGGACACTGTCCTCCCTTCCCTCCCATTAGCAGAGACCACCCAGAGATGCCCTGAGGGGTGCTGATGGCTTCTGTTGAAGCTAAGCAACTCCCGAGATCAGAAGATAGCTGTTTCTGGAGCTTTCAAATCTACCTCTTGTACATTGCCTTAGGGGCATTGAACCAGCCTTTTAAAATGTACCAGGCACCCATGCTACAAACAGGGAAATTGAGGCTCAGAGAAGGAACACATAGAAGTAGGAGGAAAAGCCAGGCTAAACTCTGTCCCCAGAAGTGGGTACATTCTTCTCCAACACGGCTCATTACGAAGGCAAACCCTAGCGCCCTTTTCTGGCCTCTGCCCCTCAGAACCCAAGCAGCTGAATTTTAGAAGTGGTCCTGCTGGGAGTTATCTTGGTCCTTAGAGCCCCCCTCGGCGTGGGACTCCTGCCAGTGATGCATGTTCTGGCTGGCAGCGTGCACCCTCACAGCTGTACCCCTGCAGCAATGGCAGAGCCACACTCGGGGTGGGGTCAGGGGCTGAGCCTGCTCGAGAGTCCCAGGACACCCACTTGAATTTCCAGACAAAAGCCACGTTCCAGAACTGTGTGGCAGGGTGGGGGTGGGGGGTGTCCTTGGACAGAAGACCACCAAGCTTGGGGTAGCTGGGAGGTCTGGGCTGAAAGGAACTAGTTTGTAGATAAGAGGCTGCCCTCTTCCCACCTCCCCCCTTGGAACCTTTCCCAGTCATAGCTGTTCCCCCACCCAAGAGACCCCAGGCTGCTGCTTCCTTGCAACAGACAACCTCCCCTTACTTTTGGTTTGGGGGCTCAGGAGGTAAGAATGGGTCTGATTCTTAGCTCACAGACCTGGGGGTCACAGGGAGCAGGCAGGGGAGTGGCCAACTCTTCAGCTTAAATTTCCCTTGCTCAAGCAGCTGTGGAGAGGCTGCGAGGCTGCCCCAATCCCACAGTGGTGGGCTGAATCCTTGTTCTGTCTCTTTGCACCAAGCCAGGCTTCACTCCACTGACTATTAGCCCCCATCAGTAGTCACTTGCCTGCCTTTTTCCCCAGCAGCTCAGCTAAGAGCTCCCAACATCCCCCAGAGCAGTAGGCTAAGTCAGGTGCTTGGTTCCTGATAGGGGTCTTTACATTCCTACTTCCATGGGGTTATTTCTCAAGAACTGGAGCACTGGGCCCCTGAAGGATGGACGTTTCCACCCTACCCCCCTCCCTACCTGAGAAGCTGAAATTGAACATTTGTCTCATGACAGTGGTGTTGAATCAGGAAAGGGGCAGGAGGTCTGCTGGGCTTTGGTACCCTAGTGCCAGTAAAGGATCACCACAGTACACAGGAAACTTCTTTAGCTCCCAAAGCCTCAGTGTACTCACCGTGGAGTATGAAAGTACACCCTCATTCTTGGGCCCCCGCTTGGTGACCATCAGCAGTGGCCGCCATCAGTCATCTGTTGTCGTTGTTAAGTGCCATCAAGTCGATTCCAACCCACAGCGACCGTGCTTCCAAGGAACGGCTGCTGAGCTTGAACCGCCAACCCTGCAGTTCAAACAACTTTGCAGTAGGACGCATTAACCCACAGCGCCACACCAGGACTCTTGGTGTCATCTGTGGATTCAGCTAATGTCACCCACTTGCCACCAAGTACTCTTGGCTTCCCAGGAGTTGAGGGTGACAGGGTGGTCTGGGTTTTTTTCCTGCCCTCCCAGACATCCGCCCTTGTACCTCGAACCCTTGTGCCAACAACTCGACCTGCATGGACCTGGATAAGGGTGGCTACAAATGCTCTTGTGCCCCTGGCTACATGGGACCCCACTGCCAGGAGAAGAAGCCGGGACCCTGCGTGATCAATGGGTAAATATTCCTCCCTGTGTCTGATTGGTGAGTGCCTCATCTAGTCCTGCTTCGTGTCCAGCCCTGTAGGACCTGCTGCCTGGCCAAAGAGGACGCAAGTGCTGCTGCTGGCTGCTCTGCGTTGGGGGGGGGGGTCTGCCCCAGATTAGGGGTATTCACGGGGACATGTATGTCATTTCCATATTTCTTTAAAGGCTCCTGAAGTCGATTTTGTGTTCAATGATGTTCCAAGTCCTATATGCAAATGGCAGGGGTGGGGTGGGGGTGGGCACACAGCTTGGAGCTTCATGGTTTTCGGAAAGGTACCATACTGGGAGAGCAGAGTTCAGTCGGGCTGTTTGGCAAGTCCAGATTTTAAGGGAGGTGATGAACTGGAGAGCCAATGCATTGGGTTTTCTGGGATGTCTGGGGAGGGTGCTGCCAGCCTGAGGAAATGGGTAGAAAGGACTACAGCCAGTATAAGAGAGGGTGGGCAAGGGAGGGCCAGAGGCCAGGGGCCCAGCGGAGAGAGGACCAACAGACAGACTGCTGTCCTGGGTGCTAGTCTGGAGTGATTTTTCTAGCTCCTCTGCCTCCTTCTGGCTCTGAGCCTGCCCTGTCCTGGAGTGGAGCCTCCAGTGAGACTAGGAGGGATGGGGGCACCAAGAGGCCACAAAGGCAGGATCCAGAGTAGACCCAGTCCTGGGCCAACAGAGGACACACCAGCTGAAACACAAATGCAGTTGTTGTGGTCTCAGCATCCCACAGAGGCAGAAAAGATGCCAGAGCTGGGAGACCAGTGCAAACAGACTCTGCAGGGCCCGGGGCTCAGTGTCCAGAGGGGGCAGACAGAGGAGGGGGCACGGAGTTGGCTCCATCTCCGTGAGCAGGGCAGGAGGACAACCTAGTTTGTGTTCTTAGGCAGACTAGAGCCCTGGGCCCTGGCATTTCTTCAGAGCCCAGCCCTGCGCCCAGTCCCACAGCCTGAGGTTTGCTTGTTTATCACCTCTTTGCTCTTCTGAGTTTTGGTATTTATCAGATGACAAAGGGCCCGCTCGTTTAAAAGCACTTACATTAAATGCTCTGTGTGTTCTGCTTTGAGCAAACAGCTTCGGTCTGCAAGTTGCACTCGTTGAATGGCCCCCCTATTAACGCCACCCGGCACAGACAGCCTGGGCTCATGCCAGCAGAGACCAACGACGTGGGGCTCATTTCACTGCGAGAAAGTCCCCAAGGGTTCCCATACAATATCCTGTGGGCCCATTCCGCTGAAAGTAACATAAATACAACCCAGATAAGAGGGAGGGGTCATGGCAGCAGAGCCCAGCAGGAGTGAGTGAACCCCTGCGCCCCCCTGGTGACAGCCCCCTGGTTTTAATTGTGTGCCCCCCCCACCAGACTCAAGTTTCCCCATCCGTCCAGCCTCTGGAAAGATGTTACTAGAGGTAGAAGGAGTTGGAAGAGCCTGAGCCTCTGGCTCCCCTACCCTCTGTCCTAGCCCAGCCCCCCGAGGGCCTGTTACCTGTCCCCCATTGTGTTGCAGTTCCCCCTGCCAGCACGGAGGCACCTGTGTGGACGATGAGGGCCGGGCCTCCCATGCCTCCTGCCTGTGCCCCCCTGGCTTCTCAGGCATCTTCTGCGAGATTGTGGCCAACAGCTGCACCCCCAACCCATGCGAGAACAACGGAGTCTGCACCGACATCGGGGGCGACTTTCGCTGCCGCTGCCCGGCCGGCTTCATCGACAAGACCTGCAGTCGCCAGGTGACCAACTGTGCCAGCAACCCGTGCCAGAATGGGGCCACCTGCCTGCAGCATGCTCAGGTGAGCTACGAGTGTCTCTGCAAGCCCGAGTTCACAGGTCCCACCTGCGCCAAGAAGCGGGCGGTCGGCAACCAGCAGGTCACCCGCCTGCCCAGTGGCTACGGGCTGACCTACCGCCTGACCCCCGGCGTGCACGAACTACCTGTGCCGCAGCCCGAGCACCGCATCCTGAAGGTATCCATGAAAGAGCTCAACAAGAGCTCCCCGCTGCTCACCGAGGGTCAGGCTATCTGCTTCACCATCCTGGGGGTGCTCACCAGCCTGGTGGTGCTGGCCACCGTGGGCATCGTGTTCATCAACAAATGCGAGGCCTGGGTGTCCAACCTGCGCTACAACCACATGCTGCGCAAGAAGAAGAATTTGCTGCTTCAGTACAGCAGCGGGGAGGATCTGGCGGTCAACATCATCCTCCCCGAGAAAATCAACATGACCACCTTCAACAAGGAGGCTGGCGACGACGAGATCTGAACCGCATCCCCACGGGCCCCTCTATAGTCTCGGGGTTCCGCAGAGCTCACTATATGCGGTCTGTCCTAATCTTTGTGGTGGAATTTGCTATCCTTTGTGTTGAATCTGGTGAACGCTATGCTTACATATATTGTCTTTGTGTTGCTGTGTGACAAACGCAATGCCTGGCAAACCCCCTCTCCACCCTTCTCTCCTCTTAATGCATGATCTATAAACAAAATAAGAAATTCATCTTTAAACGAGTAAAAAAGATATAAGTATGTTATTCTAAACGTAAATTACAAAATATCAAAAATACCAAAAAAAAACATGGTAACAGAACCAGGACTCGATGCCGACATCCCTCTCGGGGGACCTCGGCCGCAGGGTCCTTGTGAAACCACTACGAATGCTGTACATGACCAATCACTGTGAAAAGGGCTCAATTCTCTTTCATTCGTTAATTCTCACACGCCACATCCGACTCGCGCTCATATCGACTTCTCCAGCGCAACCCTTAGATCTTTCTGATTGGTTTGAGAATTTTGCAGAGTGCAGCGGCCGTGTGTAAAGCAGAGAGAGCACCCCTTCGGGATGGTTGGTTGGTTGCTGGGGGGCTGGGACCAGGGAGGTCCCAGCCCTGCCAAGAACTTAACTGTAAGGTTCCTAGCAAGTCCTCTTTGCCCCTGGGTCTACCTCTTCTCCTCTCTCAAAGAAGGGCTGGAAGGCCATGAAGGTCCTCTCTCATATAAAAATTTGGAACGAGGGGTGCGAACCCAAATGATTCCTGGCCCGTAAAAAGTAGGACTTGATGTAGATTAGATCTCATCCCAGGGTCTGAAATGTTCTGGCCTATCCTGGATACTCACTTGATATGTGGAAATTAGTTCTAATTGCATTTCTTAACGTGGGCAGCCTCGTGGCCCATTCACGTTTAGAAAAAGAAAATCAGCTGGCCCCTTGGATTCACAATGTGTCATTTGGGGTTGCCATTTAGGCAGTCCCCGCAAAGCCCTAACACTCTTCCCCCTTCCCTACCCTATAGTGAGCTCCCTCGAAATTTCAAAGCACTTTGAACCACAAGTGCCGCTGGTACAATGGAAGCAGCAGATCAACCCCTTTCCCCCCAAGGTTTTCACAGGGTTTGAGTGGACTTTGTCACTTGTGAGGTGTGTCCCAGTTCTTTGGTGAATGTGGTAAAAGTCGTAAGCTACCCAGTGGTGGGTTTATATTTTTGTTGCTGAGCTAATAACCCTCAGATCCCCAAAGACCTACCCAGCTTCTGAATGATGAATTTTTGACTTTTTGTTTTATTTTTTTAAAGAGCATCTATCTTTTTTGCAAAAAATAGAAGGATATGGGACAGAGCTCTGTTTAGCTTTCCAGCTCTTCGGCCGGGCAGCTAAACAGCCTTGGGTACCAGATCAGAATATTTTGCTTCTTAAATTATTTAGATAGAAAACTATATGACTTAGCTTTATTGAGTATCACCTGCCGAATTTACCTTGCTCCGAACATTTATTTATGAGTCTCCACCATCAACATCATCACAGTCATTCGAGTCATGGTCACCACATACGCACACATGGAAATAACATCAGCCATCCATCAGCCATTGGATTCGTCGTCATAACCCAGCCATCGACTTCATTGTCCCTCAGTCCCTGGGCCCATCTACCCCAAGTACCTGACATCCTGACCCCATACCCATCACGTCCCTCCAGCACCTGGTCCCCGTCACCCCTTGTCTTGTATCCTCACTCTTGTCACCATGTCCCAATGACACCCCAACTCCTGCCCCCTTCACCATTAAGACCCCTCCCCCTATTCTTCCCATTGAGCCCCTCGCCATCCCTCTTGAGCCCCTTCCTCTCCTGCATTTCCATCCTTCCAAACCGTCTCCACCATCACGGTCATTGCCAGGCCCCCTCCTACCCCAAAGCTCCAGTCATTGCCACTCCTGACCCCACCTCACCCCACCTCACCTCAGGTCCCTTCCCCCTCCCCCCAAGCCCCTAGCTTCCCCACCCCTTGCCTCTGATTACCTCACCCCAAGGCCCCCACCCTTCTTTCTCCCTAGTCCTCATCACATTTCATTTGAGTTCCTTTAAAGAAAATAAAAACTTTAAAAAGACAAAAAAAAAGAATAGTTGGTATGAGTCAGGCGGGCGTCTGGTACCCCGCCTGACCTCTCTCAGCGTGAGACCTTGACCGAGTCCGTTAACGGTTCTGTCCTCAGTGTCCCCAAAGGCTAAATTCTCCAATTGGACAAAATGACCAAATGCTTGGTTCAATTCCTATCTCCATGTTATAGAGAAAAAAAAGTCAAGTCCACTGATGACAAAGACCCAGGTCTTGTCTCACGTCCTCCATTTACATTGCATCAATCCATTGTCCATCTGACACCCATGCCATCGGAAGCATTTCCGCACACCTGCTGAGTGTGGAGGCAGTGTGGAGGAGCTGTGCGGCGTGCAGGACCAGCAGGGCCATCTGGGAGGGCAGGGACACCCAGGTGTCCCCAGGAGCCCGGCAGTGCTGGGAGAATGCCGTGGGAGTGAGTGATGAGTTCTGAGCTGATGCCTCCTATAGAGCAAAGCCATCTCATCTCCCAACGAGACAAATTCTCTATGACCAGCACCCCCAATGAGACCGCCCTTCCAAATTCAACAGCGCCCACCCCCACGCACCCTTGTGCAATCTGAGCAGCGTTACAGCCTCGCCGCGGTCTTCATGCCATGCAGAAGCGGTCCACCCCACGTGATATGGGTCAACCATATTCTGCTGAGAGTGTCGGGATTCCTGGCTGCCCATCCACACCCCGGTGTGCTTGGAGTAGTGTGTAGTTTACGTTTCAAACGGAGAAGCTCAAAGATAGCCGTCGAAGACATGTTCCTTAATTCGGTCTCCAAAATTGAGAAGGTAGAAGGAGTCATGATCTTTTTGTAACCAAAACAACAACAAAAATCCGAAAATGTCATTGGCGCTCTTTTTAGCTTTCCCGTTTACATCCAGACACGCAAAAAACCTTGTTTATTGAAAAATAAACATACAAGGGCTAACGTTGTGTGTTGGTCTCTGATTTCTGGTGCATCTTGCATGAGGGGGTTGGGGATGTCAAGGCCTGCCGAGCTGTGAGGTGAAGAGATGTGCCCACCCAGTCTCACCCCAGACCACACACTGGGACTTGGGACCCTGGAATGCCCTGCCCCATAATCCTGAGACCACCTCCAGTTGAATACTTTCCTAACTGGGGAGGGGGTTTGTGTGAGGGTGGCTGTTTTGCGGGGGTGGCACTGGAATATGGGGTGAGGGCAGAAGGACAGTGTGAGGTCAGTTCTCCCCAGCCACTGTGTTCCAGCCCAGAACTCTTGAGGAGTTGAGAATGCTACTACTATTTATTCACAGACTGGAGTGAAGTTGGGTATGCCCAGGAGAGAGGAGGAATGAAGATTTTATGAATGAAGGCCCCCGTTTGTGCCCCCTACTTGGTCCTGTACCTGTTATTAGGGACTCAACCTGAGCCTTGGGGTTCCGGGCCTGTTTGCTCAGTAAATCCACCTCTGAGTTTTTATGCCTGTGCCTACTTCCGGAGCCTATTCTCCCTGTCCTCCCCTGTGTCCTCTCTGTGGCCAGTCCTTTGTGACTTGTCTTAGCTGAGGTCATTGTTACTACCCACCCAAATGCCCAGTCAGGACCCAGAGTGCCTTGAATTTCCCCCCTTTCCTTCATCCACCCCAGCGGCCCAGCAGTACCCATTCCCACTCCTCCCTGCCTTCCTTCCCCTTCCTTGCTGCTAGGGTCTCCCCACTCCTGCCGGACCTCTCTCAGCTGGGAAGACACCTCTTCAGCACAACATAACACATGAGCAAAACCCCCCGAGACGGAAGCCTTGATAAAAATGATGAGATAATGTTACATTCATAAATCTTGAGATGTCTGTAAGAAGGATGAGTTCTCAAGGAAAAGAGTAATTGCCCCAAATCCTCACGGAAACAGAGCAATACTCCTGAGTAGGAAGACCCCATATCTTAGGAAGACTAAGTATCACGTGTTTTAGGGGCCCAGCCTTTGGACTTGGAGGGAATAAGGGGATGAACAAAAAGGAGCAGAGAAGCTAAAATCAAATCAGCCACTTTATTGGGATGAATCAAATCAAATAGTAGCAAATCAAAACCAGGCAAATACGAACACATCTACCATGATCAGGTAGAGCATTTCCAGGAAAGCAAGCAGGATTTCATAAGACTTAGTGTGGAAAAAGGGAGGACATGAAGGGGGACCACCTGGGCCTTCTGCTGGACAAGCCTCAGGCAAGCAGGTGAGATGCTGAGAGGAAGAGGCTGTGAGCAAGGTCTTCTGAGCCATAGGAAGTCTGACATGGGAACTGGGGTGCCGGGGATAGCTTTGGAGGGTCTGGGTTGCTCTGGGCTGTGGCAAAGGCTCAGGATGGAGAAGGCCCAGGAGGGGTGGATGAGGAGGGCCTCTTCTCCCTAACCCTAAGGATGGAACAGGAAGGGGAGGTGATGGTGGTCTTGCGGGTGTCTCGAGGCTGTGCCCATGTTGAGATCAAGGAGCTGGTCACACTGAGGAGGAGGCACAGAGCAGCTCCGGGGACAATATTGAAAAGTTTCTGAAGAAGAGTTGAGAGTCAGGGAGCAGGGGATGATGGAGAAGGGACAGCTCCACGGGGCTGACTTGTGGTCAGCGCCCCCTCAAGGCTCTGGTGTACAGAGCAGACCTTGGGGGAGCTGAAGGCTGGAGCTCATCTCACAGCTCTCCAAGACACCCAAACCTGTTACAAATAAGCTGCTTACCATCTAAGGCAGTGGCTTTCTTCTCTTTAATGATTCTCTCCCACTGCTGGAGAGGGGGCAAACATTTAATCATTACCTTACTCATCCAAAACCCGCATCCTAACTTAAACCCAGTCTCCTGCTCACAATGGAAAAGAAGGAGAAGCCCAGGTCCAAGACATTGCTGGGGATGAAGGATGATAGACAATCTCCATGGACTCAAAATTGCCTGCCTCACAATCTACCTCACCAAGAAGTACGTTCAGCTGAGGGCACTGCTGTATTCTAACAGTAATGACTTTGCCAATGTAAGAAGTGCCTCAACTTCAACCCAGAAATTACACTGAAGGAAAAAGACACAATACAGATAATATACATTATACAGATGGCAGAAGGGGATTTAAGAATTAAATTAAAATTTAATTTTACAATTAAGATTAAATTTTTTTTTTTATTTAGCATACATTCCTGATATTTTCAAAAGGTATCATCAGAAAACTAGGAAAAACACCTATTTCCTTAATATCATTAAGACATTTTATCTTGAACTAGCATTAAGTATCATTGTTGTCGTTACTAGGTGCCATCAAGTTGGTACCGACTCATAGCGACCTTATGCACAGCAGAACGAAATACTGCCCAATCCTGGGCCAACCTCACTACTGTTGCCACGCTTGAGTCCATCGATGCTGCCACTTTGCCAATCCATCTCTTTGGGGGTCTTCCTCTTTCTCTCTGACCCTCCACCTTACCAAACATGTTATCTTTCTCCAGTGACTGGTCCCTCCTGACAATATACCTGTCATTAAAAGCCGAAGGGAAACAAGGTCATGTGACGTAGGGAAGTTAAGGGCATTGGCTTTAGAATCAGAAGGATAGAGGGCTTTACATTTGATTCTGACCCTTGGGCCACCTAACATCTTCATGTCTGCTTCTTCCTCTGCAAAGGATCAGATAAGGAGAGCAATCAGTACCACTAATGCTTTGGAATTTGTAGCCAATAGAATAAGACAAGAAAAAACAAAGCATAAAGTACGACTAGTAGAAAAGTGATGAAATTATTTTTAAAGACGGTATTACTGCCTTCTGAAAAGCAAACACAAACAAATGGCTGTAATTGCTGATGTAAGAAGTCAGTAATATTCTGTGCATCTGAACCCATAGCCACCCCACCAATTCTGTCTCATAGCAATCCTGTGGGACAAAGTAGGATAGGCCCATAGGGTTTCCAACGCTGTAATCTTTATGGACATAGATTGCCTCATCTTTCTCCCATAGTGTGCTCCAACTGCCAACCTCTTGGTTAGCAGCTGAATGCTTTAAGCATTGCATCACCAGAACTCCTATACTGACACATTTCTCAAGACAAACTCACTGCTATGGAATTGGTTCTGAGTCATAGCAACCTAAACACCTACAAAGTCCCCCAAAACTAATTACTGTAGAATCTCTTCTGACCCATGGTGACCCCATGTGTTACAGAGTCGAAATGCCCCATAGTGTCTCTTTTTGACTGTGATCTTTACAGGATCAGAGTTGTGGCACCTCTGGGTGGTTTTGAATAGCCAACCTTTAGGTTAGTCATTGAACATAAGCCATTTGTGCCACCCAGGGACCTACATACCCATAACAACCTGTTAAAGGTATAAAATCTGAGTTAAAGATCAAAAAATCTGACTCGATACTGTAAAGATGACAATTCTTCTCAAAACTGATTTATACATTTAGTGACATTAATTTGCATTATATTGCTAGGCAGCATGACTATCTGAAAAAAATGAAGTGATGAGAATAACCAAGAAAAATAAAATAATTAAGGGGTAACTTATAATGTCAGTAAAATGGAAGCTACCAAAATAAAACCAGTGTGTCTCAGGTCTGATGCAGAGAAGACCCTTAGTTTTGGCTTTCTAAAGCACAATGGTTATGAATCGGGCTGCGAACCTTACCGTCAGCAGTTCAAAACTACCAGCTGTTCCGCAGGAGAAAGATGAAGCTTTCTGCTCTGGTAAAGATTTATAGCCTCAGAAACCCTGTACAGGGTCGCTATGAGTTGGTTCCAACTCTACGGCACACAGCCACCACCATCAATTGAGAGGATAAATACATGAATGCGTGAATGATAGTTATGTTGTTGTTATGTGCCGTGGAGTCGGTTCTGACTCATAGCGAACCTGCACAGGGTTTCCGAGACTGTAATCTTTACGGGAGCAGAAAGCCTCATCTTTCTCGCATGGAACAGCTGGTAGTTTTGAACTGCTGACCCTGCGGTTTGGAGCCCGATTCATAACCACTATGCTACCAGAGCTCCTTGAATGATAGTTACAGAAGGACTTATTTACAAACATGGCAATGGGGACCAAAAGGGTGTAGTTCCCAAATGGGGGTAATGTCTGGAGACATTTTGGTTGTCAAAACGGGCCCAGTGCTACCATGGGACAGATTAGAAATGGTGTTAAACATTCCAAAAATCGCAGTACAACATCCACAGCAAATAATTATTTGGTCCAAAATGTCTATCGTGCTCAAGTTGAGACAAGTCTAGCCTAAGGTGGTTAGAGTGGAGTCTTGGTGGGGCACTGGAGGATAAACGCTGGACTGCCAACCACAAGATCAGCGGTTCAGTCCCACCAGTTGCTCCTTGGAAGCCCTCTACAAGGTCACTATGAGTCAGATTTGTTCGATGCAGTGTGTCATTTGGTTTCTTGACTGCTCCTTCCATGAGTATTGATTGTGTTGTTGTTGTTGTTAAGTGCCGTGGAGTCGGTTCCGACCCATAGCGACCCTGTACAGGGTTTCCGAGGGTGTAAATCCTTACGGGAGTAGAAAGCCTATCTTTCTCCTGCGGAGCGGCTGGTAGTTTCGAACCGCTGACTTTAAGGTTCGCAGCCCGATTCGTAACCACTACGCTACCAGAGCTCCTTGGATGATAGTTACAGAAGGACTTATTTACAACTTCAGTCTTTCCTTTGCCTGTGTTGACGTTACTTATTGGTCCAGTTGTGGAGAGTTTTGCTGTCTTCCTGTTGAGGTGTAATCCATATGAAGGCTGTGCTCTTTGATCTTCATCAGTTAGTGCTTCAGCTCCTCTTCCCTTTCAGCAAGCAAGGTTGTGTCATCTGCATATGGCAGGTTGTTACTGAATCTTTCTTCAATTTGAATGCCTCATTCTTCTTCATATAGTCTAGCTTCTCAGGCTATTTGTTCTGCACCGAAGGTAATATTACTTTCCAGAGTAATAAATGATAAAATCAAGGCTCAGAGAAGTGAAGAAAAAACAAAAACATGTGCCCAAGATCACTGAGCTAAACCTAACTTTCAGAGCTCCAAATGTTCCTGTCAATTGTCTTTCCACTACATGACTGACTCCTGATTTTTAAAAACAGCTTACTCCCCTTCCCTCTTCAAAGTACTAACAGCTATGCTTCACTGGGAATTTCTGGAAGACCTGTAATCTTAGTTTCCATTACTTCCTGCAGGTCATCAGTAAGACTACTGAGTAGAATGAGGTTTCATTCTTTGCCATTTCAGAGTGGAAACTCTCTGCTTACCTCCTGTTCAGTCCACCCACTCACCACGGAATATCTCATTCTACCTCTAACGCCTCCTCCCGCCACACCTCCCTCCCCCATACACACACACAACCTAGCGGAGACAAGATTTTTGCCAACTGCCAATTTGCATGTAAGGATGAAATTAAGACCCCACTCATTGGAAGCAGCAGTCCAGAAATCAAACAACGTATTTCATTAGGCAAATCTGCTGCACAAGACCTTTTTAAAGTGTTGAAGAGCAAAGATGTCAGCTTGAGGACTAAGGTACACCTGACCCAAGCCATGGTATTTTCAATAACCTCATAGGCATGTAAAAGTTAGTCAGTGAATAAGAAAGATTGTAGAAGAATTGATGCATTTGAGTTATGGGGTTGGAGGAGAATATTGAAAGTGCCATGGGCTGCCAAAAGAACCAACAGATCTGTGTTGGAAGAAGTGCAGCCAGAGTGCTCCTTGGAGGCCAGGATGGCCAAACTTCATCTCTCATACTTCAGACATATTGTCAGGAGGGACCAGTCACTGGAGAGGAATATCATATTTGGTAAGGTGGAGGGTCAGAGCAAAAGAGGAAGACCCCCAGCAAGATGGATTGGCAAAGTGGCAGCATTAATGGGCTCAAGCGTGGCAACAATTGTGAGGTTGGCCCAGGACTGGGCTATGTTTCATTTTGTTGTGCATAAGGTCGCTATGAGTCGGTACCAACTTGATGGCACCTAACAACAACAACAATGCAATTATTATTGGAATCATCACAAGAATACATCGTATTAAGGTACTGCACTTAAAGTTTAATTTTTATCTTATCAAACTTCTCAGGGATTTCTGGATACTGGTTCTGAACTGACACCAATTCTTAGAGACCCAAAGCATCATTGTGGTTGGTCCACCAGTCAGAGGTGTATGGAGGTCAGATGATCAATATAGTTTCATTCAGCTCTGCCTTATAATAGGCCCACCAGGACCTTGAATCCACCTTGTGGCTGGGCTATTTCTCCAGCTCTGGAAGGCATAATTGAAATATTCACTCTCTCAACAACTGTTGGAATATCCACACTGGTTCTCTGACCCATAGATTGGGAGTATTTATGGTAGAGAAGGCCAAGTATAAGTGATTAGAACGGCCTCTACCTGTGAAAATAGTTAATTTAAAATGATACTGTATTCTTGAAGGAATTGCAGCGATTAGTGGTGATTCCTACAATATCCCCATTCAACTTGTCTATTTGATCTGTGAAGAAGACAGATGGATCTTAGAGAATGACAGTGGATTATCATAAATATAACCAGATGGAGACGCCAATTGCAGCTACTGCTCCAGATGCAGTTTCATTGCTGGAGCAAATGAACACATCCCCTGATAATTGGGATGTAGCTTTTGGTCTAGCAATACCTTTTTTTCTCTATACTTGTTGGTAAAGACCATCAAAATCAGGTTACTTTCAGTTGGCAAGGCAAGTAGTACATTTACACTGTCTTACCTCAGAGGTTTAAAACCTTTTCAGCTTTATGTCTTAATCGACTGCCCAGGGACTTTGATTGCCTTTCCTTTACACAAGACACCATGCTGGTTCACTACATGGATGATATTCTGCTGATATCCTGGTGAGCAGGAACACAGTGGTAATGTGCATGCTTGCCAGAGGGTGAGAAATAAATCCCACGCAAATTCAGAGGCTTCCCACCTCAGTACAAATTTCTATGAGTCCAGTGTTTTGGCACATGTTGCCATATTCTTTCCATAATAACATGACATATTGCATCATCCGATACCTCCTGTCCACAAGAGAGAGGCACACTTCGAGTGGATCTCTTTGGATTTTGGGAGGAACACATACTTCATCTGAGCATGCTGTTCTGACCCATTTATCGAGTGACCTAAAAATCTGCTGATTTTGAATGGATACCAGAACAGAAAAAAGCTCTGAAACAGATTAAGGCTGCCATGGAAATTGCTCTGCTACTTGGGCCATACAGTATGGCAGATCAAATGGTGCCTGAGGTATCAAAGACAATTAGGGATACTGATACTGTTTTGAGCCTTTGGCAGGCCCCTATTGGTAAATCACAACTCAGATCCTTAGGATTTTGAAACTATTCCCTGTCATCTTCTGTGAATAATTACTCTCCTTTTGAGAGACATCTTTTGGCTTGCTACTGAGTGTTAGCAGAGACTGAAATGTTGATCATAGGCAACGAGTTACCATGTGATCTTAGCTGCTCTTGTTGGACTAGGTATTGTCGTATCTGTAAAACTTTAAAAATGGACATGCATAGCTGCATGTAAATGAATAGATTTGGCATATACAAACTCAAGCCCAAGCGAGTCATTAATGTGAAAGTAAGGTGCACCAGGAGGATGTCCATGAGCTCTATTTCTGATGTATCATTTTTTAACTATCAACCCATCAATCTATATCTATGGCCTCATGGTTAGATTCCTATGACCAGTTGAGGAAGAAACATTTTGAATCTGATTTACACATGATTGTAGATGATATACAAGCATCACCCAAAAGTAGCCACACTCTGAGACAATGTTTGAGGCAGACCAGTGGGGAAAGGAATTCCTCCAAGTGAACATAATTTTCATTATTCCTTTTATCTAATAGGGGAGATCGCCAGAGATACAAGTCAACATCAATTTTTGGGCTATGGCTCATCTTGCGGCTAAATGGTCAGGGAATAGGAATCAATACAACTAGAAAATCTGTAACAAAAATCACAGGAATAGTATTCATATGGATTGTTGTTGTTGTTAAGTGTCATCGAATCAGTTTCAACTCATAGCGAACCACTGTATAGTGTTTCCAAGGAGCAACTGGTGAGTTTGAACTATCAACCTTGTGGTTCAAACCAACCTTGAGGTTCAGTGCTTTATTCCAAATTAGCACAAAATCTGAAGACATTTGTGTCCACTGCATGTTCACCAAAGAGTGGCCTTGATAATGGAAGATTTTATTAACCAGGTGGATGGGATGATCAGTTCTCTGGATATCAGAAAGTTTTGTTTCTTAGTTGCTGCTGTCATTGCTCATGAAAAAAAACCAACCATGACATCAGGGATGGAAGTTATTACATGGCTTCAACAACAAGGACTTTCAGTAGCTAAAGCTACTAAGCTATAGCCACTGATGCGAATAAAATTAAAAAAACAATTTTAATTTTAAAAGAAAATTAAAACAACAGAAGAGATCAACACTGAGTCCTGTTAAGGCACCACTCCCTGGGGTAAGAATCCAGATTCTTTTTTTTTTTTT
>NW_006408543.1:8510009-8519469 GCF_000296735.1 Chrysochloris asiatica
TTTCTGGACATGTGCAGATATGGTCATCTGCTTCTGTTTTTTGTTTGTTTGTTTGTTTGTTTTTGGCAGCTTCAGGGGTTATCTGTGGATGTAATACTTAGATGGGTATGTATTTTCGTATTGCCTCCAGGTAGATGTGATCAGTATATGGGCTTCTTCCTGAGAAGTTTCAAGATACCACTTTTGGTTGTTTTGATGTAACTTAGGATTTAATTTTCGGCCTATATCCTTTTTTGTCTGCTTGTCCTGCTCCACAATCCCCGTTCAGGCCTTTTTTACCCTAGTTGTAAACAGTTCAGGGCCGCCTGTGGCCATTTGGTTTTAATAGGAAACTGTCTCTTTAAATTGTGAGGCGCTCTGTGCGCATGCATAGTAGAACTCTCCGAGGGTGCGGCTGGGGTGCCCAGTAGCTCAGGCACCTCTATAGTCACCAGAATGGAGGTGCGCAGATAGCAAGGGAACAATGAACAGATACCAAAATTAAAGAATGTCCACACCTTTATTTCAGCAGTTCTGCCAGGTGTCTGTGGTCACTCCGATCCTTCCCCTGCTTGGTCTCACCCAAGATGGTGGCTCTGGGAGCAGCCAAGCATCCCGGACTAGAAAGCAATGGATTTCTTGTTTCTGCTACAAATCCCCACAGCTGTGAGACTTCCAACCTTCTAAATATTCCTTTATATGTGGTTCAGAGTTCTGGGAACATCCCCTCAGCCTACTTGGTCACGTATTCTGTGTTGTTGTTGGTGGTGTCCTTTACTGCACATCCACCCGATCCACCATCTTGTTTGTTCTTTCAGAATCCAGGTTCTTGTTGGCAGATTGATTACATTGGGCCACTTCTATCATAGAACAGGGTAACACTTTGTTCTCATTAGAATAGATATTTGCTTCAGAAATTGATTTGCATTCTTTCGATGCTTCTGCCAAAATGAACATCCATGATTTTATAGAATTCTTTATCTACATTAAGTCATTTCACATAGCATCATTTCTGATGAAAGGACTCTTTTCATAGCAAATGAAGTGTACCACTTGTCCCATGCTCACAGAATTCACTAATCTTACCATGTTCCCCATCATCCTGAAGCAGCTGGCTTGATGGAATAATTGACTGATTTGTGATGACTCAGTTACAGCACCAGCTAGGACTGAGCATTGCTCTTTAGGAGAAAAAAATATATTCTAATCAGTGTCCAACATACTGTAGTGCTTCTAACATAGCCAAGATATATGAATCATGGAATAAAAAAAGTGAAAGTGGCTGCTTATTATTATCTTTCTGATCCATTATAAAAATGTTTACTTCCCATCCCCATGACTTTAGACTCTGATAGTCTAGGGGTCTTAGTTCCAAAGAGAGCAATGCTTCCATCATTAACACACCAATGATTCTACTGATCTGGTTGTTAAGACTGCCACCTGGCCACTTTGTACTTCCCATACACTAAATCAATAAGCAAAGAAGAGGCTATTGTGCTTTCTGGGATGATTGATTCTGACTGCCAAAGAATTTGTATTGTAACTACCTGTTGGTGCTAAGGAGAAGTGTGTTTGGGATGCAGGGTGTCCTTGAATACTTCTTAGTGTTCCCATGTTCTGTGATAAAAATCAATGAAAAACTAACAATACGATTTAGGTAGGATCTGTAATGGCCTTCATGAATGAATCTTTGGTTCACTCTCAAAGACAAGGAACAATGACTATCTGAGATGCCTACTACAAGCAAAGTCAACATGAAATGGGTATTGAAGGAGGAAGTTAAAAAGACTAGATCTTGCCTGAAATCAGAGAATACCAGAAAAATGTTTTCCTGTGTTTCATTAACTATGCAAAGGAATTACACTTTGTAGATCATAACAAATTATGGACAACATTATAAAGAATGAGAATTACAGAACACTAATTTGTGCTCACGTGTAGCCTATACATAGTCCAAGGGGCCATCATTCAAACAAAACAAAGGGATACTGCATGGTTTTAAATCAGGAAAGGTATGTGTCAAGATTACATCCTTTCACCATATTTACTTAATCTGTATGCTGAGCAAACAATACAAGAAGCTGAACTATATGGAAGAGAATATAGCATCAGGATTAGATGATTAATGTCCTGTAGTTTGCAGATGACATCACCTTGTTTGCTGAAAGTGAAGAAGACTTGAAGAATATACCGATGACCATCAAAGACCACAGCCTTCAATATGGATCACACCTTAACGTAAAGAAAACAGAAATCCTCACAACTGGGCCAGTAAGCAACATCATGATAAATGGGAGAATAGATTGATGCTGTCAAGGATTTCATTTTACTTGGTTCTATAAACAATACCCCACCATTCATCTGTCAGTGAGTCATACGGTAGTGACTGGCATGTTGCTGTGATGCTGTAGTGTTGCCAATGGTATTAGAAACACCAGCAGGATCACCCATGGTAGACAGGTTTATGTTGAGCATTCAGACAAAGAGAGTCTAGGGAGGGAGAAGAAGAGGCAGACTACTGCTGAATGTTTAGTCACATATAGTGCCAGAAGCTGAGCCCCTTGGGTTGGAAGGCACTCAAAATAGGACTGGGAAGCATCAGCTTCCTCAAAGTAGAGTTGACAGTGATGATGCAAATGGAATAAAGCTTTTTGGAACTTTCATTTACTGATGGGGCACAACTCAAAATGAGGAAAAACAACTGCAACATCCATTAATAACCTGGGTGTGGAATCTATGAAGTATGAATCCAGGACAATTGTTTAAAATGAAATGGAGCTCATAAAGATCAATTCCAAGGCATTAGTGAGGTGAAATTGATAGATATTGGCCATTTTGAATCTAACAGTCATATGAATTAATATGCTGAGGGAGTCCTAGTACGACACTGTGGAATGTGTAATGCATTGGACTGCAAAGTCAGATTGAACCGCAAGGTGGGTGGTTCAAGCTCATCAGTTGATCCTCAGAAATCCTATACAGGGTCCCTATGGATAAGAACGGACTCTATGGCACTTAACAATAGTGACAACAACTATGCTGGGAATGACAAATTGAAGGGAAATGGCATCACATTCATTATCAAAAAGAACATTTCAAGATCTATCTTGAAGTACAATGCTGTCTGTGATAGAATAATAAACATATGCCAACAAGGAAGACCAGTTAATACCACTATTATTCAAATTACAGCATCAATAACTAAAGCCAGTGATGATGAAATTGAAGAATTCTATCAGACTCTTCAGTGTGAAATTGATCTAATATGGAATCAAGGTATTTTGACAATTACTGGTTATTGGAATGTGAAGGTTGGAAACAAAGAAGACAAACTAGTAGTTGGAAAATATGGCTTTGGTGACAGAAATTATGCTGGAGCTTGCATGATATAATTATGCAAGACCAATGACGTATTCATTGCAAATAACTTTTCTTAAACAACATGAAAGACTACAATACACATGGACGTCACCAGATGGAACACACAGAAATCAAACTAACTACATCTGTGGAAAGAAACAGTGGAAAATCTCCGTATCATCAGCCAAAACGAGTCCAAGGCAGACTGAGGAATAGACCATAAATTGCTCTATACAAGTTCAGTCTGAAGATGAAGAAAATTAAAACAAGACCACGAAAGCCAAAATATGACCTTGGATACATCCCACCTGAATTTAGAGACCATCTTAAGGACACATTCAATGCATTAGACACTAATGACCAAAACCCAAGAATATCATACAGGAAGAAGGCAAAGGTCAAGGAAAAGACCAAAATGGATGTCAGAAGAGAATCTAAACCTGGCTTTCTAGCACAGAGATGCTAAAACAAATGGAAGATCTGATGAGGTAAAAGAGCTGAATAGAGAATTTCAAAGGACAGATCAAGAAGAAAAGTCAAATATTATAATTAAATGTGTGAGGAGTCTGAAAACCAAAAGGAAAGCACATGTTGAGCGTTTCTCAAGCTGAAAGAACTGCAGAAAAAATTCAAGCCTTGACTTGTGATATTGAAGGATTTTATAGGAAAAATACTGACTGATGGAGAAAGCAACAAAATAAGATGGATGGAATGCACAGAGTCACTGTGTTAAAAAAAAAAAAAAAAAAGTCCAGGTTAACCATGTAAAACCATTTCAAGAGGTTGCATACATATGATCAGGAGCCAATGGTGGTGGAGGAAAAAGTTCACTGATGGCATTGACAAAGAACAAGCCTCTAGGAATTGATGGAGTACAAATTGAAATCTTTTAACAAATTGATACAGCACAGGAGGCATTCATTCATCTATGCTAAGAAATTTGAAGATGGCTACCTGGCCAACTGATTGGCAGAGATCCATATTTGTGCCCATTCAAAAGAGAGGATACCCAACAGAATTCAGAAATCATCAGACAGTATTATTAATATCACATGAAAGTGAAATATTGCTGAAGATAATTTAAAAATGGCTGTTACAGTCCATTGAATGGGAACTGCCAGAGGTTCAAGCTGGATACGGATGAGGACATGGAACAAGGGATATCATTGCTCATGACAGATAGACCTTGATTGAAAGCCGAGAATTATAGAAATATATTTACCTGTGCTTTATTGACTATACAAAGGCTTTTGACTGTGTGGATAATGACAATCTATGGATAACATTGTGAAGAATGGGTATGCCAGAACACTTAATTGTGCTCATGTGTATACATAGACCACGAGGCAGTTGTTCAAACAGAACAAGAGGACACTGAATGGTTTAAAATCAGAAAATATGTGCACCAGCGTTGTATGCTTTCCCCATACTTACTCAATCTTTATTCTGGGCAAATAATCTGAGAGGATGGATTATATGAAGAGGCACATGGCATCAGGATTGTAGGAAGATTCATTAACAACCTATGATATGCAGATGATACGACCTTGCTTGTTCAAAGTGAAGAGGACATACTGATGAACATCAAAGACTATACAGCCTTGACTATGGGCTGCACCTCAATGTAAAGGAAACAAAAATCCTCCTCACTGGACCAAAAAATAACATCATGATGAATGAAAACAAGATTGAAGTTGTCAAAGACTTCATTTTGCTTGGATCAACTGTTGACACTCATGGAAGCATCAGTCAAGAAATCAAATGATGTATTACATTAGGAAAATCTACTGCCCAAGACTTCTTTAAAGTATTCAAGAGCAAAGATGTCAGTTTGAGGACTAAGAGGGTGTGCCTGACGAAAGTCATGGTATGTTCAATAGTCCCATACTCATGTGAAAGTTGGACAATGAAAACCATAGAAGAATTGATGCATGTGAGTTATGGTGTTGGAGAAGAATATTAAAAGTGCCATGGACTGCCAGAAGAAAAAACAGATCTGTGTTGGAAGAAGTACAGACAAAATGCTCCTTTGAAGTCAGGATGGCCGGACTTTGTGTCTCATACTTCAGACATATTATCAGGAGAGACCAGTCCCTAAAGAAGGTCATCATGCTTGGTAAAATGGAGTCTGAGTGAAAAAGAAGAAGAGCCCCAATAAGATGATTGACACAGTGGCAGTGGACTCAAACGTAACAACAATTGTTAAGAAGGCTCAGGACCAGGCGGTGTTTTGTTCTGTTGTGTATAGTATAACTATGAGTCAGAACTGACTTGACAGCATTTAACAACAACAACAACATAACTAGTGGTTACGAATCGGGCTGCGAACCTAAAGGTCAGCGGTTCGAAACTACCAGCTGCTCCGCGGGAGAAAGATGAGGCTTTCTACTCCAGTAAGGATTTACACCCTCGGAAACCTGTACAGGGTCGCTATGGGTCGGAACCGACTCGACGGCACGTAACAACAACAACAACATGCAAGCAGCAGCCAACAAATCAAACGGCATATTGCATTAAGCAAATCTTCTACAAAAGACCGCTTCAGAATGTAAAAGAGCAAAGATGTCACTTTGAGGACTAAGGTGTGCCTAACTTAAGTCATGGGCTTTTCAATGACCACATATGGGTGCGAAAGTTGAATAAAATATAAGGAAGACTAAAAAAGAATTGATAAAGTTGAGTTATGGTGGTTGTGAAGAGTATTAAATATGCTATGGGCTGCCAGAAGAATAAACAAATTTGTCTTAGAAGAAGCCAGAAAGCTCCTCAGAAGTGAGGACAGCAAGACTTTTTCTCATGTTCTTTGGATATGTTATTAGGAAGAACTAGTCTATCAGTTTATTGTACTGTGGTGGCTTGTGAGTTGCTGTGATTCTGGAAGCTATGCCATGGGTATTTTAAATATTAGCAGGGTTATCCACAGTGGACAAGTTTCAGAATAGCTTCCAGATGAAAACAGACTAGGAAGAAGGAGAGATGAGCTATTTTTGAATATTTAGTCACTGAAAAACTTATGAATAGCGAGAAACACGGTCAGCCATAGTGTGGAAAAATGAGCCACTCAGGTTGGAAGGCACTCAAAATGCGACTGGGGAAGAGCTGCCTCCTCAAAGTAGAGTTGACCATGATGACACGAATGGAGTAAGCCCACAGGAGTAAAACCTCGGGACCTTCATTTGCTGATGGGCACAACTCAAAATGAAAAGAAGCAGCTGTAAACATCCATTAATATTAGAACATGGAATTGTACTAAGTATGAATCTAGGAAAATTGGAAATTGTCAAAAATGAAATGGAATACATAAACATCTATATCTTAGGCATTAGTGAGCTGAAATGGACTGGTATTGGCCATTTTGAATCTGACAACCACATGGTTTACTATGCTGGGAATGACAAATTGCATTTATCATCAAAAAGAACATATCAAGATAAGTCATGAGGTACAACACTGTCTGTAATAGGATCATATCCATGTGCCTACAGGGAAGACCAGTTAATACCACTATTATTTAAATTTATGCACCAACCTCTAAAGTCAGTGAGGATGAAATAGAAGAATTCTACCAAATTCTTCAATCTGAAATTGATCAAATAGGCAATCAAGATGTATTGATCATTACTAGTAATTGGAATGCAAAGGTTGGAAACAAAGAGGAAGGATCCGTAGTTGGAAAATATAGCTTTGGTGATAGAAATGGTACTGGAGATCACATGATAGAATTCTGCAAAACCAATGATTTGTTCATTTCAAATACCTTCTTTAGACAGCATAAAAGATGATTATACACATGGACCTCACCAGATGAAATACATAGAAATCAAATTGACTACATCTGTGGAAAGACAGGGTGGAAAAGCTCCATATCAGCCAAAACAAGGCCAGGGGCAGATTGTTGAACAGATCATCAATTGTTCATATGCAAATTCAGACTGAAGCTGAAGAAAATGAAAGCAAGTCGACAAGAGCCAAAATGTGACATTGAATATATCCCACCTGAATTAAGAGATCATCTGAAGAACAGATTTGACACATTAAGCAGTAAAGAGCAAAGACCAGTAGAGTTGTGGGATGATATCAAGAACATCATACAGTAAAAAAGCAAAAAGTCATTAAGAAGACAAGAAAGAAGGAAAAGATAAAAATGGATGTCAAAAGAGATGCTAAAACTTGCTCTTCAGCATAAAAATGCTAAAGCAAATGGAAGAAATGAGGAGATCCAAGAGCTGAACAGAAAATTTCAAAGTTCAGCTCAAATAGACAAAGTCAAATATTACAATGAAATATGCAAAGATCTGGAGTGAGAAAACCAAAAAGAAAGAACACACTTATAATTTCTCAAGCTGGGTGAACTGAAGAAAAAATTCAAGCCTCAACTTTCATTATTGAAGGATTCTTTGGGCAAATTATTGAATGATGCAGAAAGCATCAAAAGAAGATAGAAGGAATACACAGAGTCACTGTACCAAAAGGAAATGGTTGATGTTCAACCATTTCAGAAGGTAGCATACAATATGTAATTTATATGACAAGTGTGGCACTGTGGGTTAGTGTACTAGACTGCAAGGTCTGTTTCAACTGCAAGGTTGACAGTTCAAGCTCACCAGTCGATTCTTGGAAACCCTATACAAGGTTGATATGAGCCAGAACTGACTTGACAACACTTAACAACAGTAAAATAAGGTGTAACTTATGTGCCAATAATAGCACAAAGAAAAAGGGAGGGATGGAAGATGTATAATTTTTAAACCCTACTAGAATTAAGTTAATATTAATCAAAAGTAGATTTTTAAAAAGCTAAGTTACATACTATAATCTTCAGAACAATCACTAAAAGAACAATTTAAAATTCGTAGTAGAAAAAAGGAAATAAAATAGTACAGTAGTAAATATCTAATTCACTTGAGTTAAACAGAATGCAGCAACGAAGGCATGTTGTTAAGTGCCATTGATAGCCACTGTATATAGCCTGCAGCACCACACCAAGAATTGTTTAATGCCGTTGAGTTGGTTCTGACGCATAGCAACCCTATATAGCCTTTCTGAGGATGTAAATCATTGCTGGAGCAGAAAGCCTCATCTTTCTCCCAACTAGAGGCTAATGGGCTCCAACTGCAGACCTTGTGGATCATAGTCCAGTGCTTATTCAATAGATGGTGTTGTTAAGTGCCTTTGAGTCCGTTCTGACTCAGAGTGAACCTTGATAGGGTTTCCAAGGAGCAACTGGTTAACTTGAACCTCCGACCTTGCAGTTCAAACCTACTTTGCAGTCCAGCACATTAATCTGCAGCACCACACCAGGACTCAAATAGGTAGACTTTATATATCTATATATCTATATCTAGATATATAGATATATATATAAAACAGCAGAACAAAACAACAACAATAAACTAGGAGCCAACTCTATGCTGTCTGTGACACTCTTTAGATTGAAAGACACAAATAGATGGAAAGAAACAGCAGAGAAAAAACATACCAAGACAACAGTAACCATCAGAGGACTGGAGCAGCTGTATTAATATCAGACAAATATTTTTAAGACCAAAACCTAGAAACAAAGGGAGGCATTATATAATGATAATAGTGTTGATTAATCAAAAAGACATAATAATCCTAAAGGTTTACTCTCCTAATAACAGAATTTGAAAATATCTGAAACAAAAGCTAATAGAAATGCAAAAATAGATGAGTTCCCACTTATGGTTGTTGTTGTTATGTGTCATTAAGTGGGTTCTGACTCATGGGGAACATAAGCCCAACCGAATGACACATTCCGCAGTCTGGTGCCAGCTTCATCATTCTCACTGCGTTTCCGCCTATTCTTGTAACTACTGTGTCCATTTATCTCACTGAGGGTCTTCCTCTTATTTTGTAAACTTTCAACCTTTTCAAGCATGATGGTCTTCTCTAGATGCTGGTCCTTCCTGATAATATGGCAAAAGTACATGAGACAAAGCCTTCCCACACTCACTTCTAAGGAGCATTCTGGATGTACTTCTTCCAAGACACATTTGTTTAATCTTCTGGCAGTCCATGGTACAACATCCTTCACCAACACCATAATTTGCATAATTCTTCTTCAGTCTTCCTTATTTATTGTCCAGTTTTCACATGTATA
>NW_006408543.1:8526913-8527934 GCF_000296735.1 Chrysochloris asiatica
CAATGAAAGGCATTCACAGTTTAAAAAAATTACAGACCATGATCTTTCGTGAATAACAAAATATTAGCAAACTGAATTCTGCAACATATAAAAAAAATCCCTTTTATACATTGTTGAATTCAGTTTGCTAGTATTTTATTGAGAAAGTTTGAACACATCATAGAAGGTTGGTTTAACATCCTGTAATCTATCAAAGTATGGAACATATTAACAGAATAAAGGGCAAAACCCACATGATTATCAAAATAGAAGCAAAGAAAACATTTGACAAAGTTCAATGTTCATTCATAAAACTCTCAACAAAACCGGAACATAACAATATTTCTTCAGCCTGCTAAAAGGTAACATCATATGAAAGTAAGTAAAAATCACCTACACTTTGGCTGTAGAATATTTTAATCAACTTTCAGAAAAGACAAATACATCATTTTTTGACATAATCTCCTTGCTTTTCAACACACTTTGCCCATCTGTCAACAAGCTTTCATTTTCTCTTAGTGAAAAAGCATTTAGGCTGAACTCACTTCTTCATCAGAGGGCTGCTTTCAGGGAACCAAACAGGTGAAAGTTTGATGGTGCAAGATCAGGACTATAGGGAGGATGCCTTAATGCCTCAAAATGAAGTTCTTGCAGTATCAACAGTGTAGGCAGAGATGTGCAGACGTCATGCAAGATCACAAGGCCCTTGGATAGCAGTCTTCTGTGTTTAATCAGAACTTTAGGTTTCAGCTCTTCAGTGAGCATCTCACTGTAAAGAGCACTGTTGATTGCTGAACCTTTTTCCTGGTAGTGTTCCAATACTGACCCTCAAGAATCCCAGAAAAATGTAAGCATCAATTTTTCTGCTGATGATTGACTTTTGAGCTTTTTTTGAGGATGTTTCTATTCCATACTCTGTTGTTTACTCTCAGGCTCATAGTGATGAATCCATGCCTCGTCACTAGTCCTGATTTTTTTTAAAAGAAGCTTTTACCTTCCTTTGAGTTGTTGTTGTTGTTGTTAAGTGCCGTCGAGTCGGTTC
>NW_006408543.1:8529449-8531524 GCF_000296735.1 Chrysochloris asiatica
AGGATCTTTGTTTTCTTTACATTGAGGTGCAATCCATTCTGAAGGCTGTAGTCTTTGATCTTTATCAAAGTAAGTATTCTAGTCCTCTTCGCTTCCAACAAGCAAGGATGTATCATTTGCATATCACAGGCTGTTACGATTCTTCCTCCAATCCTGATGCCACGTTCTTCTACATGTAACCCAGTTTCTCAGATTATTTGCTCAGCATACAGACTGAATAAGTATAATGGAATACTATGACCCTGACACACATCTCTTCTGATTTTAAACCATTCAGTATCCCCTTGCTCTGTTCTAACAACTGCCTTTTGGTCTATATACAGATTCCTTATGAGCACAATTAAATGTTCTGGAATACCTATTCTTTGCAATTTTATCCACGGTTTGTCATGGTCCACATAATTGAAAACCTTAGCATAGTCAGTAAAGCATAGATAAACATCTTTCTGATATTCTCTGCTTTCAGCCAAGACCCCTAATTCCACATTCTCTTCTGAATCTGACTTGAATTTGTGCCAATTACTTGTCAATATACTCTTGCAACTGGTTTTGAATTATCGTCAATAAAATTTTACTTGCATGTGATATTAATGTATTGTTTGATGTTTTTTACATTCCATTGAGTCACATCTCTTTGGTATGGGAACAAATATGGATCTCTTTCCATCAGTGGGCCAGGTAGCTGTCTTCCAAATTTTGGGGCACAGATGAGTGAAGACTCCCACTGCTGTGTCACTTTATTGAAAGATTTCCATTTGCATTCTGTCAGTTCCAGGAGCCTTGGTTGTTTTTTTTTTTGTCAGTGCCTACAGTGGTGCTTGGACTTCTTCCTTCAGTACCATGGGTTCCTGATCATATGCGACCTCTTGAAATGGTTGGACATTGACCATTTCTTTTTGGTACAGTGAGTCTGTCTATTTTTTTTTTTTCCCCCCCATCTTCTTTTGATGCTTTCTACGTCATTCAATATTTTGCCCTTAGAATTCTTTGATATTGTATGGCGAGGCTTGAACTTTTTTCTTCAGTTCTTTCAGCTTGAGAAATTCTTCCCTTTTGGTTTTCTAACTCTAGATCTTGGCACATTTCATTATAACACTTGACTATTTTCTTGAGCTGCCATATGAAATTTTCTGTTCATCTCTTTTACTTCTTTATTTCTTCTTTTCTTTTTTTTTTTGCTTTAGTTTTTCTATGCTCAAGAGCACATTTCAGAGTCTCTTCTGACATCCATTTATTGTTCTTCCTTTTCTGTCTTTTAAAAGACCTTTTGCTTTCTTCTTGTATGATGTTCTTGATGTCATCCCACAGCTCTTCTGGTCTGTAGTCATTAGTGTCTAGTGCATCAAATCTGTTCTTGAGATGGTCTCTAAATCCAGGTGGGATATAATCAAGGTCAGATTTTGACACTTGTGGAATTATTTTCCTATTCTTCTTCTTTGGACTGAAGTTGTATAGGAGCAATTGATGGCTTATTCAATAGTCTGCCCCTGGCCTTGGTTTGGCTGATGATATTGACTTTTCCCAGAGTCTTTTGCTACAGATGTAGTCAATTTGATTCCTGTGTATTCCATCTTATAAAGTCCATGTTGTTTAAAAAGGTATTTGTAATGAATATCTTATTGTTATTATTGCTGTTAGTTCTATTGAGTCAGTTCCAACTCACAGTAGCCCAATGTACAACAGAACAAAGCACTACCTGCCCAACAATATTCTCACAAGTGTTGTTATGCTTGAGCCCATCATTGCTGGCACTGTGTATATCCATCTATTTTTTTCCCTGACCCTCCACCTTGCCAAGCACGGTGTTCTTCTCCAGTGACTGGACCCTCCTCATAGTAAGTCCAAAGTATGAGAGACTGTCTTGCCATCCTTACTGCTAAGGTGCATTCTGGCTGTACTCTTTCCAAGACAGATTTGTTTGCTCTTCTTGTAGTCCATGGTACTTTCGATATTCTTCTCCAACACCATAGTTCAAATGCACTGATTCTTTTACAGTCTTCCTTATTCACTGTCTAACGTTCACTTGCATATAAGGTGATTGAAAATACCATGTGTTAGGATAGGCGCATCTTAGT
>NW_006408543.1:8532119-8533196 GCF_000296735.1 Chrysochloris asiatica
GCAAGCTATATGATTTTCTGATTCAAAATGGCCAAGATTAGTCTATTTCAGCTCACCAATTTTTAGGATTCCAACTTTTAAGTGTACCATTTCATTTTATGATTCCAATTTTCCTAGATTCATACTTTGTACGTTTCATGTTTTTATTATTAATGGATGCTTTTAGCTGTTTCTTTTCATTTTGAGCTGTACCCCATAAGCAAATGTTCTATTGTACATAGGGTCACTATGGGTCAGAACCAGCTTGATGGCACCTAAAAACAGCAACACAAAGCTTCAGGAATCAAGGCAGGTCTGTAAAACATGCAACTGTAAATATCAGCAAAGGAAAAAAAAATCAGAATAAATATAGAGGCCATAATTTATGGCAGAAGTAGTCTATTAAACATAACTAAAAATTCCCAAAATGCAAAAGATACATGAGATCACTTTGACCTCCTAAAAATTAGACATTTGTTCATGTAAAGACTTCTCCAATTTTAACACACAATTTTCGATGGAGGACAAAGCAACTAGAAAGAAGCTCAGCAATGACACAGAATACTAAACAACCAACTAGACCTCATAGACATATTGCTGTTCTTGTTGTGAAGTGCCATTGAATCGGTTCCGACCCATAGTGAACCTGTATAGGGTTTCCGATGAGCAGCTGATGAGCTTGAACTGATGACCTTGCAGTTCAAACGGCTTTGCAGTCTGGTGCATTAACCCACAGCACCACACCAGGACTCCATATGGAGCACTTAACCCTAAAGCAGCACAAAATACATTCTTCTCCAGTGCACATGGAACAATTTCCAGAATAGGCCACATGTTAGGCCACAAAGCAAACCTCAATAACTTTTAAAATATCAAGATACTAAAAAGCGAGAGGCAAGCTTGATGGTGGATAGAGTAGAAGTGCAGTGCACTTCTCCATCAGCAGTACCACAGAATACCAAGCAAAACAGCTTCAGGACAGAACTCCAAAACTCGGAACCACATATCTAGGAATCTTTAAAAGTCTGAAGACTTGTAGCTAGCAGAACTTTTAGCAAAAGTAAGAAATCTCATACTTTAGAATATGCTGGGCTCAGC
>NW_006408543.1:8534361-8534959 GCF_000296735.1 Chrysochloris asiatica
TCTAAGATTCATGTTGGACAATATGAAGAGGAATAACTTAAGAATTATCAGCATTCCAGAAGAGGAAGAATCACACAAGTCCACAGAGGAAATAGTTGAAGAGCTGCTGGAAGAAAAGTTCTATAACATCCTGAAAAGTGAAAAGATAAGCATTCAAGAGGTTCAATAAACCTCAGGAAGGATAGACCCCAAAAGAAAATCACCGAGACATATCATAATCAAGCTCTCCAAAATAAAAGCTAAGGAGACAATCCTGAAAGCAGCTAGGGAAAAGAGAAGTGTAACATACAAAGGCAAGCAAGTCAGATTAAGCTCAGATCTCTCAGCAGAAACTATATAGGCAAGAAGGCAATGGGGAGACATATATAAAACCCTGAAAGAAAAAAAGTGACAGCCAAGAAGCCTTTATCCAGTAAAGCTATCAATCAAATATAACAGTGTAATCAAAACATTCAGGATAAACAGAAGCTAAGGGATTTTGCTAATGCCAACCCTGTGCTACAAAACATCCTAAAGGGAGTTCTGTGGTCTGAGAACCAAGAAGAACAGACAACAATCAGAGATAGACATATGTGGCAGCATCTCCTAGAACTCAATC
>NW_006408543.1:8537194-8538304 GCF_000296735.1 Chrysochloris asiatica
CAAGGTTATCTGCTAAACCGGCTCCTCCAAAGCCAGAACCTAAGTCTAAAAAGGCCTCTGCAAAGAAGGGAGAGAAGGTACCCAAAAGGAAAAAGGGGAAAACTGATACTGGCAAGGATGGAAATAACCCTGCAGAAAATGGAGATGCCAAAACAGACCAGGCACAGAAAACTGAAGGTGCTGGGGATGCCAAGTGAAGTGTGGGCATTTTTTGATAACTGTGGACTTCTGGTGACTGTACAGTTTGAAATACTATTTTTTATCAAGTTTTATAAAAATGCAGAATTCAACTTTAATTTTTTTTTTAAGCTATGTTGTTAGCACACAAAACACTTCATTGTTTTGGGGAAAGGGGCAAATGTCATTAATACAATGTCTCCAAAGCTGGATTGATGTGGAATCAAACACCTTTCCTGTCTAGTTTTGAGAGATTCCCTCTTGGTTCCCAGGAGGAGGGATTCCCTGACAGTAACACACATTAGCCACCTTGGTGCACAAATGCTGTGTGGTGTGGGGTAAGTAGAATTTGTGTTTGCATCTTCATATCCTCTTCGCCTTCAGCATAGACTTGACTCTCATAAACCCAGAGACCTGTTGGGACCTGACCTCAGAAAATTGGTTATTTATGTGTCAGGCAATCTGGACTGTCCAGTGGTGCCAACTCAGTGGCACCCCTCAAAAGAGCAGTGGTTCCTTTGTTGAGATTGTGGGTCTTCAGACTGGTAACTCTGCCTTTTTCATTTCATTTTCTGAAAGTCAGGGTTGGCTTTTGAAAAGTTGTTAAACAACATACTAAATGAGAAATGTCAAACTTTCTCTGTTCAGACCATCAGGTGAAGACCTCATTGGATTTTATAGTGGCTTTCTGGTTTTGGTAGTCTATCGAAGAAGAGAGTTTGAAAGTCGTTGTATAATGTTAACAATTGTCTGACCATGTCCTGCCTGAATACCATGATTGTTTATGAAAAGTATCTTTAATAAAGCTGGATACAGTTTGAAAAAAGATAATATGTTATGATCAAGTGGGATTCATATCAGGGATGCAAAGATGGTTCAACATTAGAAAAACAATCAATGTAATACACCATATAAATAAGAAAAAAGAAAAGA
>NW_006408543.1:8540208-8541440 GCF_000296735.1 Chrysochloris asiatica
CATAGGACCACTACTGTAAAAGACTAAGAAAAAGAACCCATACTAAAGGGGGGGTGCGGGTTTTCTTTGCTGGTTACTGGGATGTAAGAGATGGGGTGAAGGGAAGGAGGGGAAGGTGGAGCACAGGGCAGGAAATAGACTCTGGAAAGTTTGGGTACTGGGGAAGGGGGCAATACACAAGAAGGGTGAGAGAAATGGAAGAAGAAGGCAGATGGGAAAACAGTTAGGCAGGTTTGCTTGGGTTAAGTGGGATAGAGGTAAATAATGATGTATGCACAACCTTGGAACAACAGGGCTCTGGGATACAGGGATTGAGATATGGTTGGGATGGGCAAAAGAGGGGAAATAATGCTAAGATGCTTGGCTGTCTTTTGAATCTTGGTTTCCCTGGCATACCAGTATAAAATAGACACTTGTGGGGGAGAGAAAAGAATAGCCAGAAGTATTACCATAGAAAGTTTGTAAGTCCATCTTCTGCCTATAACTGATTGGAATACCTAAAATGGGACTACAACAGGCCCAGTGAAGGAGGATTCCTGCGGAGCCTCTGTATTACATAAGCCCATAGGTGGAATCCTGAACCCCATCTAGAATCTTCTGAGGTGGGAAATTTCCACTGGAAAGGACAAGCAGACCAGCCTGGAGCAGCTAAAGGAACAGAAGATACTTCTTAAAAGAAAGTCCAACAGGAAAAATATAAAACAATAACGGCAGTCTGACTGACTACTACAAGAACAAGCAAGTTGCCCGCCCAGGAGACATCAAGACAAGGGTTCGAGTCCTCTCAGGGCAAATCCCCTTCCAAGACTGAGACTCAAGGGGCATACACGCTCTGATTGGTGATCACATTCATCACCAATAAGGGCAAGTGAGGGAAAAACAACAATGAAGCTGTGAGCTAAGTCCTACAATGTTCAATAGACTCCTGTGAACCCGGGTGGAGACCTGGTTGGCCAGCAGTTTGGCAATACCTGGGGACTCCTGGGCCCAGAGTCAGTGACATAGCCACAGAGGACTACAGTGGAGAAGGAAGCATCCAGCTGGTAAGAAGAGAGGGCATATGCACAAGAACACCCACACCCACTTGAACTGGCTTCAATGGCTGGATGATTAGAGCTCAACTAAAAGAAGAAAGGAGAGGAAAAAAAGAGTAATCTGATACAATTTGATGAACTTGACCTACACCTATGGATGCAGTAGCTCAAAAGAGGGAACAAATCTTTACAACGAGG
>NW_006408543.1:8541980-8543338 GCF_000296735.1 Chrysochloris asiatica
GAGGGTTGGAAATGTAAAGGTAGATGTTTTGTAGCAAAAGAAGGGGAGTAGTTGACTTTGCAGTCCAGGAACAGAGGTACCTGAGACAATCAAAGGAGAAGAACGGAGTGCAAGACCTTACCCAGAGAAACAGTGACACCAGAGATGGAGGCAGAGACGGTGATGTGAAGAGATGGAACAGCTGGGAACACTAGACCTAGAAAGGGAGAGGGGCTGTGTGGTGAAGAGCAAGGGGCAGGCTTGCAGGGTATATCCTTTAGTTGGTTGTTGATGCACAGAGGAGATTGTGACCATGGCAATGTAATGATATACGATAGGATGAATGTAAAGCTAATGTTCTCCCAGGTAAACTATCACATAATTTACAATAAAACAGTTAAAAAAAAAAAAAAGATACTAAAAAGCATCTTCTCAGGTCACAATGATATAAAATTAGAAATCAACTATAAGAAGATCAAGAGAAAAAAATTTAAATACTTGGAAACTGAATAACACCCAATTTGAAGCTACCCGGTAATAGAATAATTACAAAATGAAAAATATTTTAAATCTTGGAATCATATGTCAATGAAAACACTGCAGACCGAAAGCTTTGGGACACAGCAAAAGCGTGCTGAGAGGGCAATGTATAGCAATCAACACACACATTCCAAAAGAAGAAAGAACCAAAATTGACATCTTAGCCAGATTTATCTCCAACTATTAGAACAGTTGTAATAGGAGTTCTGGTGTGACGCTGTGGGCTAATACGTCAGACTGCAAAGTCATTTGAACTGCAAGGTTGGTGGATCAAGCTCACCAGCCACTCCTTGGAAACCCTATACAGGGTCGCTATGGGTAGGAATCGACTTGACGGCATTTAACAACAACAATTAGAACAAGATCAACAAAGTAAGCTACAGCCACTAGAAGAAAAGCAATGATGAAGGTTAAAGTAGAACGACATGAAATAGAAAACAGAAAAACAATAGAAAGAATCAACAAGACAAGAAGTTAGTTCTTTGAAAGGATTAATAAAATCGACAAACCATTGGCAATCTAACAAAGGAGAATAAGGAGAAGATGCAAATAACATGAACTAGAAATGATATGGACAATGTCACAACAGAACCAGGAGAAATAAAAAGGATGATAGCTGAATACTACCAAGAACTGTGCTCCAACAAATTTGAAACCCGAGAAGAAATGGACAAATTTCTAGAAACACATGACCTACCTACACTAACACGGACTGAAGCAGAAAACTTGAACAGACCTTTAACAAAATTTAAAATTGATCAAGTCATTAAAAGCTCCCCCCTAAAAATCTGGGCCCAGATGGCTTTACTGTTAAATTATACCAAATATTCAGAGAAGAG
>NW_006408543.1:8543613-8544115 GCF_000296735.1 Chrysochloris asiatica
TGGACAACTCTTAAATTCATTTTATGAAGCAAGCATGATCCTGATACCAAAATGAAGCAAAGACATCACTAAAAAGAAAATTATAAACAAATATCCCTCATGAGCATGGAAGCAAAAATTTTCAACAAAATCCTAACCAGTGGAATCCTACAACATATATACGAAAAATACAAGTGGGATTCATACCAGGTATGCAGAGATGGTCCAATATTATAAAAACAATCAATGTAATCTAACACATAAATAAAACAATGGGAAAAAAACACATGATCACATTGATCATTGCAGAAAAGGCATTTGACAAAATCCAACACCCATTCCTGATGAAAACACTTAACAGAATAGAAATAGGAGGAGCATTTCTCAGCATAATTAAGGGCATATATAACAAGATCAACAGCCAACATCACTCTCAAGGGAGGGAAACTTAAACCATTTCCTTTGAGAACAGGAACCAGACAAGAATTCCCTTTCTACATTCCTACTCAATATTGTGCTGGAA
>NW_006408543.1:8544534-8547035 GCF_000296735.1 Chrysochloris asiatica
CTTACTAAAACAGAAAAACAAGATAGGAGGACTTTCACTTCTCCATCTCAAAACCTACTTCCCAGCTTTAGTAATCAAAACAGCCTGGTACTGGTACAATGATAGACACAAGAAATCAATGGAAAGGAGTTGAGAACCCAGAAGGAAATCTATCTCCTATACTCAGTTGATTTTTGACAAAGGACCAAAATACACTAAATCGGGGAAAAGATCATCTCTTCAACAAATGGTGATGGTAAAACTGGAAATCCATTTTCAGAAGAATGAAATAAGACACATATCTCACACCGTATTCAAAAGTGAACTCAACATGAATTAAAGACCTAAATGTAAATCCTAGAACTATAAAGATCATCAATGTAAAAATAGGGACAAATTTAGGGGCTCTGATACTTGGCATAAATACATTATCAAACATTACAAAAAAAGACACAAACAGAAGAAGAAGAAATACGTGATTGGGACCTCCTAAAAATAAAGATCTCTGGTAGCATAGTGGTTATGAATTGGGCTACAAACCACAAGGTCAGCAGTTCAAAACTACCAGCTGTTCCGTGGGAGAAAGACGAGGCTTTCTGCTCCTGAAAAGATTTACAGCCTTGGAAACCATGTACAGGGTCACTATGAGTCGGAACTGACTCCACAGTACATAACAACAACAACAACAACAACAAAAATGAGATACATTTTGAAAAGATTTCACTGAAGGAGCAAAAAGAAAGTCCAGACAGGGAAAAATGTTTGCCAATGACATATCAGATAAGGGGATGCTGTTTAAAATTTATAAAGCACTTCAACACTTCAATAAGAAGATGAATAACCCAATATAAAAATGGGCAGAGGATATAAACAAACACTTCAACAAAGAAGATATTCAGGTGGTCAACCAACATGAAATAATGCACGCCATCACTAACCATTAGAGAGATGCGAATCAAAGCAACAATGAGATACCATCTTGCTGCTGTTATTAAATGCCATCAAGGCCCTTCTGATCCATTGCGATCCTGCATCATTTTACCCCAGGATTCATAGCAAAGTTAAAAAAAAAAAAAAGAAAATAACACATTTTGGAAAGACTGTAGACAGTATAGTACCCTCCTTCTTATACTGCTAGTGAAACTATCAAATGGGGCAATCACTGTGGAAAACAGTATAGCACTTTCTCAGAATGTTACAAATAGAAATACCATATGACCCAGCCATCTCTCTACTTGGTATACATCATCAAGAAATAAGAGCTGTGACATGAATAGATGTATGCACACCCATGTTCGTTGCAGCATTGTTAATAGCAGCAAAAATATGGAGACAGCTTAGATGTCCACCAGCAGAGGAATGGTTAAACAAACATTGGTACATGCACACAATGGAATATTAATACAACATTGAAAAATAATGATGAGTCTGAAAACGCTTCATAACATGGAACAACCTGGAGAACATCATGCTGAGTGAAATTAATTGATAGCAAAGGGACAGATAGTGTATGAGACCACTACTGTAAAAAGTCAAGGAAAGGTTTTCATTCTATAGTAAACTTTCTATGATGCTTATCGGGGATGAAAGGTAAGGGAGAATTTTTCACTAGATAGAATGTAGATACATGCTAACTTGGATGATAGGGAAGGCAATTAGAAAGAAAACCAAAGGGAAATTGATTACTTTTATTTTTTTGATCTAATCTTTTTTTTTTTTTTTCATGTACTAGAAGGTAAACAATGAATGTTTACTTTCACATTATGACAAATCCTTGGTGACTTTCCCACAAATAAAAAAAAGGGAAAGGAAAAAGGAGGTGGGGGAGGAGAGAGAAGGGGAAAAAAGGGTTTGGAAATGGTTGGTAGTTAGGGTTGTGCAACATGGGGAATGTGGTTGATGCAGCTAATTGCCCATTCAAAAACTGCTGAAATGTCAATGGGAAAAAACCCAAAAAGACTTCTCCAAAAGTGTAAAAAGAAAATTTACAGACGGGGGAAAAAATGTTGCAATGATATTATCCGACAAGGAGCTAATCTTTAAAATGTATAAACCTCTAACATCTCAACAACCAAAAGGTAATCGATCCAATTCAAAAAGTGGACAAAGGCCACATCACCCTCTTGGGTGATACTCAGGTGGCTAAAGAATACATGAAAAGTTGTTTATGATCATTAGTCATTACAGAGATGCGAATCAAAGCAACAGCAATGAGGCCTGGAATCTAGTCATCCAGTAGGGTAATGAAACACGTGACCATCAGTCTCCATGACTCGGAGACCAGAAGAACTAGATAGTGCCCGGCTACCAACTACCAACTACCACTCTCTCCGGGATCCCAACATTAGAGGATCCTGGAAAGAGTGAGAGAAACTGTGAAACAAAACTCAACATTATTTAATAATAATAATAATAGTAATAAAAGGATCAGGTTTATTGGTCTGAAAGAGCCTGGAGGAACCTGAGACCATAGCCATACCCTTCAAGTTTGGAAAGACATTCATTGTCGTGGATGAATTTCA
>NW_006408543.1:8547845-8551466 GCF_000296735.1 Chrysochloris asiatica
GATTCGTAACCACTACGCTACCAGAGCTCCTATGGTATAGATATCCAAAAATAAATAAATAAGAACAATGACACAAAGACAAGGGTAAAGAAAAAGTACCACATGCACAGTTTTCTTCCCACCAGAATGTGTTTAAACCTATTCTAACTGCCATCCGTGGATGTCTACAGACAAGTTTTCTCAGTAATAACTTTGTCATAGTTTTATTAAGGCGCTTTTAACAAAATGATTGCTTTTTGTATGTGTGCCATAGGAAAAGAAAATTTTAAGGTCAGGGGTAATATCAAATTTTTAACAAAACTCAAGTGGACATCTTGGCAAATCATTGAAGCTTTGTAACAAGTTTATGGGAAGCTATCCCATAAAAAACAACCATTTTTTGATGAAATCAGCATTTTAAGTAAGTTTGGAAAGACTTCAACGATGAGCCAAGAGAAAAGGACATCCATCAACCTTGATGAATGAAGAAATTGTGGCAAAAGTCCAAAAACTGCAGGAAGAAGACATAGAAATTTCATTGATGTGATAAACACTGAAGTTGAGATCTCATATAGTTAGATGTTTTCAATTTTAAGCAAACATTTTGGCCTCCAAAAACTTTTGGCTCAAAGATTGCCAAAAGTGTGTGTGAAGATTAGCTAGCTCAAAGAGCTGGTCTTTTCATTAGTCTTTTGTGCAAGATTGAAGACAATGACAATGACATCATGAATGATCATGTTGTTGTTGTTGTTGTTGTTAAATGCTGTCGAATTGGTTCCGACTTATAGTGATGACCCTGTGTAGGGTTTTAGAGGAGCAGCTGGTGGTTTTGAACTGCTGACCTTGTGGTTCGCAGTCCAGTGTTGATCCACAGTGCCACAACAGAAATCCACGATCATAACAGGGGACAAGCCTTGGATTTACTAATAGTATCCAGTAAACAATGTCCAATAAAACCTCCTGTGGGGATCTGCTGAGCTAGATCAATTCAAGGCAAAGAGGTCAGCTCAGAATGTTATGATGACCAGTTTTTGGTATTTTAAAGGCATAATCTTGATAGGTTTTCTAAAAGGACACGGGATTGTCATGTGGGTTGAGTATAAAGAAGTCTCAAGAAATTAAAACTGGGAGAGGCCAGATCAATCTCAGCCTGGCCATTTGCCCTGGGTGTCTGGTCATGACTCTGGCCTCTTGGCCTACCACCTGCTGCTTGCCCAGGTCCTGCCACTCCAACATGGCCCGCAAAGCGCATAGACCAAATGTTGAGGAAGAGAGAACAACTGTTGCCAAACCTGTGGGGGTGCAATGAGCTAGAAAGCCGAGATGCCATCTTCATTCAAAGACTTCAACGGGGCTTTTGAGTTCATGACAAGGGTGGTGTTGCAGATTGAGAAATGGGACCACCATCCTGACGGTTTAATGTATACAACAAGGTCACATCACCCTGAGCACCCACGAGTGTGCAGGCCTTTCGGACATAAGCCTGGCCAGCTTCATTGAACAAGTAGCAGTGACCATACCATGGGTCTCCACCTTCCTTTTTTAGTTCCTCAGGGAAGAAGGGTTGGTGGAGCTGGGAATCCAGGGAAGGAGCTGGGAATCCCGGGTCCTGCTGTGTCACTATTGCCAAGTCTCCCCTGGAGGTGAGTCCTTACTGTGCCAAGGGGAGAACCCCTTGACTGACTGAGCTCTCCCTCCATCACTCTCTTCATTCTTGCGGTTCTGTTCGTATGCTGATAATTTGAATAAGTTCTCTTTCTTGGCAACTCTCCACCTGAGTTTCTTCCCCAGCCGTGCCATTTCTGGTTCATTTCCCAAGAATCTGTGATAGGGGAGGACATGAAGCCTTATCTTAGGAACCAGGACCCTGAAGTAGACCCCATTGTAAGGGACTCCCACAGTCGCTCTTATGCCTCAAATAAGACTCTGATGTCACTCAAAAACAGAAAAAAAATTGAGAGCTGTACTGGTGAGGAAAGGCCAGGGGTTTGTGCTCAGGAATTTCCCCCCATTACAACCATGCACCTGTTCATTGCAGCAGTGAGGGATAGCAAGGGCTGTCCTGCAAGAATTTCATCGGGAAACCATGGTCCATCCACCCTACTACAGGCCTGATCTTACCCTTTCAGGTTCATATTTGTTCTCCTAGCTCAAATAATATTGAAAAGGAACACAGTTTTAGTCCTTTAGGGATGCCAAAATAGCTGTGTAGATGAGGGATAAATCAAAGAGTGTAGGATTCTTTGGGGGGGGGCGGCTAAACAAATGGAAATACTGCCTTCCGAAGCATGTAGATCTAAATGGATAAGCTGAGAAACAATAACTTCACATTTTGATCCTTTTTGCTTATTTTTCTAAGATTTTGTAGCAATATTTTCTAGCTTACCCTCACATGCATACCCATGTTCATTCACAATAGCAAAAAGACAGACACATACTAGGTTCCCATCAACAGACGAGTGGATAAATAAACTTACATACATGGAATACTAAAGATCAGCTACAAATCCGTGGAACATCTCACAACATGGATGAGCCTAGAGGACATTATGCTGAGTAAAATAAGTTATTCCCAAAAGGACAAATATTTTATGAAATCAGTATTATAAAAATTCAAAAAAAAAAAAAGTTTATATACACAAAGAAACATTCTTGGATGCTTATCAGGGATAATAAGTGGAGGAAGAGAAAATCACTAACTAATAGTGTTGTTAAGTGTCATTGAATCTGTTTTGACCCATTGCTGCCCTGTCGTATAAGGTTTCCAAGGAGTGGCTGATGATTTTGAACAGCAAACCTTGTGCTTCACAGTCCAGTGTTGATACTACAGCGCCACACTGGGAGTCCAACTAGATACTGAACATGTAGTAACTTGAGTAAAGGGAAAGACAATACACAATAAGGGGACGCAACATGACCAAAACAAAGGAAGACATTTGGATGTGCAATAGAGTTAAAGTCAGCTTTAGTGGTAAATACTATTACCTACACAGTCCTGCAGTTCGAAACTACAACAACAACAACACAGTCCTGCAGTAACAGTAATAACAAAGAGCAATTTACAAGTAGTGACACAGGTAAATATCTACACTGACCAGGTGAGGAATGGCATAAGGGAGTATACCTATAGATTTGACATATACAGATTTGACAGAGGATATGTATTTATATGTGCTGGAAATATATCCAGATACATAATAGAGCATAGAGGGGAAAGTTCTGTTAACTTCTAAGTCATAACCAAACATTTTGAAGGACTGAGTTACTAGACTTGAGAGGGTTTAGGACCATAATCTCAGGAGACATCTAGGTCAATTGGCATAACATAGTCCATAAAGACAATGTTCAACAGCCCATGTTAATGAGTAGCTATGTGGTCATAAACAACCTGCGATATGCAGCTGATACAACCTTGCTTGCTGAAAGTGAAGAGGACTTAAAATACATACTGATGAGGATCAAAGAGCACAGCCTTCGGTATGGATTTCATCTCAATGCAAAGAAAACAAAAATCTTCACCACTGGACCAATAAACAACATTTTTATCAATGGAGAAAATATTGAAGTTGTCAAGGACTTCATTCTTCTTGGATCAACTATCAACACTCATGGAAGCAGCAGTCAAGAGATCAGACGACGTAT
>NW_006408543.1:8552596-8553945 GCF_000296735.1 Chrysochloris asiatica
CGGAGCGGCTGGTACATTTAGGGAAATGCAATTAATGTCATGAAAGAAACCGTATAAATTGTTGAGTGGAAAACTAATGTGGTCTGTAAACTTTCACCCAAACCACAATCAAATGTCTCCCCCTCAAATGGACACGGTCATACTGGCATAAGAACAGACCTATGGATCAATGGAACCACATGGCAATTCCAGTGGAGAGCCCTTACTTTGATGGTTAATTGATTTTTAATGACGGTGTTTGCACCACCCAATGGGAAAATAATAGATTTTTCCACAAATGGGGTTAAACTAATGGAATATCCAAATGAAAAAGATGAACTTAGTTCTTTATTTCAGAAATTAACTCAAAATACACTATGGTTCTAAGTGTAAGAGCTAGTTAGATATAAAAAAAAAATGTAGGAATGCATATGGAAAATATTTAAACTTGGGATTAGGTAAAATTTTCATAGATTCAAGACAAAAGCATCATTTTTTTTTTTAAAGTCAAAGTAGACTGGTAAAATTTTAAACTCGGACTTTTCAAAAGAAATCATTTTAAAAAATGAAAATACAAGGCAAAGACAGACAAAATATTTGCAAATCAAATTATGTGATGAAAGACGTGAAGCCAGAATATACAAATAACTAAATAGGAAGACAAACACCCAATTAATAAAATGGGCAAAAGATTTGAAGAGACATTTTTTTAGAAGAAAAAAAGATAAGCAAATGACTAATAAGCACTTAAAAAGATGCTCAACACCATTCGTCATTGTTGTTGTTGTGAAGTGCCATCGAGTCGATTCTGACCCATAGTGACCCTATATAGATTTTCCAAGGAGCAGCTGGTGAGCTTGAACCACCGACCTTGCAGTTCAAACAGCTTTGCAGACTGGTGCATTAACCCACAGTGCCATACCAGGACTTGCAAATGAAAAGCCACGGTGAGATACCACTTCACAAACAGTAGAATGGCTCCAATGAAACAGACAGCAAATGTTAGTTAGGATGGAGAAAGTGGACTTCCTCAGACCAAGCTGGTTAGAGTGTCAAACAGTGCAACCATTTGAAAAATGGTTTTACAATTTCTTAAAAGTTAAACTCTGATACTCAGAATTTCCCCTCCTACTAATAGAAACATACATCCCCACACCATTTGCAAACGAATGCTGATAGCGTTTTGCTTTCTAGTAGTCAAAAAGTAGAAATAACCTAAAAGTCCACCAACTGTCGAATAAAACAAGGCAAAACAAATCCACAGCCATCAGGTTGATTGAACTTTACAGTGACTCTTAGAGGGTTTTCTGAGACAAAATTTACCAACAGTTTCATCTTTCCTTGAAGAGCACATGGTTGATTGAACTGCC
>NW_006408543.1:8556060-8561328 GCF_000296735.1 Chrysochloris asiatica
TTCTTCCATTTGCTTTAGCATCTCTATGCTGGAGAGCAAGTTTCAGAGTCTCTTCTGACATCCATTTTGATCTTTTCCTTCTTTCTTGTCTTTTTAATGACTTTTTGCTTTCTTCATGTATGATGTTCTTGATGTCATCCCACAACTCTTCTGGTCTTCGGTCTTTAGGTCTAATGTATCAAATCCATTCTTCAGATCTCTAAATTCAGGTGGGGTATATTCAAGGTCACATTTTGGCTCTCATGGACTTGTTTTCATTTTCTTTAGCTTCAGTATGAATTTGCATATGAGCAATTGATGATCTGTTCCACAATCTGCCCGTGGCCTTGTTTTGGCTGATGATATGGAGCTTTTCCACCAATTTCTCTTTCCACAGATGTAATCAATTCAAATACTGTGTATCCCATCTGATGAGGTCCATGTATCATATCATTCTATATATATGAAATGCCCAGGGAAGGTAAGTCTGTATAGACAGAAAGTAGATTGATTAGCAGTTTTTGGGACTGTATTAGAATGGAAATTAACTGTAAACAGACACAAAGTATCTTATTGGGATAATGGAAATATTTTAGGTAGATAGCGTCATGGTTGTGCAGCTCAGCAAATGTGTTGAAAAATGTTGAAATTGCACATTTAAAATGGGTGAAACTTACGGTCTGTAAACTACACCGCAATGAAACTCCAGTGGTGTTTCTTTTGTGTCTCATGGTGAGAACATCCCCCTTTGAGAATCAGGACCTACACAACTGCAGGACCAGAATTTCCAGGGTGGGGGTTCCACAGATGTGCCCCTAGAAGTGATTGTAATGCTCTGTGGTTGATGGAGCAACATGCTTTCTCTGCTGGGGGCAGAGCACCACAGAATGGTCAGTGTTGAAGGGTATATGTGTGTTTAAGTGTAGAATCCCGTTCTTGCAGGCTATCCTCTCCAAGCTGGCCCCTGAGCTATACATTCAGCTGGCCATTTCATCACCTGTGAGTCCAGTAACTTTTGGATGTGGCAGAGTCTGTAATAGGATCAGTGGGTACAATTATACGCACCCCTTTGGCTGTGCCATACCTCTTTTGCTGTGAGTTGATGTGGGACTCCATGTTGGTAGGTCAAATCGTATGTAACATTCAGATGGTGGGGCTGGCTGGGGCTCTTCGGACAGGAAAGCAAAAGGTATTCCTGTACAAGTGACCTTGAAAAAATTCATGCAGAAATTCCATTGTCTTTTCATTCAATTTTTCCATGAACTTGTTGTTGTCAAGTGCCGTTTAGTCAGTCCTGACTCATAGCAACCCTGTATAGGGTTTCCAAGGAGTGGCTGGTACATTTGAACCAATGACCTTATGATTAGCAGTCTAGTGCTTATCTTATAGTGCCACACCAGGACTTCATGTGTCAAGTCCAATGTTGTCCATTTTCCACCTAGTTTCTGGTTAGTCTCCTCAAAGTCTGTTCCTCACTGTTGGTCTCTGTTGCTGGCAGGTTGGACATTTGGTAGTGGCTGAGGCTATGTTAGCCTTGGTCAGAGGGTGACCATGTTGCTAAGCTCATGGCTATGCTGGTCATGTGTCCTGCTCATATTGAGGTGGTTGTTGACAGAGGCTGGCTGATATCCACTGGTTCAATCATTTCATCTCCAAAGGTGTGCATAGCTTCACCTATCATAGATGCTCTCAGGTGAGCATTCCTCTGAACATCTTTGTACCTCGTACCCTCTTTTAAAGCCCATCCAAATCCCTGTTTCTTAGATGTCCTCATCCCTGATCTTCTAATCTTCTTCTTTTTAGGCCTGAAAAGCCAATCAATCCATTTGTCACTGTTCAAGAACATGTATAAATTTTTATGTTGGATCACCATTATTTCCACACTGAAGCTCTGTTGATTTGGAACATTCCCCTTCACCACTGCATTGACTAATACAATGCAGTAGAAGTTATATGCATAACTTCTGAAGTGAAGTCATAAAAGATTATTAAATTCATACCTAATGATAATTACACCAAATGCAAATGAATTAAATGCACCATTCAAGAGACAGAGAGTAGCAGAATGGATAAGATATTAAGACCCATAAATATACTGCTAACAAGAGACACACCTTAGACACAAATATGAAAAGTAGTCTAAAAACCAAAGGATGGGAAAATATATCAAGCCAATGGCAATAAAAAAAGAGCAGAGTGGTAATATTAATTGCTGGCAAAAACCAGCAGAAAGAGACAATGAAGGACATTATTTTAAGATAAAACGGTCAATCAAAGAAGAGGACACGATGTTTGTAAATATCTATGCACCCAGTGAAAGAGCCTCAAAATACGTAAATCAAATTCAAACACAGATGATTCTACAATAATAGTTCCCACATATCTGTCATACTATGGGGGCTTGTGTGTTGCTGTGAAGCTAGAAGCTATGCCACTGGTGTTTTAAACATCAACAGGGTCACCTGTAGAGACAGGGTTCAGAAAAATTGCAGATTAAATCAGACTAGGAAGAAGTAGAGTGTACCACTTCTGAAAAGTTAGCCACCAAAAAGCTTATGGATAGCCGTGAAACATTGTCTGGTAAAGTGCCTGAAGAGGAGCCCTTAACGTTGAAAAGCACTCAAACTATGACTGAAGAAGAGCTGCCTCTTCAAAATAGAGGTGACCTTAATCATGTGGGTGGAACAAAACTTTTTATTTGCCAATGCCTTCAATTCACCTTGGACTTCTTCCTTCAGTATCATTGGCTCTTGATCATAGGCTACCTCTTGAAATGGTTGGACATCGACCATTTCTTTTTGATACACTGGTTTCGTGTGTTCCTTCCATCTTCTTTTGATGTTTTCTGCATCTTTCAATATTTCATCCATATACTACTTCAATATCTCAAGTCAAGGCTTGAATTTTTTTTCTGCAGTTCCCTCAGCTTGAGAAGGCTGAGCATGTTCTTCCTTTCTGGCTTTCTAACTCCAGGTCTTTGCACATTTCATTATAATATTTGACTTTGCCTTCTTGGCTGCATTTTGACATTTTCTATTCAGCTTTTTTCACCTCCTCATATTTTTCCATTTGCTTTAGCATCTCTGCACTGGAGAGCAAGTTTCAGAGAATCTTCTAACACCCATTTTGGTCATTTTCGTCTTGTCTTCTTAATAATCTTTATGCTTCTTTTATGCATGATGTTCTTGATGTCATCACACAACTCTTCTGGTCTTTATTCATTAGTGTCTACTGCATCAAATTAGTTGATCTTAAGATGATCTCTAAATCATGTAGGGTATGTTCAAGGTCATATTTTGGCTCTCATGGACTTGTGTTAATTTTCTTCAGCTTCAGGCTAAACTTGCTTATGAGCAACTGATAATCTGTTTCACAGTCTGCTCCCAGTCTTGTTTAGGCTGATGATATGAAGTTTTTTCTACTGTCTCTTTCCATAGATGTAGTTAATTTTATGTCTGTGTATTTTATCTGGTGAGGTCAATGCGAATTATCATCTTTTATGTTGTTTAAAGAAAGGTATTTTCAATGAAGAAGTCATTCGTCTTGCAAAATTCCATCAGGTGATCCTTAGCATCATGTCTATCACTAAGACCATATTTTCCAACTACTGGTCCTTCCTCTTTGTTTCTAACCTTTGCATTCCAATTGTCAGTAATTCTTGAGACATCCTGATTGTATGTTGAATCAATTTCAGACTAAAGAAGTTAGTAGAATTCTTCAATTACATCATCATTGGCTTTAGTGGTTGGTGGGTCAACTTGAATAATAGTGATATTAACTGGTCTTCCTTGTAGACATATAGATATTATCCTATCACAGACAGTGTTTACTTCAAGATAAATCCTGAAATGTTCTTTTTGATGATGAGTGTAACATCATTCCTCTTCAGTTTGTCATTCCTGGTGTAGTAAACCATGTGAACGTCATAATAAAAATGGCCAATACCAGTCCATTTCAGCTCAAGTAATGCCTAGGATAGCAATTGCTATGCATTCCTTTTTTTTAAAACTTCCATGTTTTCTAGATTCATACTTCATATATTCCATATTCACATTATTAATGGCAGTTTACAGCTGTTTTCCCTCACTTTGAGTTGTGCCTCATCAGCAAGTTTAGGTCATGAAAGCTTTACTCTATTCACATCATCACGATGAACTCTACTTTAAGGAGACAGCTCTTCTCCAATCGTATTTTCAGTGCCTTCCAACCTGAGGACTCATTTTCTGGCACTCAGTATTGTGGTGTTCTTCATCATGTTTCAATATTGAAAACACAGCCAGAATTTTCCTTAAAAATAAAGATAGTGAGCTGTTGTATTATGTACTTTGAACATGTTATCAGGAGGGAACAGTCCGTGAAAAGAGTCTCATGTTTTGCATAACAGAAGACAACCACCCTCAATGAGATGGATTGACACAGTGGTTCCAATAATGGAGAAAACATAACAGCAATGGTGAGAGGGGTGCGTGACTCAGCAGTGCTCCAATCTTTTATGCATGGGGTCAATATGTGTTGGAACTGACTCAACAGCACCTAACAACAACAAACAACAGTAATAGTAGGAGACTTTAATATACACTTTCAATGAAAAACAGAACAGCTAGAGAAAAACTCAACAAAGACACAGAAGAATTAAGTGACACAATCAACCAACTTGACCTCAAAGACATACAGAACACTTCACCCAACAACAGCACAGTAGACATTCTTTTCTAGTGCACTTGGAACATTATCTAGACTAGGCCATATGTTCCACCACAAAGCAAGCCTCAATAAATTTAAAAACATGGAAATACTACAAAGCAACTCCACATCACAACATTGTACAATTAGAAATAAACAATAGGAACATCAAGGGGGGAAATTAAACACATGGAAGCAGAGTAATAGCCTGCCAAAAAGCTATTGAGTAATAGAAGAAATAAAAATCCCTTGAATCAAGAGAGAACGAAAACACAGCACACCAAAACCTTTGGGACACATCAAAAGCAGTGTTCAGAGGGTAATTTATAGCAGTAAATACACACATCAAAAAAGAAGAAAGAACCAAAATCAACACCTTAACTTAACACCTCCAACAATTAGAAAAAGAGTGGTAAAATAAGCTTACAGACACCAGAAGAGATAACAAACAATATTAGGGAAGAAAGAAATGAAATAGGAAACAGCAACACCATAGAAAAAAAAAATCAAGACTAGAAATTGGTTTTTTGAAAGGATTAATAAAATTGACAAGCCATTAATAAACTTAAAAAAAAAAGGAGAAGTTGCAAAACATGAACAAGGATT
>NW_006408543.1:8562728-8563433 GCF_000296735.1 Chrysochloris asiatica
AAACTGCTGACCTTGCAGTTCGCAGCCCAATTAGTAACCACTATGCTACCAGAGCTCCTTTAGGGGGCTCTTTATCTCCCTATATTATCCAAGAAGAGGCAACAATTGCTGCCATATAGTCAAGCTATAATCACACCCTATAAAACCCCACAATACAGGCAAGAACCAATACCAACTGCCATACACAAGAGAGGCAGACAATACCTGTGACAGTTTCTCTGAGTTAAGCAATAAGAAGAGTGAAAATGGAAGCCTACCTCATGATCACGTCTACCTGGAAGCAATCAGAAAGCATAAAAAATACCAAAACACACACTCAATTAACTATTAAGTCCACAGATAAACACTGAACATGTCCAAGAAACAAAAACAGATGATCATATCAGCACTTGTCCAGAAACAAGATAAAATGTCTGAGACAAATAGCCTAGAGATAGACCTGAACTCCATTCTGGGAATATGGCAGGCCTTGGAAATGCCTCAGAAGGAATGCAGAAAAATGATTATTAAATGTGTCAAAACACTTTATGGCAGAATTGTGAAAAATAAAGAAGTGAGGAAAGCACTACAGGAACAATCAAATAAAATAGATACAGCATTGGAAACAATCCAAAATCTACAGAAAGAGGTCCAAATGATTAATAATAGAATATCAGAAATAGACAATACACTGAAAGGGCAAAGGAGTAGAATTGAAGAGATGGA
>NW_006408543.1:8566409-8578945 GCF_000296735.1 Chrysochloris asiatica
TCGATTGATGCAGAAAAGGCATTTGACAAAATGCTACATTCATTCCTGATTAAAAACACTACTCTCAATGGAGAGAAACTGAAAGTCTTCCCTCTGCGAACAGGAACCAGACAAGGATGCCCTTTGTTACCACTCCTATTCAATATTGTGCTAGAAGTCTTGGCAAGACAGGGAAATTAAAGGCATCCAAATTGGCAAAGGAGAAGTAAAGCTCTATTTACAGACGATATGATCCTATACATAGAAAACCCCAAAGACTCAGTAAAAAAGTTACTAAACTTCTTTGGAAGATTCAGGCAGGGTACAAGATCAACATACAAAAATCAGCTGGATTCCTCTATAGTAACAAAGACAGTGCTGAAAAGGACATTAGGAAAACAATATCATTTACAATAGCCACCCAAAGATGAAATATTTAACAAATAAATGTGACCAGAGAAACAAAGGACCTATACAAAGAAAACTATAAAACACTACTACAAAAAAACAAAAGAGACCTACAAAAATGGAAGAATGTACCATGCTCCTGGATAGGAAGACTATCATTGTGAACATGTTGATACTGCCCAAAGCAATTTACACATATAATGCAATCCCAATCCAGATTCCAATGATAGTCTTCAAAAAGATGGAAAAAACTATTACAAACTTTATATGGAAAGGAAAGAGACCCAGGATAATTAATCAAAGCACTGCTTAAGAAGAATAAGGTTGGAAACCTCTCAACCCCTGATTTCAAAATTTATTACACGGCCACAGTGGTCAAAACAGCTTGGTACTGGTACAATGAAAGATACACAGATCAATGGAACAGAATTGAGAATCTAGAAATTAACCCATCCACATAGAGCCAACTGATTTTCGACAAAGTGCCTAAATATATCACATGGCGAAGTGATAGTCTCTTCAACAGATGGTGCTGGCAGAACTGGAAAGCGATATGCAAAAGATTGAAACGACTTTTACTTCATGCCCTATACAAAAACCAACTCGGCATGGATGCAAGACCTAAATGTGATTCCCAGGATTATGAAGGCCATCAGTGAAAAAATAGGGACAAATGTGAGGGCTCTAAATCATGGGCATACACAGACTACCAAACATTTTGAAAACTACACAAACAAAAGCAGACAAAATAGATGATTGGGACATACTAAAAATTAAAAACTTACATGCATCAAAAGACTTCACCAAAAAGAGTAAAAAGGGAACCCACAGAATGGGAAAAAAATCTTTTGCAACTACACATCGGACAAAGGACTAATTTCTAAAATATATAGGAAACTACAACACGTCTGCAATAAAAAGACAAATAACCCAATTTAAAAATGGATGTAGGACATGAAAGACACGTCACCAAGGAGGAGATCCGGGCAGCCAACATACATATGAAGAAATGTTCACGATCACTAGCCATTAGAGAGATGCAAATCAAAACAACAACGAGATATCATCTCACACCAGCAATAACAGCAAAGATAAAAAAAAGTTGTTGTTGTTGTTCTGTGCCGTGGAGTCGGTTCTGACTCATAGCAACCCTGTACAGGGTTTCCAAGGCTGTAAATCTTTACAGGAGCAGAAAGCCTCATCTTTCTCCTGTGGAATAGCTGGTAGTTTCGAACTGCTGACCTTGCAGTTCGCAGCCCGATTTGTAACCACTACACTATGAGGACAATAAATGCTGGCGAGGACGCTCCTGCATTGCTGGTGGGATTTCAAAATGGTCCAACCACTCTGGAAAGCAATATGGTGTTTTCTCAGAAGTTTGGAAACAGAAATACCTTATGATCCAGCAATTCCTCTACTTGGTATTTACCCACAAGAAATACGAGCCATAACACGAGTAGATACATGCACACCAATGTTCATAGCAGCACTATTTACAATAGCCTAAGTGCCCATCAATGGAAGAATGGATAAACAAACTGTGGTACATACACACAATGAAATATTATGCTACCTTGAAGAACAACAAGGAAGCTGTAAGCCATCACACAACATAGATAAACCTTGAAGACATTATGTTGAGTGAAATTAGTCAGTCACAAAAGGAGAAATACTGCATATGACCACTATTATAAAAAACTTAGAAAAAAGAACCCATACTAAAAGGGGTGGTGGTGGATTATTTGCTGGTTACCAGGATGTGGGGGGGTGGGGTGAGTGGAGGGAGAAGCACAGGGTAGGGAATAGACACAGGATAGTTTGGGTGCTGGAGAAGGGCTCAAGACACAAGAAGGGGGAGGGGAATGGAAGAACAAGGCAGATGGGAGAACAGTTAGGCAGGTTTGCATGGGCTAAGTGGGACAGGGGTAAATAATGATATATGCACAGCCTTGGAACAACAGGGCTCTGGGATACAGGGATTGAGCATGGTTGGAATTTGTAAAAGGGGGGAAATAATATTAAGATGCTTGGCTGTCTTTTGAATCTTGGTTTCCTTTGCCTGCCATTGTAAAATAGACACTTGATGGGGAGAGAAAGGAATAGCCAGGAATACCACCATAGGAAACTTGTAAGTCTGTCTTCTGCCTATAATTGATTGTTGTTGTTGTTGTTAAGTGCCGTCGAGTCAGTTCCGACCCATAGCGACCCTGTACAGGGTTTCCGAGGGTGTAAATCCTTACGGAGTAGAAAGCCTCATCTTTCTCCCGCGGAGCGGCTGGTAGTTTCGAACCGCTGACCTTAAGGTTCGCAGCCCGATTCGTAACCACTACTCTACCAGAGCTCCTTTAATTGATTGGAATACCTAAAAAGGGGCTACAAATTGCCCAGTGAAGGAGGCTTCCTGCGGAGTCTCTGTATCACATAAGACCATAGGTGGAATCCTGAACCCCATTCATAATCTTCTGAGGTGGGAAATTTCCACTGGAAAGGATAAGCAGAAACCATCCTGGAGTGGCTAAAAGAACAGAAGATACTTCTTCTAAGAAAGACTGACAGGAAAAATAAAAATAAAATGAAAAAACAGTAACAGCAGTCTGACTGATTACTACAAGAACAAGCAAGTTGCTCACCCAGGAGACATCAAGGCAAGTGGTAGGGTCCCCTCAGGGCAGACCCCCTTCCAAGACTAAGAGTCAAGGGGAATACACGAGCAGACACGTAGTCTGACTGGTGACCACGTTGGTCACTGATAAGGGAAAGTGAGGGGAAAACAGGTAGCAATTAAGCTGTGAGCTAAGTCCTACCATGTTGACTTTAATGGGTGGATGATCAGAATTCAACTAGAAGAAGAAAGGAGAGGAAAAAAAGAGTTATCTGACACAATTTGATGAACTTGACCTACACCTATGGATGCAGTAGCTCAAAAGAGGGAACAAATCTCTTTAGCGATGATCATTCCCACCCCCTTGGGACACAGGGTAGACAGGGGTGGGTGACTTGTCAGGGCAAGAAGTGACTGGCTTACAAGCTTTCAAGAGGGAGCCTAGATCCAGAGGGCACAGAAGAAGGTAGATTCCTCATTGAGAGGTATCCAATCTGTCTGGGCGGGGCTGATGAAAGGAGATGGGCATAGGACTCTTGTGGTACAGTGGTGAATGATTGCTATCAGGACTGACTGTGAGGGTTGGAAATGTAAAGATGGACGTTTGTAGCAAAAGGAGGGTAGTGATTGACTTTGCAGTCCAGGAGTGGAGGTCCCTGGGACCATTACAAGAGAGGAGTGGAGTGCAGAACCCTACCCAGAGAAACTGTGACACCAGAAATGGAGGCAGAGATGATGATATAGAGAAATGGAGCGGCTGGGGACTCTAGACCTAGGGAGGGAGAGTTGCTGTGTGGTGATGAGCGAGGGGCAGGCTTATGGGGTATACCTTTGGTTGGTTGATGATGCATGGAGAGGATTGCAACCATGGCAATGAAACCATATACAATAGGATGAATGTAAAGCTAATGTTCTCCATGTAAACTATCGCATAATTCCCAATAAAATATTTTTAAAATAAAAGGAGAGACAACATCTTGCCATCCTGGCTTCTAAGGACCATTCTGACTGTACTTCTTCCAATGCAGATTTATTTGTTCTTACGGCAGTCTGTGACACCTTCAAAATTTTTCTCCAACACTGTAATTCAAATGAATGGATTCTTCTCTGGTGTGTCTTATTCATTATTCAACTGTCACATGCATATGAGGCAATTGAAAATACCATGATTTGGATCAGCTTAATCTTCAAACTGGTATATTTGCTCTTTGACTTTAAAGAGGTTTTTCCAAACAGATATGCCTTATGCAATATGTAGGTTGATTTCTTGACTGCCATTTCCCTGAGTGTTGATTGTTATTGTTAGCCGCAGTTGAGTCAGTACCTGCTCATACCGATCCTATGCACAACAGAACGAAACACTGCCCAATCCTGCACCAACCTCACAATTGCTGCCATTTGATCAATGGGCTTGAGCCCATTGATGCTGCCATTTTGCCAGTCCTCTCACTGGGGGTCTTCCTTTTTTTCTTTGACCCTCCACCTTACCAAGCATGATATCCTTCTCCAGTAACTAGTCCCTCCTGACAATATAAACGAAGTATGAGAGACACAGAGAGCACTCTGGCTTCACTTCTTCCAACACAGATCTATTTGTTCTTTTGGTGGCTCACAGCACTTTCAATATTGTCCTCCAACACCATAACTCAAATGCATCAGTTCTTCTACGGTCTTCCTTATTCCCTGTCCAGTTTTCACATGCGTATGAAGTTATTGAAAATACCATGGCTTGGGTCAGGCACACCTTAGTCATCAAGCTGACATCTTTGCTCTTCAACACTTTAAAAAGGTTTTGTGCAGCAGATTTGCCTAATGCAATATGCCGTTTGATTTCTTGACTGCTGCTTCCATGAGTGTTGATGGTTGATCCAAGAAGACTGAAGTCCTTGACAACGTCAATATTTTCTCCGTTGATAAGAGTATTGTTTCTTGGTCCAGTGGTGAGGATTTTTATTTCCTTTACACTGAGATGCAATCCATATTGCAGGCTGTGCTCTTTGATCTTCATCAGTAAGTATTTTAAGTCCTCTTCACTTTCAGCAAGCAAGGTTGTGTCATCTGCATATTGCAGGTTGTTACTAAGTTTTCCTCCAAACCTGATGCCATGTTCTTCTTCATATAATCCAGTTTATCAGATTATTTGCTCAGTGTACAGCTTGAATAAATATAGTGAAAGGATTCAACCTGGTGTACACCTTTCCTGGTTTAAATCATTCAGTATTCCCTTGTTCTGTTCCAACAACTTCCTCTTAGTCTATATATAGGCACCTCATGAACACAATGAAATGTTCTGGAATACCCATTCTTCACAAGGCTGTCCATACTTTGTCTTTATTCACACAGTTGAAAGTCTTTGCATAGTCAATCAAGTACAAGTAAACATCTTTCTGGCATTTTCTGTTTTTAACCAAGATCCATCTGAAGTCAGCAGTGCTATCCCTCATTCCATGTCCTCTTCTGAATCTGACTTGAATTTCTGGCAACTCAATGTTGATGTATTGATGCAATCATTTTTAAATTACCTTCAGCAAAATTTTACTTGCATGTGATATTAATGATATGGTTCAATGATTCTGCATTCCATTGGGTCACCTTTCTTTGGGATGGGCACCAATACTCATCTCTTTAAATTGACTAGCAGATCATTTTCTTCCAGATTTCTGGGCATAGGTGAGTGGGCATCTCCAGTGCTACATCAGTTTATTGAAAGATTTTCATTTGTATTCAGCCAATTCCTTGAGCTTTGTTTTTCAACAGTGCCTTGTGTACAGCTTGGATTTATTCCTTCAGTACCATTGGGTCTTGAGTCCTGGTGTAATGCTATAGGAAAACGCACTGGACCACAAGGTTGGGAGTTCAAACTCACCAGCCAATCCTTGAAAACCCTGTACAGGGTTGCTATGAGCCGGAGACAACTTGACAACACTTAATAACAAGAAAGACTACTTTTTGAACATCAACCATTTATTTTTGGTCCAGTGACTCTGTGTATTGCTCTTTTAATATTTTCTGTATTAGTCATTATTTTGCCCATGGTGGTGGTGTTGTGCCGTGGAGTCTGACCCAATTTCATAGCAATGCTACAAAAGGTTTCCGAGGCTGTAAATCTTTATGGGAGCATCTTTTCTTCCACAGAACAGCTGGTAGTTTTGAACTGCTGATCTTGAGTTTAGCAGCCAGATTCATAACCAGTACTCTACCAGAACTCATTTATTTAATTTTATTTTTGAATTAAAAAAAAATGCTTTGTTGTAAATTATGTGATAGTTTACATGGGAGGACGTTATCTTCACATTGATCCCATTGGTATATCATTTCCTTGCCATGGTTACAATCCCCTCCATGCATCATCCATCAACCAAAGGGTATACCCTGCAAGCCTGCCCCTGGTCGTCCGCACACAGCCCTTCTCCCTCTCCGGGTCCAAAGTCCCCAGCTGCTCCATGTCCCCACGTCATTGTCTCTGCCTCCATCCCTGGCATCACTGCTTCTCTGGGTAGAGTTCCATTCTCCGCTCTTCACCCACGATGGTCCCAGGGAAGTTTACTCCTAGACTGCAAAGTTAATCACTCCCCTTCCTTTGCCACAAAATGACTAACTTTACATTTCCAGCCCTTACAATCAGTCCTGATAACAATTATTCACTATTGTATCACAAGAGACCTATCCACATCTCCTTTCATGAGCCCCGAGTAAACAGATTAGATACTACTCAGTGGAGATTCTACCTTGCTCCATGCCCTCTGGATCTAGGTTCCCTCTTGAAAGCTTGTAAGCCAGTCACTTCTTGGCTTTGTAGCCCCCCCATTCTGGGTAGCCAATGTCCAAGTTGCCCATCCCTGTCCTCTCCGTATTTGGAGGGGGTGGGAATGATCCTCACTATAAAGATTTGTTCTCTCTTTTGAACTACTGCATCCATAGGTGTAGGTCAAGTTCATCAAATTGTATGAGATTATTCTTTTTCCCTCTTCTTTTCTCTTCTGGTTGAGCTCTGATCATCCAGTCATTGAAGCCAGGTCAAGTGGGTATTATCTGCAAGTGTGGGTGTTCTTGTGCATAACCCCTCTCTTCTTATCAGCTGGATGCTTCACTCTTCACTCTTCACCACAGAGGTGTGGCTATGTCACTGACTCTGGGTCCAAGAGTCCCCTGGACTTGCCACACTGCTGGCCAATCAGGTCTCCATCTGGGTTCACAGGAGTCTATTGAGTGTTGCAGGGTTTAGCTCTCAGCTTCATTGCTGTGTTTCCCTCACTTCACTTTATCGGTGATGAACGTGGTCACCAATCAGAGCGTGTATTCCCATTGAGTCTTATTCTTAGAAGGGGGTTTGCCCTGAGGGGGACCCGACTACTTGCCTTTATGTCTCCTGGGTGAGCCACTTGTTTATTCTTGTAGTAATCAGTATATTGTTTTGTATTTTTTCCTGTTAGTCTTTCTTTCAGGAAGTATCTTCTCTTCTTCTGGCCACTCCAGGCTGGTCTACTTGTTCTTTCAAGTGGAAATTTCCCCTCAGAAGATTCTGGATGCTGTTCAGGATTCCACCTATGCTCTTGTGTAATGCAGAGGCTCCACAAGAAGCCTCCTTCACTGGGCACATTGTAGCCCCATTTTAGGTACTCCAATCAGTTATAGGCAGAAGACAGACTTACAAACTTTCTATGGTGGTATTTCTGGCTATTCCTTTCTCTCCCCCTCCAGTGTCTATTTTATAGTGGTATGCCAGGGAAATCAAGATTCAAAAGAACACCAAGCATCTTAACATTATTTCCCACCTTTTCCCCATTCCAACCATATCTCAATCTCTGTATCCCTGAGCCCTTTTGTTTCAAGGTTGTGCATACATCATTATTTGCCTCTGTTCCACTTCAGCTTCACATTCATCCTATCATATTTCTTTTCATTGCAATGATTGCAATCCCCTCCATGCATCATCAAATAACCAAAGGACACACCCCACAGGCCCGACCCCCCTGGCTGTCAGCAAACAGCTCCTCTCCCTCCCTGAGTTCCGAGTCCCCAGCCACTCCATCTGTCCATGCCATTATCTCTGTTTCCATGTCTGGCCTCGCTGCCTTTCTAGGTAGGGTCACACTTTCCTCTCTTCTCGCCTGATGATCCCAGGAACCTCCACTCCTGGGCTGCAAAATCAATCACTCTCCTCCTTTTGCCAAAAAAAAAGAAAAAAATAATCTGCCTCTACATTTCCAACCCTCACAGTCAGTCCTGGCAGCAGGTATTCACTGTTGTACCACAAGAGTCTTATCCACATTTCCTTTCGTCAGCCCAGTCCCAACAGTTTGGGAATCATTCAGTGGAGGCAGAACTCCTTTATGTTGCCCACAGAATCCTTCAATATTAAAACCCAAATCTTGAATTATTTCTTTAGTTCTTTCACTTGAGAAATGCTAACGGTGTTCTTCCCTTTTGGTTTTCTAACTTCAGGTCTTTTGCACATTTCATTATAATACTTTACTTTGTCTTCTCAAACTATCCTTTGGAAATTTCTATTCCACTCTTTCACGTGCTCATTTCTTCCATTCATTTTAGCTTTTCTACATTCAAGGGCAAGTTTCAAAGTCTCTTATGACATCCATTTTGGGTATTTCTTTATTTCCTGACATTTTGTTGTACAATATTCTTGAAGTCATTGCACAATTCTCCTGGTCTTTGGCCATTAGTGCATCAAATCTGTTCTTGAGATGGTCTCTAAATTCCCGTGGGACATATTCAAGGTCATGTTTTGGCACTTGTGGACTTGTTTTAATTTTCTTCAGCTTCAGCATGAACTGGCATATGAGCAATTGATGGCCTGCTTCACAGTTGGGCCCTAGTCTTGTTTTGGCCAATGATATGGAGCTTTTCCACTGTCTCTTTCCATAGATGTAGTCCATTTGATTTCTATGGATCTTATCTGGTGAGTTCCATGTGTATACTCATCTTTTATGTTGTTTTTAAAAAAGTATTTGCAATAAACAAGTTGTTGGCCTTACAAAATTCTATCATGGGATCTCCAGTATCATTTCTATCCAAGGCCATATTTTTCAACTACTGATTCTTCCTCTTTGTTTCCAACTTTTGCATTCCAATCACCAGTACTTATTAATGCATCTTGATTGCATGTTTGATCTATATCTGACTGAAAAGTTAGTTGTTGTTACTGATGTTAAGTGCCATCAAGTATGTTCTGACTCATAGTCACCCTATATAGGGTTTCTGAGGAGTAACTGGTGGGTTTGAACCATCAACCTTGTGGTTCACAGTCCAGTGCTGATCATACAGTACCAATTTCATCACCACTGGCTTTAATGGTTGGTGCATAAATTTGAATAATAGCGGTATTATTCAAATACCTGCTCTTCCTTGTAGTTCTGTGGATATTATCATTTCATAGACAGCATTGTACTTCAAGATAGATCTTGAAATACTCTTTTTGAGAAAGAATGTGATGCCAGTCCTCTTCAGTTGTTCATTCAAACCCTATGATTTTCAGATTCAAAATGGCCAATACCAATCCATTTTGATCACTAATGCCTAGGATATCAATCTTTATGCATTCAATTTCATTTTTGACAACTTCAAATTTACCTAGATTCAGACTTCCTGCATTCCATGTTAAAATTATTAATGGATGTTTGCAGCTAATTTTGGGTTTTGCTCCATCAGCAAATGAAGGTCCCCAAAGTTTTTGTCTATTCACATCATTATGGTCAACCCTACTTTGAGACGGCAGCTCTTTCCCAATCATATTTTGAATGTCTTCTAACCTACGGGACTCACCCTTCATCACTCTATCGGATCATATTCCACTACTATTCATAACGGTTTCATTTTCCAACCCTACACTTGGTATGTTCTTTTGCTAGGCTTACAATTTTCAGTGCTAACCATTCAGAGGAAGTCTGCCTCTCTTTCTTCCTACTCTGTCTTCATCTGGAAAATCCTCTAAAACCTATCCACCATGGGTGGTCCTGCTGGTATTTACAATTATGGTAGCACAAATTCCAGTATCACAGCAACATGTAAACCACTGCAGTATGACAAACTGACAGACGAATGGTGAAAATAAAAAGAATAACAGAATATTATGAAGAACTATACTCCAACAAATTTGAAAACCCAGAAGAAATGGACAAATACCTAAAAACACACTACCTACCTGAACTAACACAGACTGCAGTAGAAAATTTGAACAGACACATAACAAAAGAAGAAATTGATCAGGTTAAGAAAAAACTCTCATAAAAAAAGTCCTGGCCCAGACAGCTTCACTGGTGAATTATACCAATCATTCAGAGAAAGATCTGATACAAATTCTACTCAAAGTATTCTAGATATAGAAAAGGATGGAAACCTCCTGATTCATTTTATAAAGCAAGTAGAACCCTGATCCCAAAACCTGACAAAGATTTTGCTAAAAAAGAGAATTATGAACTTAGATGAAACATTAGGGGAAAAAAAAAATCAACATGACCCACATCATAATTTTTTTTTAAAGGAAAAGAACCACATGATCATATTAATCCATGTAGAAGAAGCATTGATCAAAATTTAACATTCATTTCTGATAAAACCATTCAACAAAATAAGAGTTATTGTTAAGTGCTGTCGAGTCATTTCTGGCCCATAGCAACTCTGTATAGGGTTTCCAAGGAACAGCTAGTGAGCCTGAACCATCAATCTTGTGGCTTAAATGACTTTGCAGTCCAGCTCATTAGCCCACAGTGCCACACCAGGACTCCAAAATAGGAGTTGTTGTTAAGTGATATCAGGTTGATTCCAACCCATAGCGACCCTGTATAGGGTTTCCCAGGAGAAGCTGGTGAGCTTGAACCACTGACCTTGCAGTTCAACTTTGCAGTCTGAGGGCATATAACAAAACCAATGTTAAGCTTAGTAATGACAGGCTGAAAGCATTCCCCCTTGGGAACAGGAACCAGACAAGGATGCCCTTTATTAACACTCCTACTTAATATTGTGCTTGAAGTCTTAGCCTGTGCTATATGGTAAGAAAAGGAAATTAACATCATCCACATTGTCTAATTTGATTTCTGGTGCTGTAGGATCAGTACTGTACAGTGAACCACAAGGTTGGCAGTTCAAACCCACCAGCTGCTCCTCAGAAAGTCTATACAGGATTGATATGAGTTGGAATCAACTCAATGACATTTAACAACAACAATGGCAAATTGGCAAAAAGAAAAACTATCTCTATTTGCAATGATATGATCCTATACTCAGAAAACCCATAAGAATTAGACCAGAAAAACAGTATTATTTGCAATAGCCACCCAAAAGATGAACTACTTAAGAATAAATCTAACCAAAGAAATGAAAGACCTATACAAAGAAAACTACAAAGCACTACTACAAAAAAACCCACAAGAGATCTACACAAATGGAAGAATACATTATGCTCATGGGTAGAAAGATGTTGTTGTTGTTGTTAAGTGCCACTGAGTTGGTTTCAACTCACAGTGACCTTGTATAGGGTTTCTAAGGACCAGCTGGTGGGTTTGAACATCAAATATTGTGGTTAATAGTTCAGTACTTCATGAGGACATAACATTGTAAAAATGTCAATACTACCCAAAGAGATCTACAGATATAACACAATCCCAATCTAGCCTCCAATACCATTCTTTAAAGAGATAGAAAAACGAATCACCAACTTTCGATGAAAAGGAAATAGACCCTAAATGAGCAAAGGACTACAAAAGAAGAAGAACAAAGTAGGAGAACTCACATTTCTGATCTCAAACCTACTACATAGGTACTGTTGTCAAAACAGTTTAGTACTGGCATGAAGTTAGACACACAAACCAAAGAAACAGATGTGAGAACCGGGAAGCAAATCTACCCACCTATAGTCAGGTAAGGAGCTCTGGTAGCGTAGTGGATATGAGCTGGGCTGCTAACCACAAAGTCAATAGTTTGAATCTATCAACCGCTCCATGGGAGAATGAGGAAGGTTTCTACTCCTGTAAAGATGTACAACCTTGGAAACCCTATACAGGGTCGCTATGGGTCAGAATTGACTCGGTAGCACACAACCACCACCACCATGAACAGATGATCTGTCTTTGACAAAGGGCCAAAAATTATCAAATGGGGAAGAGATAGTCTCTTTAACAAATGAAGCTAGAAAAACTGGATATTCATTTCCAGAAAAATGAAACAGAACCCATATCTCAAACTACATATAATAACAAACTCAAGATGGTTCAAAGAACTCAAGGTAAAGCTTAAAACTATGTTGTTGTTGTTAGGTGCCATCAAGTCGGAACCGATTCATAGCGACCTTATGCACAGCAGAACGTAACACTGTCCGATCCTAGGCCAACCTCACTACTATTGCCACATTTGAGTCCATCAATGCTTCCACCTACCCAATCCATCTCGTTGGGGGTCTTCCTCTTTTTCTCTGACCCTCCATCTTACCAAGCATGACATCCTTCTCCAGCGACTGTTCCCTCCTGACAATATGTCCAAAATATGAGAGACGAAGTTTGGCCATCTTGGCCTCTAGGGAGCACTCTGGCTGCAC
>NW_006408543.1:8583256-8589949 GCF_000296735.1 Chrysochloris asiatica
TTTTTTTTTTTTTTTTAAACTTTTTATTATGTATTGAGTGAAGTGGTAAAAATACCATCAGTTTTACACCCAACAAATTATACACTTTGTTTCATCTCAGTGATTGTAATCTCCCCAGGCAACAAGAGTTGCCCCACTTCCTCCCTGTGATTCCCCATATGCAAATAGCCTCTTTCAAATTCTTATGTATTGTGGGATCTATAGATGTATATTCAGTGTCCCACTCTTTTTCCATACGCGTTCATCCCGTGTCTGTCGACATGCATTACTGGGTACTTCTGCCCATTTCTAAGGTGGGATAAATTGTAAATTGTTCCTTGTCAGATATGTTGTTGCCAAAAACTTTTTCCCAGTTGGTGGGTTCTCTTTTGACTCTTGGTGAAATCTTTTGAATAATAGTGGCATTAACTGGTCTTCCCTGTAGGCGCGTGGATATTATCCTATCACAGACAGCGTTGTACCTCATGACTGATTTGGGTATGTTCTTTTTGACGATGAATGCAACACCATTCCTCTTCAATTTGTCATTCCTGGCATAGTAAACCATGAGGAGGCAGCTCTTCCCCTGTCACATTTTGAGTGCCTTCCAACCTGAGGGGCTCATTTTCTGGTACTATATCTGACAGTGTTTCTCTGCTATTCATAAGGTTTTCAGTGACTAAATATTCGGAAGTAGTTCATCACCCTTTCTTCCTAGTCTGTCTTTGTCTGGAAGCTCATCTGAAACCTCTCCACTATGGGTGACCTTGCTGATATTTAGAATACTGGTGGCATACCTTTCAGAGTCACAGCAACTCACAAGCCACCACAGTACGACAAACTAACAGATGAGTGGTGGCCTTTTGGTTGTAAATGGAAACTGTCACTTTAAATTCTAGAAGATCTGTGCGTGTGTGTAATAGAACCCTCCAGGCATGGGGGTGGGGTGTCCAGTCATTCAGGCATCCCCTCTAGGCACCAGAATGGAGGTGCGCAGAAAGCGAGAGACCAGTGAACAGATAGCAAAAAAAAAAAAAAGAATATCCACACCTGTATTTCTGCGGTACTGTCAGGCGTTCGTGGCTGTTCTGATCCTTTCCCCCACTTGGTCTCTCCCAAGATGGAGGCTCCAGGAGCAGCTGAGCATCTTGAATTAGAAATTGATGGATTTCTTGATTCTGTTACAAATTCCCCTAGCTATAAGCCTTCCAAGCTTGTAAATATTCCTTTATATGTGGTTCAGAGTTTTAACACCGTTCCCTGCATGTTTGGTCCGGTATTCTGTGTTGTTACTCATGGAGCTCCTCGCTGCACATCTACCCGATCCTCCATCTTGTTTGATCCACACCATTAGAAAGATGCAAATCAAAGCAACAATGAGATATCATCTCCTTCCAGCATTAATAGCAAAGTTTAAAAACAAAACAGAAAATTACAAATACTGTCAAGGGTATGGGAGGGTTGGAATTCTCATACAGTGCTGGTGAGATTGTAAAATGGTACAACCACTGTGGAAAATGGTATGTTGCTGTTTGGCGCTTTCTACTCAGTTCTGACTCATAGTGACCCTGTGTATAACAGAATGAAATACTGGTTGGCCCTGTGCCATCCTCACAATTGTTACATTTGAGCCCATTGTAGCTGCCATTGTGTTAGTCCATTTCATTGGGATTCTTTCTTTTTTGCACTGACCCTCCACTTTGCCAAACATGATGTCCTTCTACAGTGACTGGTACCTCCTGAAAACATGTCCTTAGATTGAGAGACAAAGTCTCGCTGTCCATCACTTCTAAGAAACATTTTGGCTGCAGTTCTTCCAAGACAGATCTGTTTGCTCTTATGGCAGCCTATACTACTTTCAACATTCTTCTCCAACACCACAATTCAAATGCATGGATTCTTCTAAAATCTTCCTTATTCATTGTGCAACATTCACATGCATATGAAGCCACTGAACATACTACGGCTTCGGTCAGGTACACTTTAGTCCTCAAACCGACATTTTTGCTCCTTAACTCCTTAAAGAGGTTTTTTTGAAACAAATTTGGCTAATACAATACATCCTTGGATTTCTTGACTGCCACTTCCATGTGTGTTGATTGCAGATCCATGCAAAATGAAGCACTTGACAACTTCAATCTTTTCTCCATTTATCATGATGTTATTATGGTGCTTTCTTAAAAAGTTGGAAATAGAAATGTCATACTATGCAGAAATCCCAACACTTAATATATATCTTAGCAAAATAAGAGTCATGACATGAATATATATATATATTCATTTTCATCACAGTACTATTTACAACAGCAAAAGAATGGGAACATCCTAACTGTCGACCAGTGGAAGAGCAGATAAACAAACTATGGTACATACACACACTGAAATACTGTGCACTGTTAAAGAATAATGAGAAATGACTCTGTGAATTACCTCATAACATGAATGAACCTGGAAGACATTATACGGAGTGAAATTAGTCAATCACAAAAGGACAGGTATTGTCTAAAACCCCTATTATACAGTCAAGCAAAGATTTTCTCACTAAAATAAGAATTTTTTGATAGTTACTGTGAGAGCAAGAAAAGGAAAAGTACTAACTAGAGAGTAGACACATATTAACAAGTGAAGGGAAGACAAAAAGCCAAAGAAAGAAATGAATAAATAAAAATTTTAAATTAATGTTGATTGAAGATAGCATTTTACGTGTCTAAAACCAAAAACAAAGTGTGTGAATGGTTACCAGCATTGGATTGGTTAGCAAACCACCAGGTTGACAATTCAAACTTACCAGCCACTCCTTGGAAACCCTATACAAGGTCGCTATGAGTTGGAACTGACTCAGGGTCGCTGTGAGTTGGAACGGCACTTAACAACAACAACAACAACAACAAGGCATAAGGGGAATGAAGAGTTTACAACAAAACAAAAACAAGATCTTAGTGGTTCTAATCTGGTTAGTTCAGAGATCTCTGCCCTTCCTGCCACGGCTTTATATGAGAATCTACTTAGTCCCAGATCCGCATGTCTCCCTGGGAGAAGAGAAGGGGTTAGGGAGAGAATCTATTCGCTTTCTTGCTTGGTCTCTCTTGGGATCTTTGTGTTGGAGCCATGGGCCACCATGTGGAAATCCAGCTACTCTTGAAACTGATGTGCTGTGGACAGGCCATGGGGACAGGCCACATAGAGGCAGAGATTTCCAAGCTGTCTAAGCTTCCAACTCTTTGTCCTTCAAACTAGGTGCCAAACAAATCAGAGAGTCAACCTTCCGAAAATTCCAACCCCATTTCTGCCTTTGATGCATCATGTCTGCCTAGGTTGAGAATTCCACCCCTTCAGAGCTCTGCAGTACTCACAGTTGTGTCCTGGGCCACATCCTCAGCTTTTCCTGCCTTCAGGCTGCAGGAGAGGAGAGTCTCTTGAGAGGATGCTGAGGAGACTCCTCTGGTTGTCTTCATTACTCTTTAACTGGTGATTAACCACCCTCAGCCTTTTATTGTCTTCCTCTAGTACTGCAATTGCCAACCCCCAAGGCAATGCCATCCAATTCTGTAGTGTTTATGAAGACTCTTCTTCTTTTTCTTTCAAATGGCTGATACACGGCACTGTCCTGTGAATTCCCATCCATTAGTATGCCACTCCAGTTCACAGGGACAAAAGCCTTTACAATTGTATCTCTAGAGTGTGTCAAAGGCCATCCATACTTTCCTTCCATGAGTGATGCACCAGTTCCAAAATCCTTTGTCAGAGATTCATGGATCACTGCTGGCTCCACCTTTCTAATATTAGGTTCTCTGGTATCGACTCTCTAAGACAAAGAATTCCATGAAGGACATTTATTAAGGTAGAGTCCTTGGGATCAGCTATTGTGTCACAGGGGAGGCCGAAGGAAGCAGGGTATGGCAGAAATTGAGCTTCAAGGTAGCCACAACAATGACCTCAGCCATCCCCACAGGGAGATCCAAAGCTAGGATGGGCCTTCAGAGATGCACTACCCTGGAGAAAAGGTTCTGAGTCTTATTCTCTCCATATCAACTGGACATTAGCTGTGGGCTGCCCCTGAAAAGGGGCTGTAAACTTGGATGAGGCAGGTCATTTTGGTTGAGGCCATCTCTCATAGAGGATTCAGCTGAGAGCTGTCAGCCACCAAGACACTCAGCAGCTGAGGAACGAGTGGGCAATGCTGGGATGGTGGTGGGTGAATCGGGACAACCCTGTAACACCCACCACATCAATTGTAAGGCTCTCTCTGTACATTGGATATCGACTTAAAACACATGGTTTGGAATGCAGACACTCCCTGGTAATCCTAAAACAAATGGTCATGCCCTCACCATCCTTGTAACTGATCTTACTGGACTTTATGTGCCATGTTCTCAAAGATTAAAGTTTGCAGTGATGAATGGTATGACTTTTTTTTTTTTTTTTTAAAGATTCTAGGAAAAGACTGAAATCCCAAAGCCCCACACTTAAGGGTATGTAAGCAGCAAATCATAATGCTGTTTTTTTCTAAAATTAACACTGGATACACTGAGTTTATTAAATCTGGACTCATTCATTTTTTTATTAGCATATGCTTGTTAGCACCTACCACTGATCCAGGTATTGCACTATGAGTTGAAGATATACTTCTGGAGAATTGTTTTGACAAGCCAACATCTTCCTTTGGGGAACCACTCAGTGTGGTCTTGGTGGGACTATCCCTACTCTCTACCTACCTTTGTTGTTGTTGTTGTTAAGTGCCGTCGAGTTGGTTCCCACTTATACGACCCTGTATAGAGTTTCTGAGGTGCGTGGTGAGTTTGAGCCACTGACCTTGAGGTTCAAACCTACTTACACAGTCCAGTGCATTAACCCGCAGCACCACATCAGGACTACTCAACCTAGATAATAACTACCCCCGAGAAATGGTTCATGGAGTGAGCACACATAGCAAGTTGGGACTATCTATCCCCTCTCTTGGTATTCAGATATGGAAGTAGACTTTTCCCACTAAAGTTGCTGCTCTGGTGCAATGTAAGCTTAGAGTTCCTAGCAGAGAAACCTATATATTAGGAGGTCAAAAGGCAACCCAGGCTTCCAGTTTTGGTGGCGGCAGAGGCAGAGTTAGGTAGGACAGGCTCCATGGGGGATGGACTGAAAACCTAGAGAAGCTGCTTTCACGGAACAGCCCCAGAGCTCTGGATCAAGCATAAGGTGCAGGGCATCAATTTCCTGCACCTACAGGTGGAAAAATCACAGTATAAAGGAAAATATTGCAATTTAGGAATTGATCCAGACACAGTACTCCCCCTGCGGTCACCCCACCCGGGCTGAGTTCAGAGGGTGGGGCCACAGCCTAACCGGCACAGTGAGCCGGCACTAAAACCTGGTGCAGGGACATTTGCAAAAGGAGGTGTGGGGGAATTCTACACATTTCTTCCTCCTCTTCCCTGTGTGCCTTCTCTGCCCAGCCTAGACACCTTCAGGTCTGTGGGTGCACACCCCCAAGAATCTAGTGTTGAGCCCACAGCTTTCCCATGGCACAGAGAGGAAGACCCCTATTAGTCCCACAGCCAGATTCTTTGGTGGCTACTTATGACATCTGACTCTGGGTCCCAGCCCTAAAGTTAACTTGTGTGGGACCCTTTATTTCTGCCTACCAGCAAGAAAAAAGCAGGGCTGACCTGAAAGACAAACTGTATGAACAATCTGTAAAACCCCAACATAAAAGGGCAAAATTAGGGAGGGTGGGGCCGCAGCCAAGTGGAGACAGTGACCTAGCACTAAAAACCATGGAACTGCACGTCTAGAGGGAGAGGTGTGACCGATTTTTCATCTTTTACTTTTCATTTTTCATATATCTCTCCTCTTCACTCTGATGCACCCTCACTTCCAACCCAGACACCTTCAGGCAGGTGGGAGCACACCCCTAAAAGGGTCTAGCATTGCACCCACAGTTTTCCAACGGCACAGAAAGGAAACCTGCAGGCTGCTTCTATGACAGCTGACTCTGGGACCCAACCCCAAATTTGACCTGGGCAGGACCCTTTATCTCTGCCTGCACAGCAAAGGCCAGTGGACAATTACAATTTTATTTTTGCTTTTGATTGGTGGTTTCTGTCTCTGCTCTGCTTCTATATTGTTTCTGTCTTTGGTCCTTTTTCCCTCACTCTTCTCCCTCTACCTTACCCAAGAAGAGACAGCAACTGTGCTTATATAGCCAAGCTACAAGCATTCTTTGCAATGCCTCACCATCTGGAAAAGAGCCCAAACCAGCTGCTAAGCATTACACATGAAAATGGAAGCTTATCTCCAGATCATATCCACCAGGATACACTTAGTAAGCTTAACAGCAAAGCAACATACATCCACTTAAACATTAAAAACCCACATAAACTGCTGAAAATGTCCAAGAAAACACAATTAAAGATCTCAACACATGTCCAAAATAACAGAATAAAGTAGCTGACACAAATGAGCTGGAAACAGACACAGACTTTCCAGTAGAAGAGCAGGCTCTGGATCTGCCTGAGAAGGAATTCAGAAGAATAATATGGAAACAAATTTTAATGCTCCAAAAAGGGGTGGAGGAAAATAAGGAAGAAGTCAGGAAAGTTCTACAGGAGCAATCAAACAAGATAGATACAACATTGGAAATGATCCAAAACCTGCAAAAAGAAGTCCAGATGATTAATAATAAAATGTCAGAAATGAACAATACACTGAAAGGGCAAA
>NW_006408543.1:8591299-8592467 GCF_000296735.1 Chrysochloris asiatica
AAAAAAATTTACCAAGCTAACAGCAATAAAAAACAAGCATGAGTGGCAATACTAATCTCTGATAAAATAAACTTTTAAAGAAGGACACTAGCTCATGATTAAAGGGTCAATAGAGCAAGATGACATAACCATAATTAACATCTACACTCCAAATGAAAGAGCACCAAGATATATAAAGCAAAATCTACTAGAATTGAAGAAAGAAATAGATAAATCTACAATTAGAGTGGGAGATTTTAATACACCACTTTTGAAAAGTGATAGAACAACCAGAAAGAAATTTTACAAAGCTACAGAGGAACTAAATAGCACAATCAACCAACTTGACCTCATAGATGTGTACAGAGCATTCAACCCAATAACAGCACAACATACATTCTTTCCTAGTGCACATGGAACATTCTCCAGAATTGACCATGCGTTAGGTCACAAAGCAAGCCTCCATAAATTTACAAACATCAAAATACTACAAAACAAATTTTCAGACCACAATGCCATAAAATTAGAAATCAACAAAAAAAAGACCAAGGAAATAAAGTTTAATACACAGAAACTAAATAACACCCTGTTGAAGAAAGACTGGATAATAGAAGAAATGAAAAGTGAATTCAGAAAATTCCTAGGAACAAACGAGAATGAAAACACAACTACCAAAATCTTTGATACACGGTGAAAGTGGTGCTGAGAGGACAATTTACTGCACACATCCAAAAAGAAGAAAGAATAAAAATTAACACATTAACACAGCATCTCCAGCAACTAGAAATAGATCAACAGAGGGAACCTACAGATAAAGGCGCACATCCAAAAAGAAGAATAAAAATGAACCCATTAACACAGCATCTCCAGCAACTAGAAACAGACCAACAGAGGGAACCTACAGTCACAAAAAAGAAAAGAAATAATAAAGATCAGAGGAGAAATAAATAAGATAGAAAACAGAAAAACTATAGAAAGAATCAACAGAACAAGAAGCTCGTTATTTGAAAGGGTTAATAAAACTGACAAACCATTGGCAAACCAAACAAAAGAAAAGAGGGAGAAGACACAAATATTACATGTTAGAAACCACATGAGCGATGTCACAACAGAACCAAAGGAAATCAAAAGGATAATAACAGAATACTATGAAAAGTTGTACTCCAACAAATTTGAAAACTTAGAAGAA